>NC_140136.1:14445145-14847645 GCF_964035555.1 Netta rufina
TGTTATTGTATAGAATTCTACATTTGAATGATCTCCTTCTGTAATTTGTAAGGGTTGTTCAAACCATAAGATATCAAAGTAAAGTCTGGGTAGATACAAAACATTTAAGGCTGTGAGCAAGAAGACACTATAAAGATGGTTGAATTTAGTCCCATATTTTGTCCTATATCTTTTGAATCTTTGGGAGATGTCTTCTATGTCGAGTGATGGCATCTGAGCCTCTCTGCAGACAGTTTCAGCTTGGCAGCCCTCACTAAGGGGCTGTCAGAGAGAATTCATCCATTGCAGGGGATGGAGATTATAATAGAGACACCATTTTTTAGTTTGTGAAGTTTTTGCTTGTCTATGATTTTTTTCACTTTTCCAAATCAAAGAAATGCGTGCTATTGATTCCAAAGCTTTCAATTTAGCAATTCAGTAGCTGTAACTGATGATTTTTCAGTCATGATGAATGGCAAAATACTGAAATTTCTTAAGATTTGCTTTCATATGAACTACAAATTGAAATGACAAGCACCTCTTCTTTGAAATGTAGTATTATTTCTTTGCTTGATATTACAGCTTTGATTTATTTATTTATTTTGCTTTCCCTGTATGCTTTATTTCTCCTTTAACTCTCTGGAAAGGTTTATGGAAAAGGTAACAAATCTCAAAATTAAAAAAAATATACAATTTGGTGGAGTAGATGTAGGTGAAGCTTTCAAAGAAAATAGAATTTCCACTCAAAGTTACAGACAGATTATCAGTAACCTAAACTGCACAGTTGCTCTACCAGAACAGGGTCAGGAGCAGCTCATGGTAATATTTGGGCTGAAAGCCAGCCTGTGGCACTGAGTCACAATGAATGATGTTCTGTAGATGGCTAGACTAACCACTTCAGCAAGAAAGTGAGATAAAAATAGGTCTGCTTGAATTAGAATAGGATTTGAAGATAGATCCAATGAATTCTGCACTAAGCATCTGCCTATCAGTTGGCTGCAGGGAGGAGGGCTGCCTGTTCTTTGTGTTTTAAGCATGCACGTGCATGAAAAACTGAAACTAAGGAATATTCTAAAAGCACTAATGACTAACCTATTTTACTACCTTTCTGTGTTCACTTAAATAGGCTATTTTCATGTCCTTGATCTCCTAAATTTTATTTTATGGTATTTGGAAAAGTCAGTGAGAAGCTCCTTACTAACTTTCTGAAGGTGACAATTCTGTTCTTGTAATCTTTCTTACCAGGTTGCCTTAATGTTGCTTCTTAAGTGGCTGTGACAAGGTTGGTGTAGTTTGGATCCAACTGTAATCCTGTTATCTCATAACCTGTTGTTCAAGGGTCAAAACAATATTTTTCCAGTTTGTATTTTATTAAATCCATGTATATACCTGCATATGAACTGTCATTCATGTCAGTGTCTACCTTCACTTCCATATGGAGATTACTTGTAGAGAGTTGTTTAACTGTAGATGCATGTCTACAATTACAGGAGCATTTGTTTACATGGGTAAATGCTTCTCATTTCCCTGTTTCTCATCTCTTGATGTTATCATCCCATGGGTTTTACTTATAATTCTCATATATTGTTTCAGATATACGCTTCTTTTTCATGTTGTATACTGCTGTTCTGTTGTTGTTTAGACTATATCCAAGTACATTCTTCCACTGATGCACTAATCTTATTCTCTGGATTGCATTATAACAGTGCCTTGCGTGCGTGTCAGATCTGCTTTTAGTTGATTGCCAGATGCCATCCAGAAAACAAAATGTGGACAACTCTGGACACATGTTCACAACTGTCGCTGCTTATCAAACCTACCTCAAGCAAGCTATCCCTTTGGAAATTAAATTTATGGAACTGCAGGGATCTCAACCTTGTTGGATTAAATATCTGGCACCTAGAAATGTGGAGTTACTGTTGAGCTTCTAACTCAACAGCATCACTGAATTCTGTGCGCAGAGTTCAGACTTTTTTTCCCATCTCACACACTCAGAAACAGCAGAAGCTAATTTCCTCTACCCTGTCTCCTTTGAGCCAAGCTGAGGTGTCAGTAAGATGAATAGTCACATTTTTTTCAGAAGGTGGTCACTTTATAGCTTGGTGCTGCCTTTAAAGCATACTTTTTGATTGTGCTCAGACAAATCTGGGGGGGGGGGAAATCTTGAGGATTGGAAGTATATTACTTACCTTTAAAATTTGTTTCATATTTCATGTCCTTCCCAAGGAATATAATTGTTCAGTGCAGTATTGGTATTGGGTATGTCTGTGATTATTAAGGACAGGGTGTAATGAAGAACCTATAAGTCAGGCTTTGCAAAGCACAGACTTGAGATGCCTGTTTCATTTCTGTTGCTCAGAAGTGAGGATTCTGCATTTCATCCATGAGGAAGAGTAGGGGACTTGTGGGTTCCAAAAATGCTGTCATCCAGGTGGAAATGCTTGGCACAGGCATGTGTCCAGAGCTGTAACTCCTCAAACTTGGAGCTCCAAACACATGTTGTGGTCCATTGTGGGTATCAAAGCCATGGTCTCTTTCCAACAGGTAAGTAAGACTTTAAATATCAAAAATAATTGAGAGGTACTGCTTGTACAACAGTACATGATGATTCAGTATTCATCTGACATACGGCACGTGTGTTCTCAACTCTGTGCTTAAAGATTTTGCTTTTCAAGGGATTTGTATACTTAACAGAAAATAGTTTTTGGATAAAAAACCATATGTTAGTGTTGGGTATTCTTATGTATTTGCAAGGAAATGAAACTGCTGGTCTGAAACTTAATTGATCATTTGGCAAATAGGATTGTTGCTTTTTAGATTCTGATTGTTTTTGTTAAAACATCTGTTGCAGCATAATAGAGCTATTAGCTTTGTAAGCAGTCTTGCCATCAGATCATTGCACAAGGTTTATATATCCCCTGGGACCTCAGAATTGGTTGTTGCAGCTTCAGAGAACGGCTTGATGAAAAGCCACTCGTTGCTGGCATCTATATGATGAACTATTATTCATGGCCAGGAAAAGTGTATGACTTACTTGTTGAACAATGATCGAGTAGGTCATTGTAGTGAACGTGTAGATGGTGTGCGTCTTTCAGTAAGAGAATGATTTGTGTGGGTCATGAACGTCTGCGTAATCATCTTCTGGAAGTAACACAAGCAAGCTGTTACGAACCCGTCTTTAGACATGCTCCTTTCCCTTTGTGCTGTTCAAACAATATACAAAGCAGTGATGTGAACTGGATTTATTCTTTAGAGTCAAGTAGCAAGCCAGGTTCTTATGCAAGCTTCTCTATGCAAATCCATCTTTTTTAATGTCCAAATATTACCAAGACACTTACACAAACTGGGTTGGAATTACTGAATTGAAGCATTGATGTTGTGACTGTTCCTTCCGTCTGACTTCAACTCAGTCATAGATCTCTTCTCTCTCCTGAAATAATTACACTGAGCTAAAAAGGAAACCTGTTTAAACATGTTACCGCTCCACTCTTAATCTTTGAAGCAGAAAAATTGGGAGCTAGTAGGCCAAATGGGGCCTGAATTCTACCTGCCTTATGTTCTCTGAGGCTCACCAATGTAGAGACAGAGGAGGTGTAAGCAGTTTCGAAGACTCTTGAGTGGTGTACAGGAATTGTTGCAGCAACTGGGCTTCTCCATTCTTTACAAACAGGCCTGGAGAACACAGTGATGGTCGTGTCAGTAATGCTGGATGCTGGGAAAATCCTGGTCTCCGTCTGAGTTCACGGAATGAAGGCCCCACGTGAAGGTACTCTGAATCCTTCCCTGCTGTTCAGTTGCCCAGAATCAGTGAATTGCAGAAGTGACTTTACAGAAGTGGTTTAACTCTGAGTATTTGGTTTGATAGGAGTAGGACACCAAGTCATCATCAAATCATTTAATAATAAAAGGTAGTGTATGTGTTAGAGGAAAAAAGGAGCATGTAATGAAAGTCAACTTCATTACAAAATGCGTGAAGGAGCGTTTAAGTGCAGACATACGCAGTGTGGAAGATCTCAAGGGACTGCAACACTCCTCTGTGGTACTGGCAACGCAACCCCAACTGTGCATGCAATCACAAGGACCAAAACTCAAGCTTTGAGCAGGCTGGTGTCATGCTCCAAGCTGTGTGAACTGCCAGGGCACAGCTGAGCAAATATTTCTCAGAACTGTTCATGAATAACTGCTTGGACCAAAAATGTCAGTTGTAGTTTTGCTCTGTTTGCAAACCTTTATGTTCACGTTTGGTAATATTGTAGCAAATAGTTGCTTGCAGGAATGTCTCTAGAAGCAATAATAGAAGCAATAATTTTCATGTTAGAATTTTTGGAAGCAAATACTTTTTGCGGGGGGGGGGGGATAAAGCTGAAAACCAAATTCTGAGCATTAATCTCACAAATTCATAAGAACTGGAATTCTGTGTCAATTAGCTGAGACAACTGGAACTCCAGGCCAGTCTGTGAACAGTTTGTGATCGGGAGTTTAGGAGGAAAAAAGTCTTGTCTGACTGTACCCTGCTTGATTATTTTATGGCTATGGCAGAAAGGAGGGAAATCACAAAACACTTAAACTGAAATCAATTTATTGTACTATTAATGTAGGTGTCTTAAACTGTGTTTCATTTTTCTCAGGCTTAGTGACTACAAGTAATAAACCACCAGCATCGATATCTTCTGAAAATGTATGTGGTATTATGTACTTGGGTTAAAATTGATTTTTGTCCATGTAGTCTCTTTACTGAAAATGAAATCAATGGTTTGACCATAGATTTTTGCCTGAAATGATAGTGAACTTTACAATTTGATTTATTCTAAAGCAGAATAGGTGTTGCTGCTTTTGTTGGGTCTGTGCTGGATCAGAGCTTTCACTGCTGGCTGGCTAAATCTGAGCTGTTCATAAGACCAGGAGGTTGGTTCCTTGTCTGCTTACTGTGAACTTGGAGCTGAACTTTGGGAGAACCATGCTTCAGAACGCTCATGTTAAACATAATTTTATATAGCTAGAATAATTTCAGTAATCAAAATTGGAATTGATCTGCTGCTCTGGCATACATCTCCATACACGTACAGCGTGCTGTTAGTCATGTGTTCTGAAGGAACATCTTGGGCACTGACCTGCTCTGCCACACCA
The DNA here is from genome assembly GCF_964035555.1 of Netta rufina. NCBI lineage: Eukaryota > Metazoa > Chordata > Aves > Anseriformes > Anatidae > Netta > Netta rufina. The sequence continues at coordinate 14,450,252 of NC_140136.1, forward strand.
AAGAGTTAATTTAGTAGCAAGAGCATTTTATCTTTATATAATAAAATCATTAAAGATGATTTTAGAGGAAATGGTTAGGCAATAAATTATGATAAAATAATGAAAGATCATCTTGATATAAGAAGAGAACTGGTAGTTGTGCTTAATGCCACTCATTCCCTAAATGCAATTTTAAGTCACTTTTTTGGGTGTTTTAGTAAGCTTTAATAACTGAGTGAAGAGTTCTAATGCAAAGCGTGTGCCGTTGCTCTGCTCTGAGGTCTTGCAAAACTTTCCATAGCTGTGCTGTACTATCACTGTTTTTGTTGCTGAGGAAGCAGTGGGACTTTCCATTCTCAAAGAATTACTTCTGATTTATTGCTCTAATTATCCACTGGATTATGCAAGTGAGTGTTTCTAGTTCTTCCCCAAATATAGCAGTATATTTGTGGTTTAAGAAAAATAAAGCTGAATTGTTTCCTCTTCAAAGTCCTTAAACAAAAGATTATTAGTTGTAGCTATTACTTTTGAAAGGAAAAATTAGGTGCATTCTGACTTTTCCCCAGCCTCCAATATTCACTCCAAAGATAAAGCGCAGAAGCTTTAAGAAGAATTTTAAGTTAATTTAGGTTGTAAATATTCAGGTAAGAGGGCAAACTGAAATCTTGTGTTTAGCTGTAAGAAAAGCAGATGTTGAAGAATCAGAGATAGGAAAGCGTAGTATTGCTGTTCCTGGTGGTTTTTACCATTAGTGTCATTGGTACCTGATGTGCTGTTGCTTTCCTGTGTGGTGGAAAAGGCTATAATTTAGGTTCTTTTTTGAGCAAAATAGAGAAATAACTAGAAAAATTCATATTAATGTTATCCAAATGCAGACAAGAAACTTGTTTTCTATGGTACTTTGAAGAGGGGACAAAGTTTCTGTTATTTTAAGTGAGCCCTGCCTAATTTTATTTTCCAAAGTGTGCTAATGCTGAGTCAGACTTGCAAAAGGACTGAAATGAGGTCAAGATGGCAATGTGGTAAATGTGAGGGCGCAGGGTAGCCAAAAGTGGAAATACCATACACAGACTTGCTGAGCAGCAGAATTGGTTTAAAGAAAAAATTGTGAAGTACTTGTATATTAATGAAGCAACTTGGAATTATTTTAATACTAATTTTTGGTTTTAAATATTTTGCATCATTAACAATTGGTACAAATTCTGTTATTCCAAGTTCTCAGCTGTGTTAAATTTATTTTTTTTTGCTTAAAGATAGAGGAATATAGACAATTGAAGGCTGTACCTTAACAACACTGATGTATTTAAAGTAGCTGAGGGGAATAGATGAGTCTCTGTACCTGACAGTTAGGAAATCTGTGTGTAGGTAATTCAGATTATTTAAGAGAAGGTTCCATTTGACTGCAAGAGTCGCATCAATTTGTGATGTTCCATGCAGGAAAATAAGCAAATTGTTTAAGTTGTAGCAACAGATCATCATTATCCATTTTTTCCATGCCAGATGAGTAGCTTTTTCTTCCTGGCTGATCCATAAATTAAGAATAATGCTCTTATGGCTATTGCTAGTGATGGCAAGTTAATGGATGAACAGAAGGAAAAAGGGAAACTATGTAGCCTCAGGGAAATTATAGCTGTTGTGCTCTGCATTTAGACTGACTTGTGTTTTTTGAAGGCTTTTTTTTTTCCTTTACTTTCCAGTGTCTGGTTGTGAGACTTTGATTTGCCTTGCTGTACTTATGTTCCTGAAGGGAATTCACCTGTGGAAGTGAAACTACCCACAGGGCACTACCAGGCTGTGACCCACCTCCTGAAGGTTGAGAGCTGCACCGAGTTCCTGCTTTGGGTTGTAGGTGGCTGCCAGGCTGTACAGCCAGGCGCAGCCTTACTTGTGGAGGCCTTTGGTGCAGGGCTGCGAACTCTCCTGCTCCAGCCCTGCTGGCCTCTGAGGCCAACCTTCTGCCTTCACAGAGCGTGCTGCAGAACCGGTGCCCCGCAGCTGCTGGGAAGCTTGGGCTAGAGTTGTGCAAAGGGCATCTTGCCCATCACAGCTGGGAGGAGGACTGACAACGAGCAAAGTTCTCAGTTCAGCTTTTAATCGATTGCCAGAAGTAAATTCTTGGTACATAAGGTTTTCCTTTATACTCTTTTTTATGTGCATATTTCTCAGATTTTATTTAAATAATTTTATACACAATATTGGAATAATCTGTTACATTAATGCACAGCTTAAAACAGTTCTTATTTACACTGATCACAGACAGAAGAATGAGGACAAATACTTTACATTCACCATCTTCATCAGCATTTTAAGTATAGCTAACCGGCACACGTCACACACATCCATATCCATATTTATAAGAATTGTAGTTGTTTCTAATTACACACGGGCATGTAGGTGTCTCCCTTTCAAAAATAATAATAATAAAAAAAATACTGAAATGCCATTTCCCCAGATAACCAAAGACATACAGGGAAAAAAAAAAGAGGTGAACAGACCTGCAGATTGCACAGTTAATGGAATTGAGCGTGGAAATTTCATGGCTGTGTTTGGACACTTTTGGTCACTGGGGCACTTTGGAGAGTATTTTTACTAGTGGCAAGTTCTGAACTCCTATGTAAACTTATTCCTGAAAACTGCAATATGATCTCTTGCTTTGGAAGTAGACCTGTTGGACACTAATTTGGTTTAATGTCAAGTTGTCTAACAACACAAAATTGCAGCCAAAGGATGCTCTGTTTCTTTTACAATATAAATTAAAAAACCATTCGACTTGTTCATATGATATTAAGGCAGCAATGGAGAATATTGTGCTACAATGTGCATTAGCTGTAGATAATGTTTTATTCTCCTTGATTGCGTGTTTATATTTATACTCAAAGGCCAATGTGCTATGGAACTAAACTGGCTGACTACAAAATCCTATAATGGAGAAATAGGTCCTGTGTGATAACCTTGTTACAGCAAAGTTGAGTTTCTCGCCTTACAATATACACTTATATTCTATGAAAATTAAAAAGAACTGGTAAAAATATTAAAATATTTCTTATACAGAGATAACCTTATCTAAGGTAACGTCTAGTCACTGCTATAAAAAGGCATTACAAATTAAGGAAAACATTGGTGTAAACCAAGTAAACACTCACTATAAAGCTTTTATCTGTAAGGCAAATCTTGATCAGGCCTATTAGGAGATAGTTTCAAAATGTACTAGTTGGAGACTCTCCCTTTACAAGTGACACTATCCATACATAGCGCACGAAGGCTACGTCTTGCAGATGGGCTCACTGAGTGCACCGTAAGTCATTGCAAATGCAGGTCACCTGCAAGTCAGAGGGTTCTTGGTGACCACGAAACCATGACACCTTTAAGAGAGCTGGCTTAAGGCTTAGTGATTTTCTTAGTTCACTGAAATTATTCTGTACCCTCGTTAAGGAAACTAAGCAACTTTTGGTCAGCATGGCAGTAAAAGAAACACCTTTAGAAAGAAGGAGAGCAAAGCACCTGGGCTTGCTGTTGGTGCTGAGGCACGGGGAGGCCCGCTGGTGGTAATGGGGCCTTGACTTGAAGGCTGAACTTTTATGTGGGCCTGCCCTGCCCGTTTCTCCTTTTCCCTGACCCCATTCCTCCCCAAAAGCTACCATCCAGGTATCTCCACGTCCCTCTAAGGAGGGCAGCTTCACCCAGTACTTGGGACTTCTGTTACTCAGAGTTCAATCTCTATGTGCTTCCACTAGATCAATCATACAGTGGTTAAAAGCTGTCTAAACGTACTGTGTTAGATGGCAAAGGAAAACTGATAAAATTCTGACACTAAATGCAGCTGGTTACATTCTTCTGCTGGCTGACATGTCCTCACCTGCCGTCTAGTTCTCTGCAGCAGTCAATATCCAATGCATGTAGATGCATCTCAATTAGTTGTCAGGCAGTGAACAGTACTGCTCTACCAATTACCTGCTAAGGATCTTGGGCCTAGGTAGATAGAACTTTTATTTAGAACAATGTGCAAGATATCTGAAATACTGTCTCTTAGGAAAAGCTTCTCTATGCATGGCATGGTGTGCAGGGTTTCTCATTCCCCAGGTAAGCTTAAGCAGGCAAAAACGAGCAATTGTACTTCTAATCACAGCTAAAGAACGCGTGTGTGCTTACTTGGTCATTGAGTGCTCTTGGGTGACAGCCAGCAAAAACTGTCCTTCAGGAGTATGAATTAGAGGGGAGCAGGTGCTTGGAGAATTGTTCCTGTTGAAGTCTGCGTTAAAAGGACTGAAATGGCTTAACAAAAAAGCTATTTTCCATAGCACAGAAATACTCAAAATGGACCCTTGAGCTACAACAATTTCCTTTATCTGATCCTCTCTGAAACTCAGTGATGCAAGGTCACCGAAGTAACAGGGCTTAACTTATGTCAAGTACTTTGAAAAAAAATAATTCTTGACTGCTTTGCAATGTCCTGTACGGGTGTAACCTTTTCCTAAAGGAAGCTAGCATGTGCTGGCTAGTCTTCTGACACAGAGCAAATACAAACAATTTCACACTGTTCTCATGTACCAACCACTATCAGTTTGGTAAAGGAAGGTCTGTAACAATTCCTGCATCCAAGCAGCTCACTAATTCAGTCCTGTATGGTGAGTTCTGGCCAGCTTTGCTTAAACTAGTTCATGTGCTTGTATGTGAGCTCTCAGCTTGTATATAGATATGAACCTAGTAAGGTTACATCAAGATCCTGTTGGACTTCTGCAGTGTACTCCCCATTGTTTAGCTTCATCTAAGAACTTAGCTTGCCACTGCTTTGCTAGGTCAGGCCACAGTCCCCAACAGGAACATGGGTGTGAGTCTGAGGAAGGTAGGCTGAAAAAGCATTTTCTTTCTGAGGAAAGCTTCCAAAAGTTTTTGTAGAAGATCTGTCTACCACTGCTATAGCCAAGCTTGTTTGTTGAAGTTCCAGTCTGAAGCATCATGTTGGCCTTTACTGTAGGGAGATCTAGCTCTTGCACATTAGCTGACCCATGTCAGCCCTGAAAAAACTGTTGGAATAAACATTTTACTGCTCTGAGAGGCTCAGAACACGCACACAATTCCTGCAGGTAGACTAATACATGCTGTCACTTATTGAGCTATGATAACTGTGCTATGTCTGAGGACCTCAGGCCCGTTTTAAAAAGTTTTAACTGGGTGAAGCAAAGAAGCTATTTTTAAGTCTTGCCTCTTTCAAGATCCTTGATCGAAGGTTTAAATCTGGGTCTTAGGAAAGAGATTAAGGCTTGCCAATGCCTTGTAAAGCTCAGTGAAATCAGTCCAGGACGTGAATGACAGCTACCTGCCCCCACAAAAGCAAATAACTGTTAATGATTGCTGTATGAATCACAAGAACTGTAAAATAGACATGGAAAGAAAAATAACTTTCTACGTGCCCTCCTCCTACAACCTAGCAGTACAAAATAAACTTGATTCATGTCAAAACAATAGAGTAGAGAGTGGATGTATACATAAGATGTTTGGGCTTGACGTTTTAGTAATAGCATTTAAAAGGCATTTTGCTGAGAAAAAATGGCCAATTATAGGGAACTTCCTCTGGGAAAATTACATACAACATACATTGCACGTGCAGTTAGGGGACGTGTACAACAGTAACAGCCACGTAATTTTCCTCCTACGTTCTCTATTTAAAATACCATGTTTGATCCTGGATTTCCTTCACTAGGGTAAGATACGTTTCAAGTGTTGCCAGGGTGTGTGCCTTGGGACATGACAGAGCACAAGAAAGACCAACAGAAAAGGTTTGGCTCAAACAGAGGCCAAACACTAAATGCATCAAGTGCTTTTTGGGCAGCTGCCCATGGAGGACCCTTAGTCTTTCCAGTAGAAATATAGGTCTCTGGAGTTTTAGTAATGTAGCCATAGAACAATAACTGATGAACAATGTTCCTGCAGTGCGTACGGAGGGAGTACAAAGGAAAATGGAGAGCCTCTCTTTGGTGTTAGTTATCTTTCTGTGGCTTGATGAAACAACGTGGGTCACAGGCAGGTGGTCTTCAGTGACAGAGAAGAAGGTAGGGGTGGCCAAAGGGAGATGCTAACGTACAACAGCTGCTTCCTTTATCAGATTAAAAAAAGGCTTTCAAGACCATGTTTTTCTAGAACTGTGAAATAAGCAACCTAATCACTTCACCTAATTTTCCCCACTGGCTTGCTACTGAAACAGCCAACTTAATTAGCAGGCTAACGATGTTGCATCTTGAATAAGTTTGCAACCAAATTTTTTTTGGTTTTGGAAGCGGGCTGTCTACTCCGTCAGCATATAGTTGTCATCGCAGGGGGGATCTGGGGGAGCACCAGTCCCCTGAGTGGCTCTGCTCCCCAATGTAGATGTGGGTGAGGGAAAGGGGGAGCTGCTTCTTGGCTGAAAATTCAAGACAGAGGAAGACTTGCAGGTTAGAAACCCCCTGGGTGATAAGATCCTGACTGGGTAATCTGTTTATCTGCAGTGGTCAAACAGAAGGGGGATGAGGATCCTGGTGGCATTTGCTATTTTCCATACTGAAAATGCATTAGGGAGCTTAAAGTGGGAGCCTAAAAGGAGCTGGGTGCCAGAGCTGTGGCTTTTTTATTACTGTCTATGCCATAACACTGGAAATAAAATCTTGTCTTCACAAGGGTTTTTATTACTTGAAAGGGCATTAATTTGAGTCTAATGGCATCATTTATCGTCCAGGAGGTATGAGGTAGTTGAGCATCTTATTCTGTGGAGAACTGAGGACACGTTCTCCATTTCTGGGACAGAAGTAAGTCATATTATTTTGTGGAGACTTCCTCTGGGCGACGTCTTGAACTTAAAGCCCAGCTGTGCAATCATGCATCATCTCTTTCATTAGGGCTATTCCTGGTAATAAGATTCCTGCTATCTCTGATTTGCCAATTGTCTTCTGTGTAGATTGCACGTTTTGTCTGTAAAACCTCAGAACAAGATGGTAAAAGTGCAGCGGAGTCCTGAGCTATAAATATTACACTAAATCTAAGAAGCTAAACAGTAACAAAAATAATGTTGTGGGTCTTTGCCTCGGGAGTTGGTATTTAAAATACAATCAAACCCTTATGTGCTGGGTAAAGCTGTTTCCACTCCCATGTTAAGATAGCTTTGTCCTTATTTCAGAGCGGAGTGGTGATGAAACACCTTTTCCTGCATGGGTTTTGCTACCCGGGTGGTGGTGGGGTGTTTCATAAGTGAACGTGGATGCAGGCTGCTAACATTTACAAACATGAGCAAACCAAGCAATATATAACGTGACAAGCAGTTAAAACTCCCCAGCAAAAAGCCCCTAGGAGTTTCAAAACTTGGTAATTATATCTATGCTAAGAAGCTTTTGAGCAGTGCCAAACCTGTGACTGAAGCAGCTGTATTATTGAAAAAAAAAAGCTTTATAACAATGAAAAGATTCCCCTGTAGTTATGGAAACAATAAAAATGGGATTAGCTATAAAGTTGGTGGGATTTTTTTGAAACACTCACCATATTGTCACCATTTGGACTTTTCTGTAATTACAGAACTAAAACAGTAACCTTTGAAACTCCTTTACTATTGAAATATATTTAATAACAGGGTTTAAATGGCTATTGGCCATCAGCTGGACCAGAAGATATGACCGCTTTTATAATCAGAAGACTGTCCTTTGGGTTTAAAGCCCTATTTAAATAAAAACTACTGCTTTGTCACAGCGTCTTTTAAAGAAAATGGGACAATACTTGGTTTGTTCTGAAGTATTGATTCCACTGGAGGAAAAGGAAGAAAAAGGAAAGAAATTTTCTGGCAGTGCTCAGCAAAAATGGCCAACGTCACTTGGGACTTTTGAATTGGATTATGTAAAATGCGGGTGGGTGGGGGAGAACACAGGGAAAAGGAAACAATATAGTTGTTTTATGAATAAAAAGCCCCATCCTTGTAAGTGGTCTCTTTAAAAAGAAGCTCTACATAAACTTAAAAAATGAGCTGAATTGAATATATAGAGGTAAAAAAGAAGAAAACAGAAAAAAAAAATCAGAGGTAAGGTCCAGAGGTAAACTCGAGGCTGGATTCTTAGCTCAGAAGCTACTGCTTCTGAGAATTACTTCTTATTGATCTAGTGATAAATACCTACAGGAAAAAACTCAAAGCTACCAGATCTAGTGATCACTGGGAAGATACTAGAGTGGTGTGTGACCACAGAGAGTAAGAACAGCACCCAAATGCAGAGTTTGTTCTGTATCTTGTAGCTTGCATAATGCTACCCAAGAGGAGAGCAGGAACAGGGTTAGGAAACTGAGTATGCCTAAAACATCCGTCTAATTCATTCAACACAATCTTACTATGTTTTGGTAGGTGAATCCAGGTGAGAGTATAATAGCACGCTTATGATAGCAGAATAAAACCAAAGTTTGGTATTTTGTTGCCTCTGGGAAAATTAAATAATTCTAAAAATAATTTTCTATATATTTTATATATTGTACATTCTTTATTTGGCATATAACAAAAAGATGAAAGTCTGACTATTGGTACGTGACTCTTTACAATTAACTGGACAAGTCTGTAGAGTATGGATCATGTGATAAAGCTATTTTAGTTGTTGGCAGAAGGGAATATGTTTTTGAGTAAGCACAGTGTGGTATAATCCGTATTCTGTATTTAGTAGCCACACCAGGAATTATGTTCCTGTTGCTTGTCAGCTTGTAGAATTAAATGGACAGAAAATGGTGCAGACATGTACAGTAAAGACAACCTTCTTCACCAAGAGAAGAAACTAATAACAAACCACTGAAAATGAAGCACTGTGTCTTCATTTCAGAAGGATGCAAACTCATATCCCAAAGGATAGTATGGCAAGAAAGCTAGTGACATTAATACATAGTTAAAGTTGCTCTTTCCTCATAACTGAGATGTACTTTTTCCTTAGATCTAAGAATGTTCAGGTGGCGTTGGTTTAAAGCAGGTCGTGGCATGAGTATCAGAAGTAATTATTACTGTCTGAAAAGTTTAATTCGCTTCTTCATGGTAAAAGAGCATTTAACATATGTTGATTGCTTTTTTTTTTTTTTTTTTTCTCTGCTCCCCCCCTCCTCCACTTCTGCTAATAGCAAAACTCACAAGTTTTGGTCATGTAGGGATCTCATGGCACCAAAGGAGATAAGAAAAATTAAACGGAGTCTTTAAAGATCATTTGAAGCCAAGTGATAGAAGGGAGGCATTGAGAACAGAGAGCAGATGTCTTCCCTCAAAGAGTCAGGAGGTAAGCTCTGAGCCAGCCTGGTCCAAGCGTCATTGAGGGAGCTTTGAACTTGACTTTTCTGTATTCCCAGTTTAGCTTAATTTATTGGCTTTTTCCTCAACCTGTCGGTTGTCATATTGTTAGCCAGTGTTGAAGCTGTAAGGGAACAGAAGTAGTTTAATAACATTGAATCAGATGGTGGTGGTTAGAGAGATTTTAAGTAGATTGCTTGACAAATTCAGTTACAAAGAGGTCTCAGAACAACCGATAGATCACAACTAAATTTCATTGGATTCCAGTTAGCAGTGAGAAACACGCTGAATATAGAGGCTATTGATTCAGCCCTCAGCTTAGTTTTAATACCCAGAGCTGTGGAAACACACGTGAAGAAAACTTTTGTACCTGCTTGGTTATTTTGGTCAGCGTTTTGCTTACAACCTTAAAGAATAACAAAGCACTAACCACACTTTAGTGATAAGACCTATTCCTTGCTGCTTGCTGAAGGCACCAACAAATTAATATAATGTGCCCTGTGTTTAACACATTTTGAGGGGTCATTAGGGTTTTGCTTCAACATACACCCTTATTTCTAATTTAAGTGGTGTCTGTTTTGCTTCTTTTTTGCCATTATGGATTTGAGTTCAGAAGACCAGTGCTATGTAGGAATTGCTGTGCATATCCCAGTCACACAGGAACATCTGACTCTGGAAAAAATTAAACTATTTCTTACAGCTGCAGCATTACAAATCTTTGGATAACCAAGGGCAGGAATAGGGGAATGAGAAGGCAGAAAGAGGTGCTTTGTTACTACAGAATCTTGGCCACATCACATAAACTGTGGTCATGGAACAGGAAGCTTGTTTCCTGCTTCCATTCTGCACCCCATAAATCTGCACTGGGATTATTTTATCTAAAATTAAAAAATATATATACTTCAAACAGTTTTTTTTTTTTCTTAGTATTTTTCAGAGTAAGCAAAAGGGAAACTTCTGTTTTCAATACCAATGTACAAAGCAGCACTATAAAATCTGGGTCATGTTTTGAGGTGGTGTGCATAATTCTAGTTGCTTTCAACTTTGAAGGCAGAAAGTGGTCCAGCACGGACGCTGATAAGAGTAACAAGTTTCATATTTGCATCCTTTTTATCTTCTACAGAAAGGACTTTATTTCAATGAGCTCATTTTATTTGCTAAAAGGAAAGCAGCATTTGGAAAACTGTAGCTTATATTTCATGGCTGCTTAAGAAGTCTCCAGCTGTGTTTCAGTCAACTGTAGGCCTGTGGGGAGAGCCTATTCCACACAGCCTAGCACAGGATTTCCTTATGGCTGTTATGTCTAAGCTCCGACACCACATTTTTGGTTGCTGTTTACCCTGTCATACTTGAAATGTAGAAAATGTGACTTCGGATTGCTGCTAACAACTGAGGGAGAGGATGTGACTTGTTTAAATGCACACGATAGCCTGGAAATACATTTATCTCTTGGTGAGATCTCACTGTGATTAGACATTATGACCTAGGATACCGGACTTAACCAATGTGCAGCATTGTCTGTTTTGCTTAGTCATTCCCTTACAGAAGTGGAAGGAAGGTGCCAAAGCCTTCCATCACAGTTAGTGCACATCGTCCTGAGCCTGCTGCATGTAGTACTGAGCCTCCTGCGTGGTGCCGTGCTGGCAGGAATAAAGAACCACAGCCCTGGGGGGATCCTCTCTGAGATCAGTGCAAACCTGCAGTTATTGCTGAAGGCAGGGAAGGGTTGGTATGAGTAGACAAAGCGTGGTGAAAGGAGTACAAACCTTAAACTGCCTGACATTTCCTTGGGCCACGAGTTGGTGTTCGTTTTCAGGTGTGATGCAGTAAGCTAGTCTCTAAACCAGAGAGGAAGAAGAGGAAAACATCAGACGTATGAAGCGGGATTATGTCTGCAGTCCCCAGTCTACAATGGGGAAGTGTGAACTTTAAAACAGTAACTTAAATCTTTAATATCACTGTTACGTGCCTTTACCTCGGTCACAGAGAGCAAGCTCCTTTTAAGCCCCTTGATATTAGCATTTAATATAAGAAGCGACAGTAGAAAGTTTATGCAAATACTGAGTCCAAATATTTAGCAAAAGCATATGGAAAAGAACACCACAAACAGGACTTATATCCCCTGAAAGTCACACTTCTGATGTTAGTGCTGAAATGGGGTTGGCTAGGCCCCATGGGAGAGGCAGGAGGTGCTGACTGTATTATCCCTGCTCATTTCCCTCATCTGCCCACCACTGTGCCATTTGGATCACACGCAGATTTTGGTTTACCAGGAACTTTCAACTAACCTAAGGACTTCACGTTAGACTAAGTGCATGCTCTGAGCCATGATTTAGGGTATACCTTATGGTATTATGGTAGTCACTTGGGTGTAATATAATAGCTTTTGGCCGTATTTCTCATGAGGAGCCTGAAGAATTGCTATCTACAAGAGCTGTAAAAATAAAAATTTATGAACACTACCAAATGAATGAAGGCTCTTTTTTCACTGTTTTTGGCTTCTGCATCCCGCTGTCAGTAAGCTTGTGCAAGCTGGCAAAAGCCTGTTGGGCTAGTATGAATTAAGCAGTGGAATAATTAGAAATATTTATATTATATATATATTATAGAAATGATTAGAAAATAGAATTGTAAACACACAGAAATGGAAAGAACTGAAGGGCTAATAAAATAGCCAGTAATGAAACCTAGACATTATGTGTGATGTAAGTGAGATGCAGGGCAAGAGGGGTTCCCACTTTGGGGTGCCTTTCTGATGGGAACATTAAGAGGTGACTGTAGTGTTTCAGAAATAAGCCTTATCCCTTTGGGACTGTCAGGGCCATGCAAGGGGGATGTGCCCTACCCAGATAAAGGGTGAGATGCTATTTTCTGCTGAATTCTCTGTGTAGTGGTGTTTTGGTGTTTAAGAGCCTCGATGTCCTGCTGCAGCACTGCATAACTCTAGCTATAGGAAAGGAAAGCCTTAGAGCTAGCTGTAAGTCTGAGCTTTGACTGGGTCATAAAATGATGGCCCTGTGAGGGGACAAAGACAAAAACTGATGCTGTATTGCAGTGAAGAGTTCTACTTTCTAGCCTAGAGGGTTTAAGGCCATAGATAAGGATTTTAAAATGACAGCAATGGTAAAATTGATATGATCAGTGAACCTGGGTCCTATGCCATGCTGAACTGATAAATTAAGAAAAGTATGGGGGAATGAATTGTAAAAAAAATAAATGCATTTTTCACATGGAAATAGGGTTTCTTTTAAATGTATAATGCACGTAAACATAACTGAAGTTAAAAAAAAAATATTAAGCTTTCATTGTCAAATTCTTTACTGTCATGAAAATCATTTGAATTAATTTTTTTTTTTTTTTTTTTAAATTCATTGCCTTCTTATTATACTACTGCTTTTAATAAGATGGTCACAAATTATTGCTCCTTGGAATTTTGCTTTATGCGGTGCATAGAGCATGTATATTATGGGTAAAATGGGTTTATGTGGCGAAGGATGCTGCTACTTAGTACCCTGGCTCACTTAAAGCAGTACAGAAGCAAGAGTCCAGATGATGAGACCATAGGCAGTGCCCATACTATAGGAATTAGGAGTGCTTCTTGATTTCCAGATCTATTTCGGCACTTTGGTCTCTCTTGAATATAAAGTTTCAAGCATTCTGGTCTTAGTGATGAATACAGTAGAAGGATCTGCACTGATTCTGTCCTCAGCAAAAGGTTGGAGTAGTTCCATAATAGATAAGGACGTGTTTGACAGAGGAATTCAAACACTGAGTGGCTGCTGTTAAAGATAAAATGCTGGGCTAAATGGAACCTATTGCTCTGACCCAGTGAAGCATTCCTTCTGTCCTTGCTGGATACTCATTAAATGAACAAAGGCACTCCTGAACCCAGGGCTATGCTGGGGGCACATCCTGCCTCCCAGCACCTGGATGTAGCTTTTAGAGATGGGTGCAGTGCTACAAAAGCAGATCTGAATTAACTTTGTACATAAGTCTGTAACGCTCTCCTGTAGAGTGATGAAGCATACTTGGGGCTTTGTTTAGGTAGTGCACCATGAAGACTGTCAGTTAAAGCTGAACATGAAGATACCATGGTTTGTATGTTTTTTGTTAAGGAGGACAAGATCTTAGAAATCAGATCAGTTGCATGCATCAAAAAACAGTTTATAAAATGATTATGGTGCTCTCTGGAAAGCTAATTTCTCTCTAGAAAGTAGAACAGGATGCAGTAATTCTGCCTCAAAACCCCAACCCATCAGCCAGTTGGATCCAAAAGGTCACTCACAAGTAATAAGTTTGGGGAGCAAGAGAAGCAAACTGCCAACTTCGATCCAGCCGTTTCATTTCATAGCAACATTTCATGACATTTTATTAGCATTTCACTTACTTCTTTAAAGGTCCCACGCACATTCATAAATTTATAGATAATATAGGCAGGCACGAGTATCATGGAGGATAACGCTATTCCCCAGCCAATGCGATTTGCCCAGAGAGGGAAGGTGTAGTCATCGTAGGTCAGAGGTTTGAAATTTATAATGCTGACTATCACAACAAACTAGGGAAGAGAAAATAACACGCATCATTGTTTTGAGACATGAAGCTTGGCTGGAAAACAGATCTCGTGTGTTTGCTTAGGCAGCCACCCTAAGGAATATTTCAACCCAGCTTTACCATTTACCTTCATCCTATTTATAGTGTGCCTTATACTGCTTAAACTGTTGATTTTCTTGATGCATTTACCAGTATTAACAGCCGTCTCCTTTCAGCTACTCTGGCCATGGAGGACTTGATATTTTGGTGGGAAGTTCAGGTGGTTGTCTGCCACTGTCTCACTCAAACTAGTGTTAGAGATATTTAAAAAAAAAAAAAAAAAAAAAAAAAAAAAAAGATTCTGCAGTTGAGAAAGACTTATTCAGGATCTTTGTTTCCCAGGGGCATTAGGCCTCCTTTCCTTAGGAGTTCTGTACCCATTTCCCCATGAGAAGCATGTTGTAAACTCCAGCACAATAGAGCTACTGAGTAAAGGTTGTGCTGCCTTGAGGCCTGAAAAATAAAGTTGTTTTTTTTTTTTTTTTTTTTTTTTTTTTTTTACCTCCTGGTGCTACCCTATCTAGAACTGGAGGTAGGAAGGAAAGAGTAAGGTACCACCTTATTTGCTTCTTGCTATTTCCATATGGATTGCAGAATTCCATATTTGATTCTCTGGACCTGTATGTTCTGTTCCACGTAGCAATGCCAAATTGTAGTATTTTGAGTTTAGGATTTCAAAGGCTACGTGTGCAAGGAGAGTAATGGTGTGGGTTAAAGGAAATTGACAGTGTGAAATCATCAGACAAATACTGTTTTCCTTCAGAGGTTATCTTGCCATGATGTACCCAGCAGCAGTTAGCATAGAGGAAAAGCTGCATGGGGATGTTTCCCAACACCAGATATCTGGATGACCCCAACTTGCCTTTCTTGTGGAGAGTTGTGTTTACTGCTAGGACCTGCTGTAATACAACACCCATCATAAATGAGGACTACCTCTGCTAGGTGAATACGGGATTGTTAAAGGAATAGTCATACTGAAGTCTGACAATTGCATAGCCTTTTCTGTATTATCCTAAACTACATACATCACAAAATGATATCAGATTTTTATTTGTATAAAAGTATTGCTTTAAGAATGCACAGCTTTTATGCTATTAAGTCTTCTAAAATCATAGCAAGGTCCAATTTCCATATTATTCATCCTGACCTTTTGATTTACAAATAAGCATAGGAGAAGATCCCAATATAAAACTGTAGTCTTGTTCTGGATCTAACCTTTACACAAAGCAGTGCTCACTCTTTGGGATTTTTTCCCAAATGAAAAACACAAGTGCTTCACTACAGATCAGGCAGCTTACAAGGTACATTTAATACATGTTTGGTGTTTCACATAATTACTGGGTATAATTGCATGCTACTTACTCTAAGCTGTCATTCTACCATTTGGGCATCTTGGGGTCCTCCAATAAAAAATGAATTACTAGTGGGAGGTGTGTTCTAATAAATGTGTTACAAATGCAATGATTTTTAATCAAGTAATGCTCTTGAGGATGTTGTTGCAATTTCTGGGTTCAGAGACAAAGCACACAGGTAAAAGGTTATGTCTCAAGAGGTGGCATACATAGTATATGCTTTGAGAGAAAGGGACAAGGTAAATCTAGTAGTAAGTTCTAAAGTTCTAAGTAGTAACTTCTAAAATGCCTTCATGAACTGCTTGATATAATTAGCAGCACATGGCGTTGAGCTGTTGGTATGATACTGGAAGAGTGAAAGACCTGCAGCAGCCAGAGATCAGGTTGGGAAGAAAAAAGTGTATACGGTTGTGTCTGTGGTACTATTGCACTGATGGAACCAACACTTCACTTTCACATTGAAATTCTGGCCTTTTTTTTTTTTTTTTGACTGATTTAAAAAAACAAACAAACAAAAACAGTACAATATGTAATGCATACTGATTCTTTTCAATTGCTTTTCACATTTTGTACTAAAGGGGAAAAAAATCCTTCCTGGGTAAATCATTGCATAAATGCTTCCAAGTCTTGGCAGAAACATCTGCTGGATGCTGTTGGATGTGGATCAGTCAGCCATCCTAGTATGCTGCTAATTCAGTGCATGAAGGCAAAGTCTGTATTAGTTGTCTTCAAGAAAAATATCTGCAATCCTCAACAACCTGAGCATCTGGAAACACTGCCCAGTGCACGTCTTTGTGGAAAGGCAGAGAGCTATTATTTACAGTTTGATTTGGCAACTAGTAAGATCAGGGTGAGTAAGCCTTGGAGCTGCAGATCAAATGCACAGTAACAAGCAGCAGATCCAGACTGTAGAGCAGTGGATTGAACGTGGTTTCTCTGTAACCACGGAACCCCAGCAGGAGTCTGCAAAACATCTAATTACTGGAATTAGGAAAGGTTGACCTGGGATTTGGTTGCTGTAATTAAGTGTGAATTTTTCTTTTAACGATTTATTCTAAATGAATAATTTTATGGCTCCAAGGTAAAGATCGAAGTCTTTAGATCGGTCTGCTGTTTACACAGGTACATGGGTACATGTAGTCTGTGTGTAATTTATTTTTTTTTCTGTTGTCAGGTCTAGGTAACAAAGATGTGTGCTTGTATAAGGCAGGTATATAATGATGATTTCATTAAGTAATTTTGAGTTCTGTGAGGAGTTGCATTCCAAATAACGTGTCTGATCTGACTTGATATAAAATGGTGACCTTTAGTTCATAAGTCTTTCTTTGTTTTTCACTTTCATTAACCTATTTGTACAGTTTTAAGGCCTTCTAAATTAAACTTTATTTGAATTACTGTATTATTCCTGTTTCAAAGATGAGGTTAGCCACAGTATATGGCAGTTTTTAAACTGAAATCCATATCAGTTAAAATGAGAATGGTGAGGGATGGTGAACCTGATGCATTCTGATACACTTTACGTAATTTGATTTCCTATTGATAGCAAAGCTTTAGTAGTAAGGGAATTTCACCATTGATGAGTTCAGCTAAATCATAGACAGACTCGGCCTTTCTCTCCAGCACACTCTTATCCCTGGCTAGATTATTTTCCCAACAGAAAGATTTTTGTTTGATGCTTGGGAGGATGCTGGGAAGACGCTGCCTGAAACCATGCTTTGTGTTCCCTAACAAAAGCTTTCCTTTACATCTTGAAGAAGTGAAGGAACAGAAGATGATATCTGCCACAATTAGCTGCTCCTTCACAACCAAAATATTTTATACAAAATCCCCCCTATGATATTGAAGGAGAAAAAGAATTAAATAGGAGCGCCTTCTAGTCATCCTGGCAACACTGGGCATAACAAAGACTACCTTGCTTGATACCTTGTTACTTGATGGCATATTCTAGGAAAGGCATGCTAGAATTCTTTTGATGATGAAATAATTATCAGCACTTACCAATAGAAAAGCAGGGCTAACAAATTTCCAGCACAATCTCCAATAGAGGCCTGGCTTGAAGCCCATCATTTGTTGGATATCTTCGCTGAATCTGTCCACACCTAGAAGGGATGTGGACATCAGACCGGCATAAATCTAAACTGATGAGATGCTGGCATATCCCAAAATATGTGGTCTTCTTTCAGAAAGACTTCCGAATCAGAAAAAATACAAGATAAAATTGAACTCCTTTCAATGAGTAGGTGCATCTTTGATATTGCTATATCCAAGAATTAAATACCTGTGAGCACATGATATCTATTGCAAATAGCTTTACCATTGGAAAGGGGCACTTAACAAATACAGAATCACAGAATCACATACCTAGCAATTAATTTGTAGGGGCACTGAAGAAATACCTAGCAATTAATTTGTAAACTGGATGTACAGTTCTTCTAATATTTGACTACTGTAACCTAACTACTCAGCAGCATTATGAGTATATTAAAGGAAGACCCAAACCCTTACTCACACAAACTCCTTCTGATAATGAGATAGATTCATATGATTCCTAAGTTTACAAAGGCGGCTGTATTTGTTTTGCTTGGCATGCTTCACTTGTCTTTCCACGTTTCATTAATTACCACAGAACATTCATTGTATTTATGACAAGTGTCATTTCATCTTTCATCACTTATATAAGGAATGGGGTAGGTGCTGCTTCTGCTCACTGTAAACATGTACAAAATAAACTAGCAAGGTGCTGCTGGCCTGTTTTAGAGTATCCTCTGTGAGTTTGTGAGTAACTCTATGATCTAGAATTTTCTGAAATTGTTACCTCTATGCATGTAAATATTCAGTAATTTCATACAGCTTTTGTGGATACCCTAGAAGATAAATGATCTATTCATGTGAGTACAAACCATGAGTAGTCAGAACTTCTACCTATTCCAGTAGTGAAGGCAGCAGAGGATACCAAGAAAATCATTAAATGAAGAGAGATCAAAAATTAGTCTTGCTCATTATGCCAGAAATGTATAATATGGATTTAGAAAAAGGGGTGACTTGTTTGCTTGCTTAGTATCAAGACCTTGATATTAGTAATCTACAATATTTCCATTGTATTTTCCATTCCCATTTGTATATTAAGCATGCAAGAAATAGTGTATGAGGCTTTCCTTGCCAGCAACACTATATAATGCTACTCCATTCAAATCACTAAAGTTAGCTACCTCTAGTGGGATTCACTGCACCACAGTGTAGAGAAATGGAGGTACCAGACAAAAAGTCTCGGCAACTTGAGCAGAGGGAAGAAGAGCTGTAAGTATCTGGTTCTCAGTCTTTAGTGTTTCTTGCATCTGTATGGTCTGAGACTTTTCACGTGTGTGTTGGCACTTAGTACCTCTGACAGTCTAAGCACTAACAGCTATAAATTGAAATGGTAAATAGAAATCTTACTTTGGACAAATACAATGCAAATAGCTGTGGTAGAAATCTCTTCCTGCAGGCAACACAGAAAGATGAGCTCCTGACTTTGCAGACTCCCATTCAGAAATGCTCTCTAGAGAGTGACTTCAGAACTGGAATAGCTCATTCAACACAGGCCAAAGCAAAAACCACAAATTTGCCACCCTAGGTTACTCACTGTTACAGAATGGGTATGTCCTGAGGAAGGAAGAAATGATATTTCACTCAGCCCCTCCTAACTCCGTATGGGTTTTACAGGTTTACATAAGTGTTCTGCACTCTATGTCTGAACACCTTAGCACTGCATGAGTACAACGGGCTTTCTGTGAGTGGCATTAGCCTCAACTGGCTACAGATTTTGAGTAATTTACAAAGGCATTTCCATGCTTTGCAGCAATGGATTTTATAATGGGGTGATTATTGCTGATATCAAAAAGTGGGAAAAATATCTTTTCAGAGTGGTCTTTTAAGAAGGAAACAGTCTCTAACTGCATGCCTTAAGGATACCGGCTCAGAGATAAGTACTTCTCTCTAGCTCCATCTGTCTGGGCAGACTGCTGGTTTGTAGTTGATAATTCTATTTAATGTTTTCAAGAAGGTTGATTTTATTCCTGAACCCAATAGGTAAACTGCAAAAAAGGCAGCTCTTTTGCAGCACGTTTGTTAGAGATGCTGTATAGTCTGTCGGAATTGTTCCTCTTCATGTGGATCCATTCAGTAGAGTTTATTTAATTTAAATAATTAGGACAGCTCAAGTTTGCCCTTTGCATGGAGCCAAGGAAATGTATTTACAAGGTCTGGACACTTGAATGTGAACTTTGATTCTGCTCCCTCTTCCCCCAGTATTACATACAGGTGAAGCAAAGTAGCCAAATTTAAGAAAGGATCTGTAAATGCTCTTTGAATTTAATCTGATTCTATTTGCAGTGCCTTCTGTGAACTTTAAAGTGACTGAATTTCAACTGCTGTGAATACGGAGAGTGAAATTTATCATTGTGCAGAAGGTCAAAGGACTAGATAACCTTTGAATAAAAGTTTTGTAGATGGCAGACACAGCTCAAACAGTACTTTGTGTTCAATATCTACTGAAAATAAGGGATAAATAGTCCATGTTCTCAGACTGCTTTTTCAACAGCATGCTTTTTGGGTACTATACATCTTCAAATAACTATTCAAAGAATCAACGTGTGAAGTAGAATGTAGCTACAGCTATCTATGACAGTACTTGTAGGGCTTTTTTTTTTTTTTTTCTTTTGCAGTTTTTGAAAGCATTAACAATGTTCTTTTGTGATTCTGTAGGATAACATAGGCAACTCAGTAGAATAAACCTAAACGGTGTGATTCCTTCAGTCACAGGACAGAACTGGTACCACAAACCAAACTCCTGATTACTTGCTGGAGACCTGAGGTCAAATAGAGAAATAACTTCCTTGCCTTTTCACTGAAACACAAGATGGATGTATGTACAATTTGTGACCAGGCCCCATACTTAAATACACTAAAGAGAATTTAAGTGTAGTTTCTGAGCTAATAAACTATGTAGCTGCCTGGGAATGTCTCCACTGCAGTTGCCTGCTAATCAGCGTAGAAAACTTGGCCCGTTCTCCATGTACATAGTATCGGGGTGTCAAGGGAATTAATGTGAAAATTCAGATTAGGTGGAAGTTGTAAAGTAGATTTCACTATAAAAGCAAGTTATCCTCCTAACATTAGGACAGGATGTTTTCTTTCATCCTGGCAATGCAGAGATCTGAGTTCAGACAGAATTGGAGAACATGTAGACAGTACCTCCTGCACTCCCTGAGTGCTAGACCTCGAAGTCATTTGGCTATACAGGCTTAAGAACTGTGCATATTTGCAGAGGTGAAACTCTTCACTGGCCATAGCTGGAATATTTTAGGGGCATGTTTCCAGAAAGTAGTGTTATAGCTACAACAACCATTTGGAGCCTTAGAGGCATTTCCTGTATTTGGTGTTTTCCGCTCCTGTCTTGTTTAACTCTGTATGCCTATGTGATGTGTAGTATTCTTTCATAAGCTTGCATTATTATTTTTTACTTTGGAAAGTAAAGATTAATAATAATGCCCTGAATGCCATATATTTGATTTAAATGAATCCAAGAAATCAAGTGAACTATGCTGAAATAAAAAAAGCAGTAAGAAAAAGGGCTTTTGAATCAACTTAGCCTATTCTAAACTAAATTCGCTTTCCGTGTAAATGGTGCTTTTGTCTCCTCATATTAGTAACTGTCCAGTTACAGAACTATAAGGGATAACACAGTTTGCATGCAAATGAAGGGTTGGTGTAACATTGCTTCATTGAACCATCCTATATTTTGGCCCATGGGAATTACAGTAAGTCACAGAATCGTTGAATTGTTCGTGCTCGAGTAGTTCCTGAGAGGTCTCCAGTTCAACCTCCTGCACAAAGCAAGGCTAGCACAGTGTAGAACGGCTTTCTCATGGCTTTGTCTGGTTCTGACCAATCTGTTGCAGTGTGCAATTATCTTTACATAGAAAAAAAAATCTCAACTTGATCACTGTCTTCTCTTCTCCTACTGTGTACCTCAGTGAAAAGCCTGGCTCTTTCTTTGATAGCCTCTGGATTTGGGTCAGAGGGAGAGGTGTCTGGCTTCTCTTAAAATATGCATCAGAGGAATGGTGTCAGTGTAGCATAAAGACAAAATGGTGAGTCACAACCCAAATGGATCCATATGTTAAAACAAACTTGCTTCCCCTCCTCCCTTGCATGTTCAGGTTTCTTCTTTGCAAGAAGAAACTTCCCAGTAAGTGGGCATAAGCATAATTTGAACTAAATCTAAAACTGCCACATTTTTGGTCTGTGCCAAAATGTCAATGCTTGCCTTCAGGCTGGCTTAATGTTCTGCTGGGTCATTAAGGCAGCTGGGGTCTATCAGGAAAAAGGTAGGCAAGACCATGCCAGATTGAATCAGTCAAAGCAGTATAAATAGCACCTGGGGCTGTAATAAGTTCTTCTTTATAAAGCAGCAGGTCATACTGTGTCAGTAGAAGCATCTGTCAGCTGCTGAAGACAATGAATAGATGGTTTCTTGATTATGGGCAGGCAGGAGGGAGAAGGGAAAGGATGATGAAGGGCAGTAGTTGGAGCACTTCAGGTCTGGCTAAGCTTGGTTTAGACTGAACTGCATCCAAAGCCTAGCTGTTGTAAAGCACAGTAAATCCTGTTTTAACAGGGGCAAATAATAACTTGCCTTCACTAACCAAAGAATACTTTCATGCCTCTGCTGCTAAGCTGAGCTAACTCTTTTGCATTCAGCTTTTACAGGGATTAAAAACCTCTGAAATCTAGTGCGTCTACATATTTTGAGAGCAGCATATGAGCTGCTTACTAATTCTGTCATCCAACATCAGCATGGAGATGTTTAAAGCTAAAAGCCTTTTCTTTAGTAGGCTGAACAGCTTTACACGTGAATGCCATTCTTTCACCTCATGTGCTCATCACTAGCTTTTAATTGAGAGAATGACTAGAAGAATGTGGTGGCGTAGTACGGGTGGGTAAATTACTGACTGAGGGAGGTAAATGGCAGTAAGGATGATGATGGCTGAAACCTTCTGAATCATGTCAGCTGTAAGCATAATTTCTAAATAGGAAAGATAATGTCCTTTAGGGGTAAGACAACCTTATTGGGAATCAGGGCAGCTATTTCCATACAGACTTCAGTGGGTAAAAATAAATAATGCTGGCTACTTTGACTTTTGAACCCTAATAACAATGAAGAGTTGTGGCAAACCAGGAAGTATGACATGAGAACTAAGAGGAGATCAGGAGGAAAAATAACAGCTCAAGAAAGTTGATTAATCCAGCAGCCAGCAATTTCACATATCAAAGATAACTTGGACTGCTGCAGTGAGGTGACTTGTGTAAGATCTAAGATTTTCAGCCCTAGATGGGTGATTGAGCTAATCACGGGTTTGTGATTAATACTGCATTGCTGAACTGATTATCTCTTACCCATCCAAAAGATGAGGGGTTTTTCTGCATCACACTGCCAAAACATTTACAGTGCCTCTGACAGAGCTGACAGCAAACAGTCTTCTGAAAAGTAGTTTGTAGAACCAAGGGAACAAATTTAAAAGCAAGCCTTGCAAAAGGGAGCCTGAATGTGTATTTGGCTTTGAAAGTGGATAAGCTTAGCTGTTAATGGTAACTGGTGGTCAGAGATAAGTACTGAATTTGGGAAAATAATTTGGAAGCATGTATTCACAACTTACATTATCTGTGAAGGTGGCTGGAAACATGGTCAGTGAGGCTGCAAAGACAGCTGTGCTGACAGTTTGTCTTTTCAAGTTAGAAGGTTCCTTTTTGTTATTTGGAAAAAAAAAAAAAAAAAGCTATTCTTTTTGAAGTCCTTATAATTTCACAAATCTTGTCTGGAAAGAGATAACGGATAGCGTTGGCACACACAGATTCCAGCCTAGTGCAGGAGATGAAGTGAATTATCCTAGAGCCAGCCATACTGAGGTTAAAGCCAGTTATCGCACCCTTTCTGTGGCATAAATCATTGATTTTTTTTTTTTTAACCATTTCTAGGATGTTGGATATTCCATGCCATGCTGTGAAAGAAACAATTTCTAAACTGCTGGTGTTTTTATAATTAAGTAGAATGTTGCCTCAGACTGAAGTGGCTAATGTGGGAATTATTACAAGTTTAAGACAAACGACCTTTGTTAGTATTGCCCTGGGGGCTTGGGGTTGGCCCTGGGGAAATTGTGGATAGCAGGAACAGGGGGAATCTGTATTTAATCTAATCTGCTTTGAAAGCATGAGATATAAGCATGCTACTGCAAGCCATGGTCTGCCTTAACAGATACAGAATACTGCCAGGAGAGGTTGCATTCTCACTTTGTTGTAGTAGCCTTCACAAGGTGATTTCCTTTGGATTTAGGTGGAGTTTCAAAATTTAGCGCACTGAACATCTGCATTCCCGTCCCTATTTGTAAATCAGGTGAAAATTGTTGCATAAAACCCATCCTGTCATGCCTTCGTGTATACAGTGCCGCACTAAATCCCCTTAAGACAATGTGGGAGCCTGCCACAAGCTCACTCTGAGTATCAAAGTCTCTGCAGGTGTGAAGGGAATTGCTTACCATAAAACCAGGAAACTCCAATTGCCTCCATTAAAACAGCAAACAGTATGGACGTCCCAGCTGCAAATGTGTCCAGCAGTGTGAGCACGTAAATTCCACCCTAGCGTGGGGGAGTTGAGAGATGCAACAGAAACAAGTTAGAAGTGGAGTCATGTCAGCAGTTCAGCATCAGGTTACCAGAAATCTGCTTCGCTTGAAATCGCTTTACCCAAGTCTTTTAATACGGAACTGGTGCTGCAGACACACGTTTGTACGTACACACAAAACAGTGGAACCAGGCTCTTCAGAAGGGTGGCAAATCTTTTTCACCTGCCCTAACTGAAAGAGGAAACAGAAACCTCCGTGTGATTAAGGAGCGCTCTCAGCACTCCGTATTTTCTGTGGCAATGGAAGGCTACAGAGGAATGGAGAAGCATGGTTTGTTTACTTGTTTCAAAATGAAACTGAATTAAGTGTTTCAAGCCACGCTTTTCACATGTAAACAACAAAAATGTTTGCATTTGCAGCGCATTTCAGTTAAAATCCTTTTTTTTCACAACCACACTCAATTTGCCTAGGCCTGTTCAGAAGGGGAGGGAACAAAGGAATTTTTTCTATGCTATTCCCAATGGGATAAATAGCATGTGTGCTGTTTAGGTGGTTTTAAGCTCTGCAGTTTTCTTTTTTCCCTGGTTTAAAACCATGGTTTTCCAAAACAGCTGTGCATATTTGCAAGATGGGAGAGACCACTGCTTAGGCTTTGTCTAGGTTTTTAATTCTGTGGGGACTTGTCTGGAAACTGAATGAACTTGGGTTGTTGTGTGAGAAAGAAAATGTTGTTTATCCAATGGCATTTCGGCCTGACCTCTTGTTTTTGTTCTACACCTGCTCTAAATGGATGCCTTCACTATCAAAACTTAGCGAAGCGAACAACAAGTATGCTTTTGTAAGAGACTTGTTTTGAAAATACAGCCTCAAGTTTTCAGAGCACAAAATCAATCAATTTAATGTGATGGTATCACAAGGGGCTTTCTTCGTAACTTGCGCACATTAGAAATGTTCTCCGGCCACGTGAACCCGGACATCTGGTTGAGCACGGGCAGTTCAGTGCATTCCAGCTGCTGGGGGGACTTCATTCCAAACAGGTGCCGTTATGTGAAAGCTGCAGCCAGGCTGCTGGCTGGAACCGCGTCAGCCTGCCTGAAGGCACTGGGATCGCACCCATCGGCACCTCGGTTCTTACCCACTGAGGTTGTTCTGATATTGCACTTAAAAATTTTTTTTTCCAATCAAAACTGAGGATGAAGAAGGGGCATGTTGAGGTCTTTAGGTAACAATGGAGATGGCGTGGCTTTAAAAGGACAAACTTGAAATGCACGTATTTTTAGTGTCTCCAATATTTTCCAGTTTGAGAAAATGAGGGTAAAATTATTGGGGTAGTCTTCTGGTGTACGTAGAGCTTTGTTATCTTAAATTAATGCCATTTCAGTAACCTCAATATGTCTGGAAACCATTTCTAGGGAGGGAGAGAGATTTAGCACATCTATTTTCATTGCGGCTACCTCATGTTTTCCTTGTTTTCTGGCAGTTTTGATATCTTTGCTTACAGAAATTCTTGCTTTTTGGCAAAAATCAGAAGGTTCTCTTACTGCAGGACATCCAACCTAGTAGACTGTGGTTCTCATCCTTCAGTTAGTTGTCAAAAGCCTGGTGAGGCAAATCATTCAGGATGAAGAAATCTCAGGGTAGTGGTGGTGTGAAAAAACAGCTTACTAGATGTTCAGGGTAAGTTATGTGTCATTTTATGATGTTCAGAATAAGAAATCAGATCTAGGAACATTAAGAAACACATGAGGGGAGGAGATCATTTTTCTAAAGTCCCTTCGCTTGAAGCAAAGGCTTTTTATTTTCTTCACAAAGAAAATAGCCAGATGTCTGATGGACTGGTCATGCAAAATCCTTAGTTCCTCACAGAGGAATAAGTATTCAACATAATTCTGTTTAATATGACCTTTCCCCAACACTAAGAACACAAACAGTTCTTTGAAACAGAGGCTTGTAGGTTCAGATGGTAGCTAATAAACTTGTCCAAAAAGAGCAGAGAAGCATCGTGTAGGTAAGACTGAAAGTAACATTCTGACCATAAGGTTGTTTAAGAATTAAAATTTCTCTATAACCAAAAGAGCCACCTGAGCCCCTTGATATTTCCAGCTGATGAGGTTAACTGCATTTTAAAGGTATTTGTGATGGAAATTTTTGTTGTACTTACATTGGTAATGCAAAAAAGGGCAAGTAGGAAAGTGCCAAATGACACACCAAAGGTGAAGAGCTTTCTGTGCTGCTTCAGAATTTGGAAGTCGTCCGCCAAGCCAGTGATGACAGCCTCCATTCCGCCCATCTGAGGAAGGGAAGGCAGGAGTTCTCATTAAACCGTGCTGACATATTCTACATACAGAGCAAAGGATATAGGCAGCTTGTGTAATTCATTCCCAACCACTGCATGGCTGCTGACATTTCAGCTGTACGTGTTCAGAGGTACAACTGATTGTCCCCTGGTACAGAACTGAGGCAGGGATTTGGCCATCTAGAGCCATGGTGGTTTGACTGCTGTATCCTCTGCTGCCTCACCAGGACAGAGAGATAGTAAGGCAGTATGTTGGGAAAGATAACATTCATTCATATAAAATCCGGGAAGAAGTCTTATCAGAAGTAATTTAACTCTCTAAGAGACTTTAGGTATAAAGAGAGACACCGTACTTCACACACACCCAGGGAAGATCTACTGAACAAAGATTCAGGTTAGCCATGGGTTAACCACC
The DNA here is from genome assembly GCF_964035555.1 of Netta rufina. Taxonomy (NCBI): domain Eukaryota; kingdom Metazoa; phylum Chordata; class Aves; order Anseriformes; family Anatidae; genus Netta; species Netta rufina. The sequence goes on from NC_140136.1 coordinate 14,476,812, forward strand.
TCCAGTTTGATAGAAATCTTTACAGACCTGGAAGCCTCACTGCATAGCAAGCTTCATGTCGTTTTTCTGTTGACAGCATGAAAGAATTTTTGTTTCTTTGTAGAATTTATTCCTGTGTAGAATTAAATTCTGAATATTAGCTTTGATTTGGTTTTGTTGTATTTTAATGTAGGAAATGCACTTTCCAAATTTCCATGGAAATTGCTGAATTATATATATATATAGGTTACTATGAATTTTAATTTCTTTCTACTAATGAAAGCATTCTTCTCAACCAAAAAGTCATGGGGGAATGAATCCCAGTGTCCTGTCATGATAAGTTTGTTTGTAAATAAACTTGGTAATGCTTTTCATGATGCTGAAAGATCATAGCAAAACCTGGAGTGCTTGGTGCCATGTGAGAGTTAGTCTGTGCTGACATATTGTGTCTCTTTCCTATAACAATCTGATGAAATGAGCATTTCTGGTTCAAACAGCAGCAGAGTTTTCTCTATGGAATATGAATGATTCCACTCAAAGCCAAGTTGCTGGGGACGGTGGAGCACTTTTTATTAAAGGTAACTAATGCTCACAACTAAGGTCACAAATCGTAGCGTGGGCTTGTGCTTACTGTTCGCGGGGAGGGAATGGGGGGCACAATGGAGCGCTGTGCTGTTAAGCCCAGCCACTGCTTGCTGGGCTCAGATGTTGTTACTGTGTTGACACTTTAATGAGAGTGGAGAAGTTGAAGTGGAAAGAGATGGTCTGGATGATTTTGGCTGAGAACCAATTCTTAATGTGCCACTGTTTATTCCACTGGTTAATTCCCCGTATCAAGCTAGATATATACTCCAAAAAGTGTTTGCAAACATTTCTTCCATTTCCTGTCCTTTTCATTGTTGCTTGCTGAAGCTTACGTGATTGGATTTCTCTTTCCTTAAACATTTGGACAGCTACATTTTTGTATAGATGTCTGCATTTCTGTGCCTGTGCAGGTTTATGCACATGAATACAAGTGGTCGTATGTAATTCTTCGTCTTTACTCTTGGGCTTATTTGATTTTTAGGTTTAAAAAAATTAATTTTCCCTTCAGGGGCTTGATCAGTCAAGTGGGGGGAGAGTTGAGAAGACCACCCATAACAGATACTGCGTGACTCCAGTTATCTTAGGTAAATGATTAAAAAAAAAGAGCAAAGTATGAACAAGCAAATCCCTCCTCTTCCTTCTCTACTCAACCTGTTTGTTAGGAAGACACAGCTAACTTGGCCACAGGTTTTCAGCATCTAGTATTTTAATTATCTCCCCAAGAAACAGTTTTCTCCACTTGTAGGAAGAGTGTGTTCTGCAATCTAAATCCTTGTCTTTGTCACCCAAATGTTTCTAAACATTGCTTGAATTTACTACTGTTGTGCAGGTAATAGTCTTGACTCTAAACTCTTATGTGCATTTTTCTCAATACTGCCCTGTTTCTACTGGTCATTCATGTCCTTCCACTGTGCTGAAGCTTTCCTTTCTTTCATGCTTGCTTATAGTTGAAAAATGTCCAAGCTACAAAACCAGTTGCAATCTTGCCTTAAACTTTTAAAGAGGAAAGGAGATTTTAGTGTGTAGGTTAAGATAAACTTCATTGAGCCTGAGCTGGAATTCTCAAATCCACACACTTGAGAAACATTTAGACCGGAATCTGACATTTACAACTCAGATCTCACTTTATAAGATCTCATTCAGCTATTTGCCAATGATTATCATGGATTTCTTCTGTAATCTCATCATAGTTTTGCTCTTTTCTATGCGAGTTCATTCTTTGCCTTTCTTGTCCTTGAAAATGAACTTGTCACTTCCAGCAGTAAATTCCTAGATCAGCTCTGCATGTTCAGAACTGCAGTGCTTTGTGCCTTAGACAGAACCCCCCACGCTATCAAAAATGATGAGTGTTCATTGTTGACTATTCTTCAAAGATCCTGTTTGTTTTTCCCCCAAATTAATAAACTTTTAAGCTAAATATAATGGGATGTCTTCACCTCTTTGGCAAGAACAAAGCAGTGCAAGTGTTGTTATGGGACATTGGGATATTTTCTGTAGGGCTGAAGTTTCTGTGATCCTGAATGTCATGGTACAAACCAAGTCATCACACTAGAAATACCAGATGCACTCCTTTAGTGTTGAATAACAGCCAGAAAGCCAAGCTTAATACTGAGTTTAGCTGCAGAGAGAAGCACAGCACTGCTCATTCTTAATTGTTACGTCCTTATTGTGAAAACAGAGGTGTTTCAGTATTTCCCAGTCTTCATTTTGTATAGTTAGGAATTATATTGTAATATAATATCAAACTACTATGGAAATATTCTGATGCAATTATTAAATTAAATTTACAGGAAATTCACTCTCACTATCTGTAGGAAAAAAGAAAAAAAGCCAGGCTATCATCAGACATTATCTTGAACAGATTAATGAATTTCAGCACATGTGAAAATCTCTTCTAAAAACCCCTCTACTGAGTGCTGTACTGCGGCTTGTGTTTTGCAAGCTGGGTCCGAAATCTTATCACAGGTTCCTAGTAGTAATTGTTCATAGCAGTGGTGTTGGGTCATACCTTGGAATAATAATAAAAGTTGATGAACAGCCCCTCCCTAAGGTCATAAAAAAGAAGAGGTGAGTAATTGTTTGCTGGCTTGTAAATTATTTGATCTCTTCCTAAACCTCTTAAATATTGTGAGTCTTTAATTAAATACACTGCAAGGAGTAACGCTGTTGGTATGTTGGCTGTGACTGAAAACAGATTCAGGGAGTGTACAGAATGTTTATTTGAAGTGCAACAAAACCCTTATTTAAGGCTGACACTTCTCCAGTTATATTTTGCAACACTCGAGGAAAAGTGTCAAAGTTAGAAAGAAAAACTACTCACAGAACTGTCGATGCCAAGGGTAAGAAGCATGATGAAGAATACCACAGCCCAAAACGTAGATCCTGAAAGAGTTGAAATTGCCTCTGGATAGAGGATGAAGACTAAACCAGCTCCTAAAATAGAAAAGTAGAAGTAATACTGAAAGGTGTTTCACAGAAGTGTGTATTTTAATAAGATAGATTATGACTAAGTTGACTCCTACATCAGTCCACATCACACTGAGTAGCTGTTAGAACGAAAATTGCATTATACCAAAAATACACCCAAAATACTTTAATAATGTACTCATGAAAGTTTTGCATATAAAATCTATAACATCCTTTTGCACTTTAAATAATCTTTTATGGTATTCATGATCTTTCTAGCTGTTTTTCAGCTATGTAGTAAAGAAAGATCCCTGTGGATAGGGACTCTGCTGTTTGGCAGTAGAATTCTTGGATGTGATAAGGGAGATACAGGAACTGAAAGCACAGGTCACCTGTTACCAGTGAAAGGACTACAGCTGGGCTCCCCAGGAGCATTCAAAACAGTTAACTATGGCACTGAAAAGCAACACGTCCCCAGGATACTAGGCAGTGGTAAACGCCTGTTTGCTGCAGAGGCTGAACTTGTGCAGGGCACGATGCTGGGGAATCTCGAGTCAGAAGAGCTGAGATGAATCAATATAATTTACAGTTCACATTTTAGCGTGGCCCTCTTACGTAGTTTGAGTTCCAAGGAATTTTATTCGTGTCACTTCCATGAAATTTTTAACAGTTGTTTGAAACAAATATAAGCATATTTGCAAGGAAATGATGAATGAAAAGGAGTAAAAGTAGTGTAAAACTTGCTTCTTACCTTCAGTGGCTACATCCTCAATTTTAACTTTGTGCTCATGAGCCATGTAGCCCAATATGGAGAAAATTGCAAATCCTGAGATGAAGCTTGTGACACAGTTAATAGTACTAGTCAGCAAAGCATCCCTAGTGATGGAAAGAAGAACAGCCCGGTTAAAACAAGAGCATTAGGGTGGGGATTGTTATAGTGATAGGAAGATTCTTGTGAAAATGCTATTTCTGCAGTTATCCTGATGATCAAAAGCTCGTATCAGCGTACTGCGTTAGGAAAGGACCTACTTCTGTTCACTGATTTGCTTTAAAACTAAATTCTGCTCAAAAAGAAGATGAACAAAATTATATGAAGGTATCAAGGAATGATGTCATCAACCTGGTACCCATAACATAGCAAAGAAGTGGCTTGTAGAGAAAGAGCCTCACTAAGGAGTATTTACACTAGTCAGGAGCAATTCACATGAGTAGGTGTTCAGGAATATTTTCAGATAGGTCCAGGAGTGGTTTTAGCAAGCTGCGCAGCCATTCACAGTAATGGCAGTGGATGACACATTAATCAGTACTGAGGTTCCTTCATCTATGAAGCTGGCTCAGCTTTTCAGAAAAAAAAAAAAATACTACTTTATCAGTCTCTACAAATGTTACTGTAAATGCACGTTTTACATAATACAACCTTTTAAGCCAAATTGGCTTAAAGAGAGTAAGCATGTTTCCTTTCATCGTTTCTACTACCCAAAACCACAGGTGCCATACGCCAAACTTTACCCTCCTCTGGATACTGCCACAATCTGAAAACCCTGAAGAGTTTGCCTTACAGGGAGGGCAAGTCTTGTGAAGCAACACTGCACAAATACAGTAAACTAAGAACTAAATAATACCATTTCACATATAGTCTGTGGCGTTTTCTTGATTTCAAGTGTATTTTTTTCATTTTGGAGCAAAATTACTGAGGATATAGACTGAGGAAACATTTATACAGGAAGCTGCTATATCAGGTTAATGCAAAATCTGCAGAAGACAATAAATGTTATTTTGGAAGATTGCTGGGGTTAGCATTCTAAGTTCTCAAACCCAGTAACATCACCTACTGTGAATAATCAGAGGCTCTGCAGTCATTCTGTGTTGAGTACAAAGTTCTCTCAAGTCAGTGGAAGGAAGTATTCAAGGATTTTGGCTTTTGATCCATTTAAAGCTGCTCAAATCTAAATGTTTTCTTGCATCTTTTCACTGGAACATTTTTGCTATCCATCAGTTCACAATGTATTTATACTACATTTACTTTCTGAATTTATATTTCATGGGAAATTAAAAAAAAAAAAAAAAAGTGTTTTCATTCCAAAGCGTTATGTTAACAAACCTTCTGGAAGTTGGAAGTTCTCAGAAGGTGCAGAGCGGCTGTGGTTGAATTTCCATGGCGGTGATTCAGCAAAACAGTTATAAACCAACTTGATTTAAAATACATTCCTAAATTGGAGCTCAACATAAAATATCAGAAACGTAAGCCCAAAGCACAAAAACAGTTCTAAAAACTGGAATCCTTCTGCTTTTAGTTCCTGGACCAATAAGCTTTCATCCCATGTTCACTGTTGCTCTTAACGGTACTTTTGAAAGGCAAACACAAGCAGAGTTTACACAGCTGTCTAAAGTCTAAGCCTAATCCCATTCTGTTTTGCAGCGCAGCAGATATCTTGGCAGGTTCCTGTTGCCAAAATTTCAGTAAGACTGTTTCAAGTTTTGGTTGGTTGCTATGTCTACGCAAGACTGGCCATCATTAATAAACGACCGAAGATAAAAAGATATTGCTTATTCCAGCTGCATTTATCGAGTAAAATAGCATCATTCTGAAGCAGTAATGAAAGCTTAGGCTGTCTTACCTGTAGCAGTTGTTGTCAAACTTATTGTAACTGGCAAATGCAATTAAAACACCGAACCCGGCTCCTAAGGAGTAAAATATCTGAGTGGCTGCATCGATCCATACCTGCATAATGACACCAACATTGTCAGAGGGTCAGTTCAGTCCAAAAGATACAGCAGGGAAATGAGAGAATGGCACAAGGCAAAACTGGCTTTTGAAAATAAATGATCAGTACTTGTGGTTGTGGGAGTGTAAGTGCTGTGCAGCCCCCATGAAGTGTCGCATGGAGCACGCTTCTGGGCTGAAATCACTCAACAGGAACTGGGAAAGGCCAAAGTGGTGGACAGGCCTGCAGTGCATGTGTGCTGCTGCGTCTGGGGGGTATACCGATTGGATCTGGACTCCTGAGCAACTGTTGAGTGCTGAAATGATTACACGAGTTTTCTTCTGGCTGACAGAAATACACTTCCACTTGCTCTTTTTCCAAGTTAGTTTGGAATGCACAACCAAAAACCTAAAAATAGTTTGCAGGTCAGGAGTTACAGGACATTTTCTTTCCCATAAGAGAGCTTTCTTCATGGGACTGTAATTACACTTTATACGATTCTTTCTTGCTTCAGAAGCTGAAGCAGGACTTGCATGCTGTGAACAGAACCATTCGAGCTTTGTCACCTTCTTTCCCCCTTAGTTGGAGAAGGAGTTATTCCTGTGATAAACTTTGTTAAATTTCAGTTTAGACGCAGCTCAGTCATTTTAAGAATTGGCCACTAGGGAAAACTTCTTCAATGCTGTAACATTTTCTAAAGTGACTCTCCAGCCCAACATCCACTCACAATGTGCAGACAGCAGTCAGGAACGATGCCACGGTGCTGGTCTGCTGAATCAGAAGCCTGAAAATAGTCCTCCCTGGTTAATGAGGGTTTCATTTATTCAGTTGTTACACAGAAGTATTTATTTAAATAAACATCTTCATTCTAAATTCCACAAGGGTAACAGTCAATGGTGTGAATAATCCTCAACTTTTCTTAAAATGGTATCTTCAGCTTTGGCAAAATCTCCCAAGTGCTTGAGGCTACAATAAGCATTGGATTTTATTGCCATCCATCTCTGTAAAATCAGACCCCAATGCATCAGCAGAGGCTCTAAGGGATCTTAGATCTAAGGGATCTAAGGTGCAAGCTCCACCTGCCTTGGAATGGTAATGCTAAGCTTTTCGTGTTTGGTCTACTCCAAAGAAAGGGAGATTTAACCCATTTTAACATGATGTATGAAAGCATTTATACTGGTGATCTATTTTTCCTCAATGTAGATGCTTTCGACTCATGCTTGCTGAAGATTGAACTCTTTATTGAACTCAGGATTTGGAGAGAACTATTAGAGTTGACAATGATTTGAAAGATGAACTGAACAACAAGTTGTAGAGAATCTACTGTAAACCACTGGATAGGTGGATATGTTTTTTCTCAAGCTTCTGTTCAAATAGATTTTAGGATCACAGATTTTTTTTTACTAAATAGCAGTGCAATTCTGTAAACTGTGTTCCTTGTTCATTCCTCTTATACCCAGCTACATCCTTGTTTCCATACAAAAGTGGAGATCAAATAGGGCTTTACTCTCTGAAGTGTGTTTTATATGTATAAGAGTTCAAGAGGAATGTAAAACCTCCTATATTTTTTCTTTAAAAAACGAAACCCACGACCACCACCACCAAAACCCACAAAACTTATGTTGTGTTGCTAAAGTACACGATTTAAAAAAAAAATAAAATTGCCTGAACTATAAATAAATGTGCGTTTCCATCACAGGGCATTTGTTTTTAGTGGCTCTCTAGCTCTTCTGTGTCTTGCCAATGGAGTTGTACTCATACTTCCCCTCTCTTACTATTCAAGCACTGTTAAGTATCTGCCTAAATTCTGTTGATTCAAGTAAGGGTTTAGCACCTGCTGCCTAGCAAGTGAGCTACATGGATGTTAAACTATCTGTTAAGTCTAAGATCCTGGACTGTGTCTGCTCAGTAAGAGCCTTGGCTCATAATTTGTTTCCTTATCAGCTCCTAGGAAGTTGAAGATAAAGAAAAAAAGAGCAGAAACCAGAAGTTCCATTAGAACTAAGATTAAATGCAAAGCATTCCCTTTGATGTAACAAAACATGATGGGAAATGGTCAGTGGGGCTGGCTCTTCTGCCGTTTACGTCCATATTCTCTGTTCTCTTCAGCTGAACATCTTCTGATTAATACACAATCTAATATATTGTTAGATACTGGTTTTTATATGCATTAAAATGAAGAAACAAACATTTTACAGTTTGTTGTCAGCAATCCTTCTAGTTTTTTGAGTGGCTGTTTATACCATTATATCTTCTGTGTCTATTCTTTCTCACATATGTAGATTTAAAGAATTTCTGTGCTGCGTGGAGAGGAAACGTGTGCACCCCTAGATGTTACATAATCTTCAGAAGACTTGTTAAGGCGTGTGAAGGAGCCAGCGCCTTCCTTCTCCCTTCTTTGGAAGAGGGACCCTTTGTGGAACAGTATCTCTGAAAACTGAGGTGCCTTAGGGCTTGTTCAGAGCTGTGCAGTACGTGCCCTTAGAAAATATGGGGGACCTTTCACATTGATCAGGATGCTCTAATGCGTTTTATGAGAGCATTAGCAGAGCCCACTGCAGGTCATCACTGTGACTTATGGCATTTTTTGGTTAGATTAATCATTTGGGAGAAAGAAATAAATCAGATTCAGGGACACTGACGTGGAACTGTAGGGGCTGAAGACAAAGATTAAACACGCAGCCATTGCAGCAGCAGGTGGCCCAGGTACTGAGCAGGAGGAAGGCTGACATGATAAGCAGGTTGAGAAACTTCTTATAATTGATCTTCTGACTTTTATTATTCTAGAGAAACAAAATAAAAATTAAAGTAATCTGAAAAATGTAGCCTTAGCAACAAATAGCTTCAGGGTCAGCCAAGTAGCAGCTGCAGAAACATTAAGCCAAGAACCAGCAGTGCACAGAAGTATCCTTCCAGAGGCAGCTCTGAGCATGGAGGCCTAGACTCCGAGCTGATGCAAGCTGGCGCTGCTCCATGGACGTCCAGAACATGTGATGTTTTTTTCTGAGCAGCACTTAAAACATATAAGAAAAAGTTAAGCAGCTCCTTTGTTCATCCTCACGTCTTTGTATTTGTTTATGTACGTGCGTAAATGTGAGCAACTGAGGTGGCTGCTGCTTTGATGGCAAAGGGGGATCACAGCCCAGTGTTTGAAGTGGGTTTTGCTGAACAATTAGAAAGATCCAGTTAGAATGTGCATATGAAACGTGTAGTGCAAGGATGTACAGACTAAAGAGGCATATCTGAAAGCTGCGAATTTTCACGAATGCATGTCATACTTGTAAAACTGTGTCCTTGCTTTTCAGTTTTGCATCTATTTGAATGGTCTGGAGACTTATCCACAAAGATACTACGAGTTGTTTATAAGACAGAGATGTTTTTGTAGTAGAACCATGGTACGATCTATCTCTACTAACCACATCACTGTTCTTTGTAGATCTGAAATGCCGCTGATTTTGTGAGTAATGCCTATACTCATAGGTCTTGCTTTACAAAGGATGAAATAACTCAATCCTTAGTTCCAGAGTACTCCACAAATTGGGTTGGTTTGGATGGATTTCATGAGAATATCTTGCAATGTTACATGACATGGTGAAATGTACACTGCCTTTGATAGGAAGGTAAGAGCACCATAGTGTTGAGATTGTTGTTCATATGAAGGACAATGATGAACGGAGATGGTCCTGGCTTAGTATGTTTACTACCGTGTTCATAGGCCTGGAATTTTGTTTACCAAGTAAATGTTTAGCCTAGTGATTTAAAAAGGATTTTTTTTTGCTTGAGGTAACTCTGAGCCTTTGGAGAGCTGAATTTTTATGTGACTCAATTTCCATGTGCAAACAATACTGTAACTTACAGGGGGCACAGTCAAAGCATGGACTTTTTAAGGGACTGGCACACCTGACATTGCCCTCGTACAGTTTTTTTAGCAATCAGGATAATCTGGGTTCAGGCTGAGATACTCCTGTTATGGAGAGCGTTGGAAAGCTGTGCTATCAGAGACAGCAGGCTAGTGCTTATGCAAAACTGTAAGTGTGGCTATATATCTTCAGAACTTAGCTCTAATAATTTCAGTTTTAATAACAAGGGTAACAGGTTTAACAATAACATGGAACGAAAGCAGAAGAGTACACTTACTGTGGCTTCTTTTAATCTTCTGAAGTCTATGTGCAGGTATGCATTTATTCCGTTGTATGCACCGGGCAGGGTTATTCCATGTATTAGCAAGACAAATAGTACAACATAAGGCAGAGTGGCTGTTATCCACACAACCTGCAGACAACAGAGATCCCAGAGGTTAATGAGCTGTTACAGAAGATTTAGGAATGAGTGAAAAATACAGCAGGGACTTCCTTGGTTTTGTCCATTCAGTTCTATGCAGTAGCTCTTTTTAGGATGCCTTGGGGGAAATATAACAAAAAGTATAACAAAGAGTCTACGTATCTGTGTTTACAGCAGGAGATGGTTTTGACTAGCAGAAGACTTGGAGTGCTTATATGTTACCAGTGTGTGTTAGACTGCTCATTAGCTGTTCAGCCATCTATTAGTTTACCAAATAATGCAGTCATTGCCTGATGTTAGGTGCTACTTTCATGAAACTGTACACAGAGCTCTCAGCTATCTAACCCTAGAATTTCTGGTGAGGTGAGGTTTCTGAGGGATGTCAAAGAGTAATTTCAAATTCCTTTCTTTAGGTAATATTTTTTTTTCTGGTCATGGCATTTTATGTAATAAAGCATCTTAAACAAACAAAACATCCCATTAGCTATGAATAACAGAACACGTTGGCTAGGAATTGGAGGCACGTTAGAAACGATGCAAAACATCTTTGTCTGCCCAAGTATTTTCTAGATGAGACCACCAATGCTGAATTGAGAATAACATGCTAATAACATTCCCAGTCAGAACATCATGCAACCAGAATTTGTAGATAAAATAAAGGCTGAATCTGGACTGTGTATTCACACTGTACATATACCAAGGCCTCTCACATGGTTTAGTTCCTGAGGATCCCTCAGATGCAGTGATTTAGTGTCTTGCTTCCTAAAATAAGGAGACTTCTTAAAGGAGACAAAGAATGTAGTTGAGATAGAAGAACAATGTTATCTCTACCTTTCCTGAAGTCTTCACGCCTTTCCACAGACTAAAGAAAAGAATGATTACCACCACCAAGAGGCAGAGGGAAAGTTGCCAGCGAGGCAAGCCAAGGTCATGGATTCCACGGCTTTCATGCAGGTGCAGAACTCCTCGCCTACATACCAGATACACAGAAACAAAGCGAAGTCACTGGGGGAAAAAGCTTTTATCTCTCGCATCCTGTGAGCAGTGCAAATAGCTGCTGCACTGCGTTAGTAGCTGCCCTACTGGCACTGCTAACAGTTAGAGAAATCTCTTTTATGAAGCCAGGTGTTGTGCTGCCTTTATGTTATCACTGGCACATCAGTGTCTGCTTAGCACCATCGTTTTGGAAGTGTCACTCTCTTTTTTGTTCTGTTTTTTATTTTTTTTTTCCTTGAGCACCAAACAGATGCCCAGAGGGGCTGCAGAATCTCCACCCTTGGAAATTGGCCAGTAAAGGCCCTGAGCAGAGTAATTTCAGTTTTGAAGTTAACCTTGCTTTGGGTAAGGAGTTGTATTAGAAATCTCTTACGGATCCCTTTCAACCTAAATATTCTGTGGTTCTAGATAAGCAGCAGCTGGCTTTCTGCACCTTGGGCAGTTCTGAAGTTACTTTCAGTGTCTTGGATAGGCTGTTGTAAGGCTGCAAGTGGGAGAAGTGGTCAGATAGGAAAAGCAACAGTTGGTAAATCTAAAATTGGTATTAGTGCTCTGTGCTGTTTGCTGAGGTAATGGAACAACAGTAGAAGAAATTCTGTTGCTTACCAGGGCAGGCTAATTCTTTGGGGATCTATGAAGTGTGAAATGAAGTGTAGAAAGGAGTATTTCTCCAGAGGGCTGGTGACATCTACAAGAGATGTCAAAACACATTGAATGCAACAGGCTGAGGGGTGTGAGTGGGATGTTAGAGTGGGTCTCCCTTCAACTCCCTTCTATGCACTTGAAGGGTTTCTTGCTGCTTATTCAAATCTAATTCTGATAGGCATCTAGTTGAGGTTGGCTTGGGGGGTGCAATCCCTAGTGTTTCAGTGCCCATTCAGAACAAATCATTGTGACCTTGGCTCTTCTCCTGTCTCTGTTACCTTTACTTGCCATGCACTGCTTGGGTAAAATAGACAGTTGTACTCTGTTGGCTTCTCTTAGCACTATGACGACACAAGTCAAAGATTCCCTGCTCAGTAGTGGACTCCGGTGTATTTTATGAAGATAATTACAGTTTGGAGAAACTGAAGTACGGAGTCACTTACCCTGCATTACTGCAGACACGTAGAGAGTAAAGCCTGAGGAGTTCCCACCCCACTAGCTGTCCACGTACTTCAGAGTTAACTTAAGCAATTGTCTTACCAAGCCAGAGATGAGTCAAATAGAGCTGAATAAGCTCTAAGATAGAGCCAAACCTGTGTCAACTTAAGTGGGAAAAACGTAAAAATGTTTCTGTACTACTGAAACTGTAGAAACACACTAGGAAAATAAAGGCCTATTGGTGCCATCCATCTAGTAATATGAAGTAGTTGTGTGTGATTCCTGTTTCATCCCTAAGGTATCAAGGTACGATCAGCTAAGAACTGTAAGAGTTCTGCTTCTGTAGTTTTTGACATTTAATAAGGAATGCTGTATTCTTGGTCTGTTTCTATTATTTATCCCCAGTTGAATAAGAGATGCTTTTAGAAAGCATCCTCCTAAATTAGGCAGCTGATATGTTTCTGTTGCATTGTAAGGCTAATAACACGTGAGGCTTTAAAAGGGTAATGACCATGTGTCTGCGGCATCCAGTCAAAGAACCTTCCTGGTTAGAAGGTATGAGAGCAGTTTAACTCGTACAACACTGCAGCTGTCACCAACTGGTACCTGTGGAAACAGTAAAACAGTGAGAGAGCCAGGCTTTTTGGTATCTCACCCAGAAACCTGTATCTTTACATGTAAATAAGTAGGTGGACGTTGCTCAGCTTTTCCTTAGTATGAACAGAAGCTACCTGTGGTTCTACTAGCAGGGTGTATTTTCATGGGGGATGCAGAGGTGTAAATGGGTTCTGGGCACAGATGCCTGATTCCATTTTACATTTAACCAGGCTGGCAACAATATGTGAAGCTGGGAAAAGCTTCACAGACCTCACATAAGATCATTTGTCCAGAGTCTTGGGAGGGATTTGGCAATCTGCTACCACAGCCACACCGTTATCACTATTACAGTTGGAGGTTGTAAAGAAAGTCCTTTGGCTTACACTTTGTAGATGTACCCTCAGAAAAACTGAATCTGCACTTGCATACTTTGTGCCCATTTAGCTTTTTATTCTTCTTGCCCAAATATTTTTCTGGATTCGTAAAGAAGCCTGCTTCCTTCTGTTTGCTTTCCAAGAAGCAGCTAGCGCTCTGTCTTGCTGTTCGGAACACTTGCCAGAACTGCCATTTCCAGTGTGGGATTCCCAGGATTTTCAGGAGAATCTCCAAAATAAGAGGTCTGCTCCCGTAATCAGGGTAAGGGATCATAAAAAAAGAAGAGAAAAATACTTTCGTAACCAGTCAAAACAGCTGTGTAACTGAGCAGCTAAGCAAGGGAATCTTCATAAACAACTGCTGTGTCTGAGCTCTAATCCTGGCAGGTTTTGCTTCCTCTTCCTTTTTTTTTTTTTTTTTTTTTTTTCCCTTGTGACCTCTGAAAGCTGCCTTTTTTGAGAATTGCTGGGAAGTAGTTCATGAGTGCTTACCCATTAGAGGCTACATTTGTGTTCCAGTTGCTCCATAAAGCAAAGAAGTCTGGTGCTGGACTGTGATTTGGGTTAAGGTGTGCTGACATCTGAAGAGACTGAGGAGAGAAGCAGCAAACTACTAGACTAAACCTTCTTGGCTTGAAGGATAGCTCTGTAATGTTCTTTGAAAAACAGTGGGGTTTTTTGTTTGTTTGTTTTTGAGGAGGACAAATTGGAAAAGAGCTTAGCATTCATCATGTTCATCAGTTACTGGATATCAGTGATGTTAGAGAAAATCCAGTCAGCAGCTCAGATATGCTACAGTTATTCTTGTTTCACGTCAAGTAGTACTTTATCTCAGGAGCAGCTGAAGCTGCTTTTGCCCTGTCTCTGCTAGGGCAGGTGGAGTGATAGATCCCTGGCAGGCTCCTTCGGATTGTACTCAGGCACTTCCCCTGTACTGGCCCCAAAGAGGACAGTGGCAGTGAGGGATACTGCAAGGTTCTCCATTCCTGAAGCTCTGAGCTCAAAACACCCGAGATTTCAGCCTTTTGGTATTACAGCAGAATGGTGCAAGGCGGCCAGCGTCCATTCCTGAACTGAGCTTGTCTTACTGCAGGATTGTGCCATTGCCCAGTGCTGTAAAGATTCTTGTTTCATAGAGAGTTTGTCCACATCTGCTAACAAAATAAACTCGTAATTCACAGAATCTGTGAATTTAGAATAATTCTGAATCAGAGAAAAAGCAAAAACAGAGGCAGTAAGGTACCTAGAATTAGTATTTTGCCTGCAGATTTTCATTGTTGAGAAGAAGAATGAAAGTAGATGAGACATGCAAAAAAGGACAAAAAATATTACAAGGGGGAAGGATGGAGAACAGCCACTAACAGATGAACTGATGAAAACAGAACAGGGACGTACAGTGCTGAGCAAAAGAAAAGAGGAGCTAGTAAGAAACGAACTTTTTAAAAAAAATTTTAATCAGGCATTTGTGCATAGGAGCCTGATTTATGCTAAGACCACTTTCCTTGTAAGGCAGTGTAAATTACATTTGCAATGACTTTGAGACTGTACATCACTGTAAATATAGGTCCCAAGAGTCTGTCTGCCTATCTGCAAGAGGAGCGTGAATGTGAAGGCATTTCAGATTGAAGCTGCATTCTGGCTTCTCTCTTTGGGAGATTTATTCTGGTCCTCTCTTGCCCAGTGCTCCCTGCTGGGAAGGCTCCCCAAGCCAGCTCACAGCTCTGGCACCAGTTCTTGCGTTCCTTTCACACCACGTTCAGCCAAAGGGAAGCAGTTCACCTCTGCTGAAATCAGCAAATGGCAGGTTGTTTGCTGGATCCCTGTCTTCTGTTTTGTCTTTGTGCAGAGCTTGGTTCCTCTTTAGTCTGGTGTCAGATGCCAGAGAGCCAACAGCTGTGGGGTATTCACATATAAACCCTACAAAAGGCAAATCATCAAGGAGGCAGCGGGCAGCTGCTCAGAGGGACTCGGTAACTGATGGAATCATAGCTACAATAATGTCTGACTAGGAGCAAACCACTTCTTCCCCATGTCTTGGTGTTCCCTTCTATAGAGTGAGGATTATAACAATCCTTCATTTTGTCTCCACTCTCAGCAATTTAGAATTTATTCCATATGGAAATGGTGAATGTTAAGTATCGACAAGGAACCACACAAAGGAAAAAGAAATGCTAAGGGTCTTGATCTGAAAACTCCTCTGTGTTGTTCACTCCAAAACATGCAATCCATAGCCAGAAAACAGGGTAAGAGCTTTAGATGTTGCATTTTCCTACATTACTTTGTCAGATTGATTCTTTCTAAGGATTTTCTAAGGAGCCTTTTATGTAATTCATCCCTGGGGAGACTTCCATGACTGTTGTGGAAATTTAAAAGGTTTTATACAAACAGGTCAAGTTAAAGGTCTTGGAGTAAGCCTTCTTCTGATCCCAAATCAAATATAATTTTAGGTTTCAATACAAATATGATTGCACAATTCTATAGGGTCATTCTTTCTTTTTAAAGTTAATGTAAAAATTATTTGCATAAATTGGATGGGATCAATAGAAGTGTCATTCATCCAAACAAGTTCTAAATGTGTTGTATCAGATTTTAGCTGGAAAAACTTCATTGATTTATCAGTAAATCAGTAAGTTAAGTTACAGATTTACTTTACAGTCTGGCAAACTGAGATTCTTCCAACAGAAAACTTTGATTAGAAACGAAATCTTTTGGTTTTAGTGTTTGTAGACATCGTTTCTGAGTGCAGGGTTGTCTCAGAAATGACTGCTAGCCCACAATTTTAGATGAGAACATTTTGGACATGAACACCTGTGAATGCAAAATGAATGGGCTATAGCTTTCAAAAATAAAACGCAGGGAGTTGGCCAAGTACTTTTACAAGCTAGCAGTCACTTTTGAGGGATCAAACCCAAATGGCTTGCATAGAATAAATAGCAGAAAATTGGCTGAGCTATAAATACATACAGTCCTGATCTCGTGAGCTCTGTTCTCTATTCCAGTAGGTAGGCTAGTTTTAATGATTTAAAACTTAATGCAAATTTATAGACTGAAGATTCCAGAAGGACTGACAGTGTATACGGTGTGCAATCTATAGAAATTAAAATACATACTCGATTTAGAAAGCAATTTGAGGCATGGTAATTGGCTCATTTAGAAGGCTCTCCTACATACATCTCTTGCATTTTATATATTTGTGCAACCATGGTTCAATCATCATTGCTGCCAGTTTCCTTCAGAGTATAAAATACAGGTTTTCCTTCTGTCTGTGGAAGGCTATCGGAAGCAGCCTTGGATGGCATTCTTTTTGCACAAAGTTAGCCAGGCTCTTGGTGTTACAACTTCAAGTACAGCACTGCTTAAGTTCAGCTGTACAGTTTCTGCTGCAGTTTGCATCCACAAGGCAGACATCTGCAGCTGTGTGGGGCTGAGCTTCTGCTACAACCTCAGCTGGCCTCAGCTGGCTTCATCCAGGTTGAACACGGGGTGTTTGTGGGCTGCACTTCTACAGTGCGGTGCAGGGAGAGGTGAATGGCTCCACGTGAAGTCAGCAAAGCCCAACAGGGTTAGCCTCAAGATATTTCAGCTCCCTCTTGTGTTGGAGAATGGAGCTTTATGGTGGACTTCAAGCTAGGTTTGGGGAATCACTTACAACAAATGATTTGCCAGTGGTACCCTCGTTGGCCCATTGTGATTCGAACTGAATGGAACTGTGATTCTTCTTGAATCACCATACTTCTGAAATTATAAATGGCCACCAGGACTAAACTCCTCGTTCCCTGAGAATGTTTATCTCCACTCATTGAAGCCTTTACTCTGCCTAATTCTCCCATTAACCTAATGATAGCGACCTCCCCTGCTGTTTGTGCCACAGCTCAGCACATTCAAGTCCGCACAGTGCTCTGAAGAAGGTGTTTCCAAAACCCACCCATTATATTAAGATTTGCAGAAAGAATGGAAAGGCTTGAATTTTACCCCTTACTAGCTCCAGCAAGTACAAAACTCCTGAAAAAAATGTTTGTTGTTTGAGGTTATAGGCAAAGCAGAGCACTCATGCTCCCCCAGCTGCCAGAGTCCCTAACTGGCAGGTTCAGCATTTCTGTTCCCCTACAGACAGCAAAATGTAGGATGCTGGAGGAGACACCTCTGCTGCCTTTGCCTTGAGCAACACACACGGGGATGGAAATATTCCACAGGCTCTGCCTCTGCTTGCCAGGATGTCAAATGCAAGGTAATCTAGGGGAGAGGTGCTGCAGCAGTGTCCTCAGCTGCCATTGCTCAGAGTCTGGTACCCCCACCAAGCTGTATCGGGTTCTCTGTGTGCAGATGAGCTGTTAGAAATCCCCCTACAAGCTAGCACAAAGCAAGCCGGTTGCATGCAGCACAAAGTGCTGCTCCTGACGTTTGCAATATCTCAAGAAAACTCTCTGGAAATGTAAGTTGGCAAAGTTGTTATTCCTCCAGTCTTCCGGACTTGTTGTAAAAAGGCTTGTTGTGGTTTAGGAATCATTTCCATAAAGCTGTCCAAAGCCTAAGAACATGTGTACACACTTACACGGATTGACTCCCATTGTTCTCACATTTCATTTCTTTTCTCTTTGTGTAAGTAAATGGTCAACAAATGGAGAAGATGTGAGCGTACATGAAAAGCAAATTTCAAAGCTGCGCATGTAAATATTTTTGGAATAGCCTTTTTTTCATAAGCCTTTTTTTGCATAAATACTTGCACCAGAAATTTCTGTATACTGAGTCAAAAAGAGAAAGATTGCTGAGTTACTTAGCTGAGTCCAAAAACATCTACAGCCAAAAAGCAAATACATGATGTGCAGGGATGCACGGGTGTTAGTCTCAGACTATGGACATATAAACGAGGCACTCAAACACCTCCTAAGTATACCTGTGAAATTAACGTAGTACTAATACACTAATATCTGAAGTAGTTTGTCCATTGCTATTTTAGTGATGGGCTCATATATTGCCTACGTGTAACTGATTCTAAGCCTGGTGAAATCAGAGGAGCTCTTCAGTTACGTTCAGGGGATTTTTGAGGGTGAATGCCCAGAGCCTGGCTAGAATTATCATTAGCCTTGGATTGCGTGATCTCAGAGAAAAAGTAAACAAATGACTGCTACCCAGAGATTAGAAACATCTGATGACTCTTTTCTTGCAATTAAGGTTCAAAAGATGAGTAAGCCTAGATGGCTGCAGAGGTTCTTACTTTCTCATTGCTTACCAAAGCTCTCAGACATGTCTATAGGGTGTGGGTGCTGCCTGAAAAACCTCCTAAAGGAGCTGACAGATGTATTCAGAGGAGGTTTGGTGTCCTGGGAAGCAGTACATCACTGAGAATTGCTGGTCAGGTTTAGCACAAGCTTGTCTTTCTTTACCAGACATCATTAGTAGGATACAGGGCTACCCACTGTCATTAGGTCTTCCTTGATTCAGTTCTTATTTTAAGCAGAATTGTTTATGTTTGCTCTTGAACTGGTGTTTTCTCTCATTTGGAGCAGTTGCCCCCCAGTTAATACAGGGAGATGTCTGCGTCTGCCACTGGAGCACTGAGCGACGGCTGGCCGGTGGTGGTGGTCCCTGGAAAGACTGGTGCCCCAAAGCACAAAGCTCAAGGTCTCTAAAAGTAACCTTTGCTGGACACAGTGCGGATCTTTGCAGGGATTCTTGGTTCACACGCTCCCCAGAAATTAATGTTTATAAATGATACGACTGCTGTGACTAAATGTTGTCTGTTCCTTGTTCTTAGATAGCCTTTTTGCAATTACTCACATCTGGAAACATTTGTGAGTTCTGCTAATTTCCTTTACTGAGTCTGGCAGGAAAATTTCCCTATAAAAATGTTTTATTTCTTACGCAGGAGGAATGGATTACAGCGCTGAGAAAAAGTCCTGTCAGAGGAAAATAGCTGTAGCTCAATGCATTTGGTGATTACTTTAATATTTTGTTTAAGAAACTGTCCGGATTCATTCCTGCAACAGATGACGGGTTTTTAACAGGCACAGTGCCTCGTGAGCAGAATAGTGCTTTTGTTCCTCCAGACTGGCGTTGTTTGATTGCATACATGAAAGCAAGATGGTAACAAAATCTTCCTTGGCACAAGAATGGAGAACAAATATAAAGTATGCCAATATTCAGATCAAATACTTACACAGGAGAGATAAGGAACAGATAGAGGAATGGTTTTTTGAGTGATGGGCTTTCGGTTTTCCCAAAAATGTTTTTTTATGAATTACTTTAACATGTACTGAATGGATAGGATGTCTTTAGCGTTGTGTGTGTTTAGTTCCAAACCACGAAAGGGGGGAGTAATTAACGTGCATCTCAAAGAAACGTGGAATTGGCATTTCGGTCCTAGCTGGGTCTCTGTTATGACTGAGTGTTATGAGCAGAAGGGCACCAGGTTTTATCAGATTTTGGAGTTTTTGCTTTGCTAAGTTTGCAGTGTGCAAATACTTTGTAATTGATTTTAACGGTCCCTGATGAGGTATCGGAGAGGTCCTCTTGCATCCTGTGCTCCTGCTTGAAGCAACTGTCCACTGACGTCAATGGCATCTTGGCCTGGAGAGAGCCCGAGTGACTGAAACCAGACAGGGGAACCAAATGCTCTCTAGAAAGCATATGGGTAGAACCGCTTCGACCCGAATTATTGCCCAACTCGTACGGCTTGAAAACAAAATCCAGACGCATTTTCCAGAGTGCTTCTGTCATGCCTTGACACGGAAATTACAATTTGAAGTGGTTTCTTCCAAGTCTGAGGCTTAGAGGCTTCTCCCTGCTCTCCCTCCCTGCCAAACACGGGACAGCTGAGAGGTCTGGCCTCGCTCCTTAGCAAGTTTTCCCTTCTCTCTCTCAATACAAGCGGTGAGAATCAGTGTGTGCCTGTTGAACTTAGAGGTGCTTTTCTTGAAGCACTGGATGAAACGCTGTATCACAGCACTCCCACCTCTTCCTACAGTTTTTTCCTGCGCCAGTGGAGGTAGAGAAGGAGAGACAGCCCTGGCAGCTGCGTGGTTTTAGGAAGTCATCTACTCTGTTTCTGCGGTCAGAACAGCTTTGTGTTGTGACGGACTCACGTCCCAAAGAGAGAACAAGTCTCTGTTTCCCTGTAAGTGAAACCACACCAGCTGTCTGCGTGGGGCTTGTTTTGGAAGGACCTCCCACTGCAAAATAGATGGCTAGTGTTTCAGATCGCCCTGTTTACATCACTCTGCATATATTCCTGATGTAAGCACACAACCTAAAGAAACAGGTTCAAGCTGTGCCCCTTCCCATGAAGTCTTGAGGCTGAAGGTTTAAGTGCCTGAGCATCTAGCATCCTTAACAATTTTTCCATATCGATTCCCACAGGCTGTGGTGCATCCCTCTAACACAGAGCAGCGTGCTCTTATTCTGCTGCTTGCTACAGCTGAAAACATACCCCTGAATGCTCCCAGCTGGGGGGTCTCCCATATACCTGGGTAATACCGAGAAAAGTAACAGACCAGTATTTTCACACCCATGGACAAAATCACTCCTTTTCTCTGCCATTTTCACTCTGGGCACCAGTGCTATTGCTGGTTTTGAGCCCTGTTTTGGTATTTCTGGCTATCGTGCTGTGTTGTGTGGGGGCAGAGGCCAGGCTTCCACAGGTATCCCACTGATGTTTCACGGGGCACAGTTTGTCATGATTTCCCTCTGGTATAAAAGTAGCTGTTCTGTTTCCTTGTTTCTCTATGTAGCTACTAAAAACTCAAATTCTGAAATCTGCCTTGTTAAATCTATTGCCCCCAAAGTAATTGTTTCTGCTCTTGCTTACATCCTACAAGACTGGATAGCAGGATGGACATTAAGAAAGTAAACACAATTCTATGATTTAGAAAGCAGTGTCTTCATGATGCTGTTATTTAAAACACAAACAAACAAAACCTCTTACACGTCCAGAGTATTACTGAGGAAGGATCAGTTATTTATCTACTGCATCTAGAAATGGTGCAGCGTTCTGTAAGCCTGCTGTATTGATGCAAATTTAACATGTACATCATCGCTCCTACTTCCTGACCCTGTTGTGTGTAATATGAAGCTTTGCAATGGGAAGATTCAGCTCTCCCTTTTGTAAAAAGATGACGGGAGTGAGTGCAGTTATTTGATAGAAGAGATGAAACACTGTTTTCTGAATTGGGCTGGCTTTCTCAGGGTCGATCTGAACACACAAACTTTGCGTGTTTGGGTCCACACCTGAGCTTTACAGCTGGACTTGATGAGCTAATCCAAATATTGGAAAAGTGAGCATAATGCCCCTTGTGATTCCCTGTTTTTACAGATGGGGAAGCAGATGTCATAGATTGCATTACTTGGGTGTTTATTCTCATTTTTGCTATGTAATCTAGTTGCTTATGAGTATGGGGCCTAGGGAATTAAGAACTGCCCCAAAATTCAGGGATCAAATCATAATGAAACATCAGACTCCCTTTTTATTTTAACCTTCTAAAAACTGCACCTTGAATATTTCATGGTCAGGAAAGAACCCTGATATTTCAAGTGTTGATGCGGAGGCAGAATCCCAGACTGGGCTGTTCCCAGATCAGTGGAACTTAAAATGCTGGGCATAGTTTCCACCACCACCCCACCCAGTACAAACACAATATTGTCCCCCAAGCATGATGTGATAACTGAAAATGCAGAGAACCACTTTAAAGAGTAAACGAGCAAAGCAAGACAATGAGGATTGCATTTTGCTTTAAAAAAAGCTTAATCACAAGAAAACTGTAAAGAAAACCTTTTTTTTTTAAAAAAAAAAAGCCATTCACATGAAAGTTCTCTAATAATAGTTACTTTTTTGAAGAATTTTTTATAATTCACTTCAAAGTCATGTTCTTTGTCCATACACAACACCGCCTCTTGCTCTAAGTGCTCTCTTTACATTTGGTTTATGAGCACATACATTGTCTTTGTAAGGGCAGTAGACTTTTTTTAGCAGTCATTATTTGTCCTTCTGGGGAGTTCCTTTAAACTCAAATCCCCTTATTAACTGTTTTCAAAGCACGTAATTTAGTTTACCCAAGGCCTGGCCAACAGGTTGTGTCCCGCTCCTGAGGACTGTGCTGTGTCCAGCAAAGAGCAAGCAGCCACAAGCGTTTCACAGTTCTGAACTCAGACCTTAAGTTCCCTGCTGAATCCCACGTTTATGGTAACAGCGGTGTCCCTTTGTTCCTGCAAGGCAGGGCTCATTGCTCAGCAGATGTGTGCCCTGATAGCCTTCCATTCCCCACACTGAAATAGTGATTATTGGGATTTATTCAACAGCTGATTCAGTTAGCCTGATGCCCACCCTCATTTCTTTCTCCTAACCAAATGCTGCCTTTCTCTGGGGACCCACAGTGCAGTTATTTATACACAGAATATTACTGTTTTATACTTATTCGTATACCTTTTTGCTTTTGATTTCGAATGTTTGATTTGAGCGTGTCTTTGCCTGTCTTGGCCCATATTGCACAATGCTCTTTCACTCAGGATTTAGAAGAAGCCTGGCTTTTTCTAACTGTGGTGCTCTCCTGCCTGCTCAGTGCTGCATCTCACTTCATTGAACTGCCGAGGCAGCTGAGCAAACAGGTCTGCTCTGAGGTGTTTTGCAAGTGGAGAACCAGGCAAAGTCTATTGAATGAATCATTATTTTAAAGCCTGAGAGCCAGCTCCATTTGGCACTCAGTGGTCTTCACAATATTGCTGTTTCCTTGCCCTGGCAAACTTGATTTGTGGTTCCTGTAGGAACCCCACACTGCTCAGTGGTCAGTACTGCATTTGTACCAGGGAAACTAAAGCTTGCAGAGGCAGGGGGCTTAATCACACAGGAATACAAATGAACATTACAGCTGCATTTTAACCTTAGTGGATTAGTTCTGATGCTTGTTTTAGAGGCTGGACGCTGTCCTATTTTACCTTCCAGAGGAAACACACTGAGACACAGAATTTTAAATAAATAGTAAAGTCAAGTCAACACTTACTCATAAAATTCAGCAGCAGGAGTGAGCTTGTACTTTGAGTATTTGGTGCCATTGCCAAGCACTGATGCGTTGAAGAGTTTGGGATCTGTACAGTTTAGGCTGTTCCAGCTGTTGTTGCAGTTCGTCCAGGGGAGCTCAAATGTGAATGATGAAAATAGATAATACAGAGACCAAGCTATGATAACGTTGTAGTAGAAACCCACGTAAAGAGCTATGAGTATCACTGCGTAGCCTACACCTAAAGACAAAGGAGAAGTAGATTATACATTGCATTTTACATGCAACAGCACATGCAAACACAACTAGTGGAGTACTCACACACACATAGTTGCAAATTCATTGCAAGTTTTCAGACAAATAAAACATTTTTTTTTTTGTCATTTACATACACGAGTCATTGACCTTAAACCAAATAATTACATGAACGAGGCTGGAAAATGAGCAGCCGTTAGGAAATCCAATTGTGTTTGCCAGAGAAAGAAATGAAGCAGCTCAATGTCAAAATTTGCTCTTGTACAACTCCGTTGCTGTTTTTCTTCCAATGCACAGAACTGCAAGCCCATGTTAGGAGTGAAACTTGCTTCATCTTCATAATGTCAGAGTCCTTGGCAACTTGCCTTGGAAAGTAAAGCTGAAGGCACGAGAGGTTTCCCTGTGCCTCATGCTCCTACCCCGAGCTAGTCTGGAACAGGCACCAATCCTTCTCCCGCCTCGTTCCCAGTGTTAGTGTCCAGATTGGCGTCCGTCAGCTTGTGACTACGTTCAAAACATGCCCAGAACAGCCTCTGCTGTTCCACTGAGGGGCTCCAATGGGTTAGGAGCTTGCCAGTAAATCCTAGTGAATATCAGGCTTGGGGCTAAGCTGTGCATGGACCCTCAGATCAATTCATTGCCTCCCCAGGATTACAGAGTTGAAATAATCGCAAAATGTAACCCTAAACCTGGGTTTAGGGTTAGTAAATGCTGGGTGGCACACTTGGTGAATCCCCCGTAAGCATTCTCCATTGGCTTTGAGCATCTGCTTTGTGTTTTTGCATGCTGTGAGGTGTGCTCAGAGCGCCTCTTAAGTGAAAGAATCCCAGAGAGTGCACGTTCTCCTCATAAAATGTGCATTTTAAAATAGTTTGGGAGGAAGTTTTGATACTAATGCTAGAACAGAATAAAAGTTTATTGCCAGATTTTTTGGGGAAGCTTGTTTTACCCTGGCTGAATGCGTTCTATTATTAATGTGTGAGCAGCATTGATCCCTGAATCCTGTCCCAAAGTTATTTGTATTTGGTGTTACAGGTGGAGACTACATCTGCTTTATGGCTATCACCCCTGCACTGTCACGGCACCTTAGTGTAAACCTTTATTTTTGTTTTTCTCCATTTTAGATATGCAGAAATACTGCACTGGGGGCCTAACAGTTGGGTGTTATTAGGCTTTTGTGTTCCCTAATAGAACAAATAAACAGCACACACTGTCTATTAGTCCTCGGGCTGCAATTTGTGTAAGAAACAGATGCTGACCCTGAAAGAGTTCAGAGACTTCTATACACCAACTCTTTGTGAGTTTTTTAATAGATAAACCAGCTTGCTCATCCCTAATATTGGGAAAAGATGGCGTAAATAAAGATGAAACTGTATCTTAAAATCTTTGGTGGTTAAATGAAGCCAGTGGGGTAACACTCAAACTCTAGGGATAGATAACAATAGGGAAAAAATCAGCCAGGAGGGTAATTCTTAAATTTTAACACAAATGGTAAAATATGAAGTGTGAATATTGTATGTTGCACTGAAATTGGATGATCTCTGTAAGAAAGTATTGCTGAAATTCTTCCTGTTCAGGAGGACAATGATGGATATTTGATATCAAGATTCAAAAATACGGGATCAACTGTATCTTAAATGTCGCTTCTTTGAAATCATAAGAATATTCAGGAATGAACTTTTATTTTAAAGTAGTGCTGCACCACCCACACTCTAAAATAGGCCTTGGAAAAATGCAGAGATGAAAACACTGCTGCAAAGGTTACAGGGTATATTTTTAATTGCATGCATTAGGAGAGCAGTAGTTGAGTCCTTAGAGTTCACAGCAATAATATTCATATTTAAAATTAGCACTACAGTGCTGTTCTTTTAGAGAAGGTGTTACAAATTTGCGTAGACTGTGCTTGCTTTTTGAATTAAACCAGAAAAAATACAAAAGCAGTAGAATTTAGCAGTAGAACATATTTGCAATTTATCAGATTTGACCAGAGCTTTTAACAGTACTGAGTTTATACTAGTGCTGAGATGCAGATAGGATTCAGCACTTAAGGAGTCAAATACCTGATGCTATTCTATATCCTCTGAAGACCATTGAAAGCTCTCAGTGAGGTATGTTTAGTCTACCTTGAATACGTCCGCTTAAAAACACAGCCGGAATGTCAACAAGGCTACACGTGCAATGCACTTTATTCCCCTTTCTCTTCATCTTTTCAGTCCTGAAGTCAACAGACTGACTACTTCTGAGCACAGTGCTTTTTTTTTTTTCAAACACTTTGAGATTCTTGTGGTCTAATTTTTGTAGTTAGGTTTTCAAAATCCTTGTTGCTATCCAAAAGTATTAACCAACACCCCCAGGAGCTTTGAGCAAGGGGCTGCATGTTCCTGGGAGCTGGGATGAATTTTGGCTCCCATGAAGGCATTACAGAAGGGTTAGGTAAACCTAGGTGAATTCATTTGTAAATTTACGGGCACATATTTTTTTTAGCTTGCCTATCTATCTTTTATTATATCTCTAATTTAATGTTTTGGGGTTTGACTGATATGAAAAAAAAATGCAGTTCTCCTGTTGTGCAGAGCTAGCCTCCTGGAAGAGAAAAGCTTTATTTTGAGGAAGAAGTCTAACATTTACTCAGTGTAACCTATATCCATGCACCGGATCGGCCAAGTTTGGATTGCCATTGTTAAGCTCTTCAGCTTTTGTCAGTCACGGGATGAACATGATCTGAATTTTAAGCTTCTAGGATCAGGCAAGCTTGAGTGGTTTCATTCCAGCTATTTCAGAGAGCTCCGTGTCAAAGATTTTGCTTATGATTTTACATATGATCTGGTAGAGGGGTAGCTCACGAGTTCTGCTGGTAAGCAATGCTTAAGAAAAATCTTGAGGCTCTTTAAAGGATACGTTTCATGTACAGAAAGCATATACGGTTTCCTTCACCCAGAGACATCCCTTTACCCCAGCTCGGTGCCCCCGGACACCTAGCCCCAGCTATTCCTTGCACAACAACTGCAGCTCGGCGCACAAGGCAGCACTGCGCAGCCTTCACTTCAGTGATGCTGGGGAGTTAATGCTAGAGGAAAGCACTTGGTAGCGATAATGCTCAGGCTTTAATAAATGCTTCTCGTTGCTGGATTTGAAAACCAGTTTAAATAAGCTATCATAATCATTGCCCTCATTTCATAGCCAGGAAAGCCAAGCTTCAGTGCCACAGATCTAGTGGCCGAACTGAAGCCTTCACAGCTCCGTTTCAGTGTTTCAGCCTGCCTCGACTCGTGCTCTGGCAGAGAAAGCTCCACAAAATGAGCTGAACAGGGTCAATGGCCGTGCGTCGTAGGGAGACAGCACAGGACTGACCTGGGTGGGATTTGATATTTCTAATCTTTGCACTGCCAGCCCTTCCCTCCCCCTAGGTAAAGCCATTTGCCCCCATCCCTGTTAGGCAGGGGAAAGGGGCACAGGGCTGAGCTGCTCCTCCTGCTCACTGTGCTCCTCAGCAATAACCTTGACAATGATTTCTCTGGCTTTTTCTCATTTTCTGCTCCACCTGTGATAACAAAAAGGCTCTTGACTCCAAGGGTTGGGGAAAGGTCAGCAAATATCAGGCTGTCTGGGGCGAGATGAGAGAGACCTTTCCGTTGCTGGTGCAGGCGTGCGGCACCCTGGCTCTGCCTTTCCCCTGAGCAGAGGAGCACGTATTGGGTGCCTTTCCCCTGGGCAGAGGGACACTTACCTTTGGGTGCCTTTCCCCTGAGCAGAGTGACACCTACCTTTGAACACCGGGCAGATTTTCCACACGGTGGCAGCTCCTTCTCGGTTGTACTGTCCCAGGGCTAATTCCATATAGAAGAGGGGCATCCCAGCAATGATTAGGAAGAGGATGTAGGGAATAAGGAAAGCACCTGGAAACAGAGTGATTAGACGTTGTAGGCTGGATTTTGGGTATATTTTACTTTCTCTAAGTAAAGTTTTATCCATTGCTTGCTTCTAACTGGCTAAAGACAAAGCCACTGCTTTTGGGAGCTAGAAGGGAAATATCAGGAAAGCAGAACCCCTGTTCTCTTGTCCTTCTGTACGTTTTTTAAAGTCGCAGAGGTAGCGTCCCTGAACAAAGCTGTACAGTGTGCCTCCTATTTCCCCCCAATTTTCCCTCTTCATTTTGACTACAAAGAGAAAAAAACTGCCCCTGAAAATGAGTCCTTAACTGAAGAAGTGATGCAGAACACACCTGCAGAGCTACAAGGGAAAGGGACAAGGAAAAAATCTGTTAAGTTTCTTTTAGTACAGTATGTTGAAAAGGGACAGAATATGGAGGCCAGCAATGGAGAAGAAAATGCCATGCAAGCTCCACTAAGTGCAGTTTAAATCATGCTGTGTAAGCTGTCTGCTGGCACCTCTGGCTCGAAAATAAATCTCTGCTGGTCCACCATATGGAGCTTCTGTGGCATATTTGGGTTGTTGGTACAATAAATTCCCTTCTTTTTATGAAATGCATTAGACAACACACCTGTTCTCCAACCTAGTGAACACTTGTGCCAAGTGAAATGCAGAAGGATCACCTAATGCAGAAATTATCTGAGAATGTCTTAGCTGTTTTATACAATCCAAGTCACAGATAGAGGACTCCCCCAAAACGCAGGACTGTATATGATGATAGAAATTATCACAGTTGGTGTTGTGCTGATTAACTGGTTACTTGGTCAGTCCTTTGTCTTAAGGTTCTTCAAAACTGTAGTTTTATGCTTTATTACAGTTTACTTGGTTCTGAAGAGTTAAGTTCATGTATCATGTCTGTTTAAAATGACTGGATTGTTGTGATGAATGAGGAGCTGAAAGAATAGTTATTGTAAATGACTGGTTGGTCTCCTTGGGGTTAGTTATTGAGAAGAAACTAGGTGTAAATCCTAGTTAAAGTTGTTCAGCAAAAGAAACAAATCAAAAAAAGAGAAACGAAACAGCAGCAGCTGTCTTTCCCTTTCTCCTAGCAGCAAGTAGTAGGAGCCTGCGCAAACCTTTAAAGTGTGCTGTAGTGGTTTAGTAATTTGAAAACTTTCCTTGCAAAAGGAAATTAAGTTGCCCTGCTTCTAAACTTAGAGAAGGTATGCGTAGTCTATAAAAGCTAAGTTTGACTGTAGCTATCTACACGAGGCCAGTAAGCAGAATGAATGGCATTATAAAATTACTTCTGAACTTACTGCCATGCTGTCCAAACAGTTGGTGCTCCTCTACCTGTCAGCTCTGCTTTTCACAGATGTTCCTAGTGTGAGCTGCCCAGCGTGACTGTTCAGAGAGGGGATGTGGAGTACACGCTGGAGAATAAGAATGCAAAACCGAGCTCTGTTCCCTTCATACCACAAATCCACGTTCTAAAAGTAACGTCCTGTAACCTAATGGTAAAGACAACGAGTTCACCATTCAGTGAAGTTCGGGTATTTGAAAGCTGAAATCTTGCCATGAAACAGTGACGCGATGTATCACCAGAAATAAAGAGTAGCATAGAACTTGGCAAATGTAGTCAAAAAGCTGAAATAGATTGGTTGTATCATTTGAGGGGGGCAGGAACCTTCATTTTTTGTGCTGTTTATAAGGAGCGTAGTGTGACTGCAACCTGCACCCACAGGAGCTGCTACAGTACAAACGATGCGTGCTTCAATAACATTTCAGTGTAACACATACGCCTTCTTCTATTATTGCACTGCTTGAACTGTTTAAATACTGTAGAGGAAAAAGTATTTGTTTTTCAACGTACTTGATACTCCGTTGTTCTGAGCTATGGTCAGTGTTGAAACACTCAGCTAATTCAAGCTGGGAGAGCCCGTACTGTTTTTGTTAAATGCAATATCCAGAAAAACGATTTTAGGTGGGCTTACTTTGTAGGTCTTGTAAGTGACAGCCTTTTAAGTGCCTCCCTTGTCTTGCTTCAATAATATTACAGCGTGCAGAGCTGACTCACAAACCTAGCATGTTGCATTTGGGATGTATCAGAGTTGGTGCAGAGAGCAGCTTTAATATCGAGAGGCCGTGGAAAAAATGATGCCACCAATTGAATAGGGAAATTTGCGTATGAGATAATTGTGGAGATGTGTAGCGGACACGCATATGAAATGGTAGTTTAAAATATGTGTTCTCCAGTATGACTAATAGCGTGATGAACTGTGAAGTGTACTGTACTTACACATGCTTGCTTAAACATCGTATATTTGGCTCCAAATCATCCCGGGCTTTAGTTAAAGGAGGTTTTTCTTTTTGCCTTTCCTTCCCTCCCCCAGAAGGGATTACCAAGGTGTGGTGCAGTTTTCAGCATGGAGCAGTTGCACAGGTTGGTAGCTGGGGTTGTCCTTCAGGGGACTAGGATGGTGAGTGAAGTATTTTGAAATTGAGATAGATTAGAGATAAAAAGATTAGAGATAAAAAGCACCCCAAGTAAGGGTTCTTATTGACATAAGTTGACTCAAAAACGTTTCAGAGATTTCTGGATCTTTTTTGTTTAGCTGCTTCTCACTAGGTAACAAATACCAGAAGTCAGATATTTTGTCAATATCTTGACATTTGCTCTTCTCATTTGACTTCATCTACTGTTCTGAAAGGAGGCTTTGTACCACCCTGCATGCTTGTTTCTGGCATCCCGCAGGCGTTGCAGAGGCAGACCAATGTCCTGGTGGGTCTCCTGCTGTAGGTACACGGCTGTGAATTGGGGCATCAAACCAGACTTCTCCAAAGGAGTTAACGCCTGCCTGGGCTGTGAAGCCAAAGCACGTTAGGGTGATGTGATGCCAACCCCTGCCTGTGCCCCTGGCCACGGGAACCGCTGCGCTCTGATCTCCGTGAGTCCAAGGCCGGGCAGGTTCGCATAGCCCAGAAGACCGAGCTCCTGCAGGGTGCACGGCTTGGCTGACACTTCAGACAAGCTGAGTAGCTTGCCAAGAGCTGCCTACCTACCTCTGAGCTGGGGGAACAGAGCTGTGGGGCTGCTGCACTGGCAGCAAGGTGCTGATAGCGCTCGAGGGGATTGCACTCCTCCACGGTGTGATGGCACGGGGCTGAGCACACAGCTGCACCCCAGGAAGCAATACTGCTCTCAGCAATCCCTAAAGGGTCCTGGTTTCCCCTCCCAGCTAAAAATCTGGAGTAAGTGACATCTGTGGTACAGCTCTGGCATGAGAGCTGTATTTGACTTGCTACTGAGTCACGTGCAGCCCAAAAGCCACACATGGGCCTCTGAGTGCTGCACATCGCTACGTCTCTGTTAGCAGATGTCACGAGATCCATGTGCTTCGTTCCCATAAGGTACCAGTGTATATATGGAGTTAGAAAACCATATGTCTCAGGCAAAACTAGATGAGATGAAACTCTCCACTTCTACAAAACCATCAGTGTGAAACTTCGTGTGGAAAGCTGCACAAGTTTGCTTTTTTTTTTTTTTTTTTTTTTAAAATCTATTATATTTCATTAACAAATTACAAGACAGGCTTTGCATTCTTGAGTTCAGTGCCAAATGGACTTCTTCATTTGGATAGAACAGAACCCACCTGAAGAGTTTGTCTCCTCCCTCTGTTCTTTGCAACCTCCTTAAGGAGGGAGCAGAGAGGAAGACAGCCCTAAACGCTCCTCTGTCCTACAAGGACTCATCTCACTCCCGAATACCAGAAAGGAAGCAGCACAAAATGATTTTTTTAAATCATTAGTAACTCAAACAGCTGCTGTTGTCCTAAAAGGACTTGCCGATGCCCATACAAGAAGGAGGCTGGGCCAGGGTTAGCTGAAACAATCTTGAACTATTCATGCCAGGCTGTTATTAGCCTTCTGCCTTTGTTACCATGGATATTTGAGTCAAAACGTTAACTGGCAGGGATGTCTGCTAAAACAACAAACTTTGGGCAAGTATCGCAGTATATTTTCAGATAGGAGAGTTGCCAGCATTTCTGCAAGAATAGAGTCTAAAAACAAAGATCTTCCAGTTGGTGAATTCAAATACAAGCTAATCTCTGTATCAACCCCGCTTGCTTTTTTCAACCTGTAAGTAAACAGAACTGGAACAACATCAGCCAACAGCTGACAGTGCAGTAAGCTTGCTTGGACAACATCAAGGTGGGTGGCAGCTAATCCGTGCAGCCTCTTGTGAATAAAATAGGAAGTCCCCAGTGCAGAGATCTCGAAATCTAGGTTGTACAAGACCACCAGAGATGGAAAAACAAGGTAACTGTAGGCATTTCTGAGCACACAAACATTACTTCTGGGTCTTGGGACCAGTTGCCAGCTGGCTAGCACAGCCGCAGAGAGCACCCCGGGGGAGGTCAGCGTGCAGCAGGCTGGGATTTGTCGCAGCTGAAGTCTGAGCCCTGGCGGGGGCTGCTGCTGCCTGCCCCTTTCTTCCCGGGGGTGGGCAGGCAGACCCAAGTGTTTACTGACCGGAGTAAAAGCAAAAAGGGTTTGCACAGCACAACAGAGAGAAGCCAGAGATGCGGAGGAGCATGACGTAACCCCTGTGTCAAAGCCAAGAATATGATTTTAACAGCAGCTGTATGATGATGTTGAGCCCTGCCAGTGGTAGATGATAGTAGTCAAAAATAACAATTTTCTGCAAAACAGATCGCATGGCATGCTATAAAAACTTCAGCAGCACTTTGCACATATAAAATCTTCAAGTATGCAACATTTTTATGGGAAGTATTTCTGCACCATAAAACCAGTGGAGCTATACCATGGTGAGTGGCATGTTTCTGTTGAAGCCCTTATATTTAGCTACTCCCTCTAACAAAAACCATTGCTAGATCTGATCTTATTTATATTCCTGCTCTGTTTGGGCTCAGACCCTTCAGTTTTTCCATAATTCCAATTTTAATAGTGTTCCTTTCACTCAAAGAAAACGAAAACAAATAGTTTCCAGAAATGGTTCAATGCTGTTCACGGGCTGATGTCAACTGAAGCCTTCTTTTATTTATTTATTTATTTTTGTCTTGAGCTGTTAACCTGCTGCTGCCTTGAAAACACTTGAAGCAACTTGAAGTGCAGTCTATTTATAAGCTGGTCACTGGGATGTAACAGAAAGGGTTACCCGCACTATTCCATGCAAACCCAGTCATCTCTTTGGCTTCTGTTACAAGAGTAATGAGCTCAAGAAACCCATTAGTAGCTATTTTGAACAAATTAATGAGAGTTAAATATACCCAGCCACTCAGAGCAGCATGATTCATTCATAAATTACACCCAAGACCTTGGCTAAGGTCCTATTTACATAAATTAATGAAATGATCACATTTACAACAGGGTGTAGTTCAAAGATAATCACAGGGATGTATAAGAACACACCCCTGGCCTGTGCTCTTGGATGGGGAGCGAAAGAATCAATAAAGAAACAAGATGGGGCTGGGACAGTGCAAGTCAGGCTGGTCCAGGGTGGCTCTGGGAGGGGATTTCTGCTGCTGACCTTCACTGCTGCTGGCTTGGGAAGAGGATTTGGCCATTGCCATCTGCCAGGAGTGTGACTGCAGGAGGTGCAAACATGGGGGTTTTGTTCCCAGGCTGGGCAGATGGTGCCGGTCAGGGGAGCTGCTGGGTCAGCCTGCAGATGCCCAGCTGGAGAGGGACACTACTTCGTAACAGACATGACTAGAAGCTTAAGAGGTGCTAAATCAAGAGACAAATTATCTGTCATTTTACTGGCTTTCCACTGCTGGCAGTTTTTCCTAACTTTGCAGTTATTAGGTGTGACACAAGGATATATTCACCTGCAACTGAATCATATCAACAAAACCACCCTTGTAAGGTGTAGGCTGTACTCGAGATGTAGAAAATCAAAGTGTTTGTCAAAATGTACTCTGATTTATCAGTAGCAGAACATCCTTGGCTAAGAGTATTTTTGACTGAAGACATCAGAAGCTATTTGCTGTGAGTTTATAGGTCAAGATCAGCAGGTTTTGCTTGATTCCTGCACTGGAAAATCCCTAATAACATAACCCCATGTGACAAGTTGTCCTTGAAACGTGCTGAATTTTCTGTAATGTGCAGAATACAGTCATGTGCAGGAGAGGAAATACTTCCTCAGCTTTAGCTGTCTCTTTTAAGTGTAGGGAAGGCCTTGCTTGGTGCCAGGGAGGTTTTGGCAACTACTGTTTTACTTTGGTTCAGATACGGGCTTAGTCATGGTTTTTTCTCCCTCCTTGATGAACTTCTATGTTCATTTTTGTTTGTTTTGTTTCAGTGTGCTGTATACTGAAATGAATGTTTTCAGTATCCACGGATCCGATTTTGGTTCTGGAAGGGATTGTTAGGTACTTTGATCCAACTTCCTGAAAAACATAAGCCACCTTCATGCAGAGAAACGTACAGTTTTGACTGGAAGACACCAGGCAGATCCTTTTATTGCTTCACCTTTGGTGGTTAAAAAAAAATAAAATAATATTTCTATTTTATATATGACATTTGATTCTACCTGTGCTTTCCCTGAGAAATTAAAACGCCCTGCATTACTTTGTTTTCATCCTGTGAAGGTGTGCAAGTGCTGCATCCAAGCATTGCAGCCTTCTCATTGTCTGAACAGACCGAGTAAACTAAGCTGATGAATTAATGTCATGGATTTTTTTGTTTTGCTTTTCTGTCTAAAATTCCCTCCTTACTTAGAGGTGTTTCTTGGTGTAGCAGGTTCGCATATTGACAGGGTGAAGAGTTAGGTGGGCACCTGTACCCATGTTACCTCCCCACTTTCTGAGCTGCACATGTGCCAAATTACATCCCTGAGATGTGCCTCCTGCTTCTAGAGCCTGGGATGAAGCCGCTGGATTCCAGCCCCTCGGTTAGGCGCTGTTAGTCCTTGCTTTGGTCTTTCCAGTCTGGAGTCAAGACCCAGCCAACAAATGCCCTTGTGGGAGCTGCTTGCTTTGGGGTACATTTTATGGGGTGTATAAACGGAGACTCATCTCCTGCCTATGGCACCTGCACTGGGTGCCTGCTGGGAGGTGACAGGACTTCTCCAGTGTGCTAGTTAGAGCCACGGTGATTAGAGCCATAGCAGTAGTTGATGTACACCGTGGGATGGGGTATCTTCAGTGTACTTTGCTCTACATGGGTAGCAGTACAGTGTGTGGTTCATAGCACAACCTCAAATGTGGGGTGTTCCTCTCAGGCTGCTTCTCTTTTGCAGGTTGCCTTTAGTCATCAAAATAAAAACCAGCCCCAGGTTAAGCACCCTCTGGAGGGGATGCAGTACCTGTTTTAGGCACCATGAGACTCCTAATTGTGCCAAGGTGAAACAAAATGCTTAAGACATCTTAAATCAGCTCTAGACAAGTGCCAGGCAGCTTTCGAGAGGATTAATGTGTGAATCAACAGGAGGTAAATGCTTCAAAATTCTGCTAGAGAAGAATCAAATATAAACATCTTGAGGTACGCTTAAAACTTGCTGTACCGCTTAGTGATTAATCCAATCTGAGGTTGTAAATCCAATTCGTTGGGGCACAATGACCAAAGCAAAGTGCTCTTTTCCTTCTCGGCTTCATTAGAGATTTATTTAGAATACTTTTTATTATTGTTAATACTTTCTGTGCTATCTCACCTTTTATGAACTCTTGCATAACAGAATCTGCTAAATTCTCCTTGTCAATAAAGCAGAGGTATAGCAGCGCTGTGCGTTCCTGTCTCTAAGAAATCTAATCAATCCAAGCTTTACTCTCAGCCATTACAAACAAAGCCTTCAGGATCAATGCTCTTCCTCATGCCTCTAGAGGAAGCGGAATAACTTACTGTAAACTATTTATAATGCATATTGACACAGGGCTTGAAAGTAGAAGGCGAACGCAGTTCCATACAGTACAAAGTCGTTCTCTGTGTTGTATTTAAACCCACCTATGTTTTCTGTCAGCACTACTGGGAGGTGTTTATTTTACCTACAGTTTGCTGGTACGTAGTTACTAGGCATGCTGTATGCAGTGTAAAACTGTGTATTTCACACAGCCAGCCTTGAAATGACGCAGTGTGCTGTCTAGCCATAAATAATATTTCTTTGTTTGTAAGCTCTGTGCTGCATCACCATTTGTAAACCTTTATGGGGGTGTGATGCTTTGAATATTTGGGTATATTTACCATTACAGTGATGGATGCTACTGCATAATTGCCACGAGCAATGCAAGACCCCTGCCCTCTTACCAAAATTTTGGTTGCTATCAGATTGCGCTAACATTTCGGGAGGCCTAGATGAGGGTGGCTCCCTAGTGGCTGTGGTTTCGTTACTTGGTACCTGCTGTAAGCAGTGACAAACACAAGCTGTGTCACAACATTCTTTATGGGAAACCTCTCCATCTGGGGGAAAAACCAAAAAGCACACTGCATTTGGTCTCAGGCAGTGCTGGTAATACTGCAGATGCAAGGCATGGCCAGCAAGCGGCCTCTCTGAGAATCTGGGCACTGCGGGCACAAAGCAAAGCTTTTCAGTAACATCACTGCAACAGGAGGATGGTAGGAACTGCTTCCCTAGATGTTCCCTTGCTCTGAAAGGGAACCACTACCAAACCACAACACTGCTACATCAGTCCTGCTGTACTGGCTAGCCACATCCTTCGTTTTCTGTCCCAGAACTCTCCCTCTTCTGTGGCCGTCAATCATCCTAAAGTTTTTATTTAAGTTGGAAATGTAAGCTTTAGGGTGGTTCTCATTTAAGGGCCTATATTCCTGACATAGGACCAAGCAGCAAAGTAAGTTTCCCCCTCAGGCCAAGCAGTGCAGTGGGCACTCCAACACTACCGTCCTGTGTGGGCCTGGCTGAAATGCTGGGGGAGAGGGCGAGCCTGACCTTGAGACCCATCACAGCTCGCTGCCCAGGTGAAGCAGAGGCTTAGGAACAGTTTGAAGCAAAATCCTTCTTGTTTTGTCACTGCAGGCTGGGGGACAATCTTGTTCACCGGTTACACAGACCTCATGAGAGATCAGTGTGGCAGAGTTTGGTGGTTTGGATGGATCACAGCTCTATTTTTTTTCATGTTTCTAAACAGCTTTTGAGCACGTAATACCCCACGATTGTAAAACAGAATTTAGGAGGGAAACTTGGTGATCTTGAAGATGTCCAAATATCTTAATTTTGAGTTAGAGACAGGGATTTTGTCAGCAGCTTCTATATGCACCAGTGAAGGGTCACGCTGCAATTTAAAGATAGCCTGGACACTTTTCTGTCACTTTGTTTTAGGGAAGAGCAGAGGGAGAGAGTAACCAATGCCAGTTCTATTCCTACAGCTGGTAATCAAAAAATTCCCAAACCATGCATTAGGCTACAGAACAGGTCAAAGTATCTTAAAATGTAAGATCTTCTAGTCCAGTCCTTTTGTTTGCCTTCTGTCTATCAGAGTCTCATGCTTGCTTTGTGTTTTCCCAGCTCTTCTTCTCAGCTGCAAGAGCTAGAAAAAGATTCCTGCCTAATCATTTGTCTCTATGAAACTGTGAGTAAAAAGCACTTCTTAAAATAGTGCATTTTTACTGCTGGAGCACTGTGCAGGAGAATGCCGAGGTCACAGTCTCAGTCTCAGAGTAAATTTGCTGTGTGTGTTAATGACCATCATCTATGGAAGCCCTGACGTTCTGCATGCCTGCTGAAGTGCTGTACTGCTGCACTGAGCGCAGATCGGCTACTGGTCAGTGGAAGTCTCCTGTATCAGTTTAGTTGGAATAGTTTTTTATTGCTTTCCGCTGTTTTTCTTCTCACATAATTCTTAGTCTGGAAATTCTGTCTACTTAGGAGTCCTTAAGAGAGAGACGTCTGTTATTTGGGTTGAAATCCTGGCTCTGGTGACGTCAATGGAAAAAAACCACCCATTGACTTCAGCTGGGTCAGGATTTCTCCCTTGTGGTTTACAAATCTATTGATTTTAACTAAGGCTGGGGAACTATACGTAAATGAGAAACAAACTGCAGAAAAGGAGCAAATGATCAAACTCTTCCCCAAAACAAAATCCTGGAGTGTCTCTGGTCTCGCCAACACCTGCCTCATGATCTCATTGACACATCTGCATTTCTCTTTAGAGAGGAGACAAAAGCACTCCCCAGCATGAGCTAGTCCTCAGTGTTGTGATAAACCCAGTAAATAGGATGCCCATGTGTGTATAGAATGGCTCCTTGGCCGGGGGCACAAACTTCTGAGCTTTCTCTAGCATCAGCCTCGTTGGTTATCAGTGGACAGACAGTCCTGCATCCTGATAGCAGCTGTTTGAGTAGTCCTGACCTGTGATCTTGATGTTTTGATAAGTGTTTTTTAACGCTTGGCCTTAAACTTTGTAATATCATAGTTATTCCAATACACTTTTCTGTGCTTTCTGTTACTGCTATTGAAATACTTCTACCAAGAAGGCAAGGCACTGAGACCTGCTGGCAGGCGTGTTACATTAATACTAGAACAGAAAACCCAAACCAGCTCTTACTGCAGTGACAGCCTGTGTGGAGCCTGGTGGTTTTACAAAGCTAAATCGTGTGGGGGTACTGCAAAGAACAAACAGCCCCCTAAACTTGGAGAGATTGTTTTCTCCTGTAGCATTCCTGGGAGGGAATGGATAGTATCTCTGTTTTAATGTTGCATTCATTTCTCTCCTTGCTCCTTGGACTCTCCTTGCCATCTCCGTGGCTGTGCTGACAGGGCAACCCCTGGGTGTGCATCAGGCATCACTAAAAGCCACTCCTATTAACTGCGTGCTAAATGAAATGGATCAGGACATCCAAGAAGGATCTGCTTGGAGTGATCGTTGCTGGTACTGGGCAGCTCTGTATCTGAAAGTCACAAAGCACCGTGTTAGGTCCTCCGGTCATTTTCCTTCCTACAAATGCAGTAGGTTGCCTTCAGGTGAATTGGCAGGTTTGGATCTACTAAGGTCTGTAAGGGTCTACTGCTCCACCTTGTGGTCTGAAGAAAGTTTGTGTCATTGTGCTACGCAAAGTGAAAAAGTCCAGCCAGAAAAAGTCCAGCTTCTCTCTCTTTCTCTCTCTCTCTTTTTAAAATTAAACTGGAATTTGACATCAGTATGGTAGTTCCCTCAAGAAATGCAGATCTTAACGGGCTGACATCTCTGGTGTACTTAAGGACAGGCATTGCAAGAGGAGTTGGATTACAGAGGAGAGAAAGGGAGAAGGAGAAACAAAAGTTAAATCGGTGAGGAGTGCTACTTAGTATGCATAGTTCAGAAGGTGCAGAATAAATTATAAATAGCCCAAAATAAGATACCCAGCACTCGGCTGCGTATTTCAGTGCATATGCTGGGCCCTTGGTAACAGCTTGTTTGTACGGTCAGCGAGGCAGGCAGGCAGCCTGTCCTCCTGCCTGCTGCCCGCGGCCAGAAACCCGCTGCTCGCTTCCCACCCTTCTGCAGCCTTCAGCAGAGGCAGATGCCATGCAACAGCCCGGCCCTGATCCTTCCACAAAAGCTGGTTCTCCAACTAGCATGAGTGCTGTAGCAAGACGTGGCTTTTTGCTCGCTCTGTCACTAACTGCAGTGCTTGGAAATCACACGTTTTTTTCTCCAGCTCTGAAATAAAACTGTGAAAGAGCAATATGCTGCTGCTGGAATCACAACTCCTGTGTACTTCGGTGGGGTGGGACCAAGCCCTGCTCCTCTGCTGCTGTTTGCCAGGCCAGTGTGAGGCGCGTGTTCTAGGGAAGCACTTCATAGCCAAACAAACCAAGAAAGGCTCCATATTTGCGTAGTCTGGCAGCACCAGTCTGATAGCACTGGATCCTGTTTTGGATGCTTAAATTAGCATGTATTCTTAAACAATAGAGATAGTCAGATAATAGCAGCCAGTTAATGTCTACATTAATAGCCCAGCTTCTGCACTTAATTGTGCCTTTGGAAGTGAGTGATGGTGCTCATAAAGCCTTAAAGGGCAGGAGCACTGGAAAAATTACAATCTTCTATAAAAAGTGTTCCTGTATAATAAGGGCAGCTTGTTTTACTGCGTACCAGCAGTCAGGACACTAGTCACAGAAAGCATTTATGGACTGGCAAGAGACAACTGCCTGCCCGCTCCTGTCTGAGTTGTGTTTATTAACGGGTTATCACGGAGTTCTGTGCTGGAAACTTGGGAGTGTGCTGTGGATGAATATGGGTGCAAAGAAATGTGTGGCTGGTGTAGCCAGGAGTCCCTGCTGACAGTTTCTGGTTTTGAATGGGAGATCCTAGTTCCCAACTCGGAGTCAGTGCTGTCACCTTTGTCATGCTTTAGAGGGAGATTGCAAAACTTGTTTAAATACAGAATAGGGGAAAGGAGAAGGAGGAGTGAGAGTAAAACAAAGGATACCCTTGAGAAGTAATTTAGAGTTTTGTTTTTCCTATGGTCATCATGAAGAACATGTCACAGTGCAAGGACCTTAACTGTTTCCTTTCCTTTCCAACTATCCCCTTTCCCCACCTTTATGAAATAAAAGTTTCAAAATCAGCAAGGCTTAAACAAAGTATGGTGAATCCCTACAGAAGCTGAGATGCTGAATTATACAACAGTTCTCTCTCTAGGACTTCCACGAAAACTGGGCTGGGCTGGGCACTTTTGGTGCTAGTTTCCCAACAGACCCAGATGTCCATCTTTAGGAAGTAGAGTTTTGAGTGGCAGGAGAGCCTTTCATAGGAAACTATTCTCAGCTGGGCACCAGTGCACAAGATGTACGCAATTAGGATGAACTCCTGCCGTGCCATGTCCAAGACAACTCAGAGGCAGCAAAGGGGAAGATTAAGGAGTTGGAGGAGGGAATAATTGGTTGTCAAGATATGCGTAAAGCTGCTGACATGGATGCTTTGCCTCCAAACGTCCTGGGAAAGGGAAACCGAAGGTTTACAGTATGTGTGATTATCCCAGAAACTTTACATCATCTTCACTGAAACTGGATTGAGGCGGGGGAGTTGTTGTGAATGAACTTATTTCAACTTCAATAATAATAATAAAAATTTCTTGTCACATTTCAAGTTGAGAAGACAAGAGTTAGCTGCAAATTAATCACAACAGCTGTTTGTCAGTGTGAGATTCCCTGAAGCCCAGTACCACGGTTCTGTATATTCTGTATGATGGATACGTACAGTGAAGCTGGGAAATACAAAGAGTGAGGTAGGACTAAAAGATCTGGAGCTGCCTTACAACAAGACTCCATTTAAACTTGTCTCCTGCCTCCTGAATTACAGTATGTTAATATAAATATATCTCTAAGTATAGAGTGGTGCTTTATTATTTTATAACATCGCTGAGAGCAATTAGGTACAATGTCATCTAGTAATTGTAATATTTAAATGCTATGGAGCTCACAGTACAAATGTAATAGAGACGCACCCTACAGTTAACTTTAATCGGTTGGTGAACCTGGGACAAAGGCTTCAGAGCTGAGCACAGCTGAAGAGACTCCCCCTACACACAGCAGAACTGCAGGCATGGGCTATTTGATGTTGGTGCTCAGAACTGCTCCGATTTCCCTAAACTATTTGTTTCCATTTCAATTCACAGCAAGAGGTTCAGTAATTTGTGGACTGATTTTAATCATAATTTCCCTCGTAGCATATCTAAACACTTGCTAAAACTGTATGTTCCCTCTCATCTTACGTGTAAGTAGTTCTGTTAGCATCCTGTTGCATATTTCATACTTAAGTCTGGAAAGGAAAGTAATCTGCCTTGAAATAACTCTCTTTAGGCTGCTGTAGCTGCATTCACATTTTCACCGAACAGGTGACATTTTGGGTTCTTTGGTAAAGACGGGCTGTTGGCTGCTGCTCTCCTGATATGGCCTTGCTGTTTTCCTTTGCTTCTAGTGAAGTCAGTAAGGAGCTTAAAAAGATGTCAGTGAGAAACAGCCTAGGAACAGATGAAGCTTGGATGCCTGCTGTCTCAGCTTGATTGAGTATCCCTGGGCAAACTATAAGAAACTCGTGGATCTGTTAATAGGAACATTGAAAGCTTGCTAACGTGACTTAGAGAACTTGTTTTGGAAGGATACCTGTCCTGGCAGAATGGCTTTCCAGGGGTATTTCACAACTTCAGCTGCTTAGCATAATTGAGAAGGGCACCAGAAATGGAGGGGAAGAAAAAACCCTAAGCAGATTTTAGATTCCCAAACAACTGGACTAAGATAGCAGTTTGCTACTTGATGCCTTTTCTTCCTCTTAGTTCAGAGTAAAATAGTTCTGAGGGGTAATCAAAGTGTGTTCATTCCTCGTGGTGAGAAAAAGGCTTTGCTTTTGTCAGAAAACCAGCTCATTTGGGTCACACCAGCTTCTTGTATCGGCTTGGTCAGAAGGAGGAGCGAAGCTGGAACACCAGTTTGATCAGAGCATCTCTTAGGTCAGTTCTGAACGCTTGCCCTGCACTAACCACAGGATGGTCCTCATGTGGTCTGACCTCAAGCTAAATACAAGCAACCTGCTCTAGAACCTTTGTAAAATTGTCAAGCTAAGGGTTGTTAGAATTGCTCAGGGACAGAGAACTCCTGTTAAGCCAGGTATTTAGCTGGGGGTGCATACAGTGCACCAATTGTACGCTGGTTCACGGTATCTTACCCCAGAGCCAGAAACCACAATTTTAGAATTGATAAAAGATGTGGGTAAGAAATACTCAGTTTTTCCTTGTCAAGTGTTCATGATGCTTCATATGCAGTAGGTGTAAAATACAGTAGCTTGTAGCCCTGGGGAAATTACAGTTTTGAAGAATTATTTTGTAGAGCCAGCAAGCCTGATGGACAAGTGAGGGAGAAGAGGGAATTTCAGAGAAGCTGCTGGCATGTGAGCTATGGCGCTGGTGAGCCTCACTGAAGCCATGCTCTGTATGTACCAGCTGAGAAATGATTGTCATGGGGAAGAAAGAGGAGTGATGAAGTTGTGCGAAAAGGAGAGAGCAACTGTGAGCTGGCCACTGAATGTGGGAGGAAGGGACTGTCACATGGCACAGCAGAGTTTGTCCCAAATGTCACACGAAGCCCTGCAGCACAAAGCTCTTAGCCATGGCATGGGGGTCAGTGTAATAGTTCAAGACCTGTCTGAGGTCCCTGGTTCGATGCGATAATGGGAATTGAAAACCCGAATTAGGAAACCAGAATCGCTCAATTTGCATCGATGCTTTGATTGATTAATGACTCATACTCTTGGCATAGTCCTTGCTGTGAGATTGCTTCAAAGTTCACTTATTACCATCATCAATGCTATTTTGTAATGTAAACAGTGGTATTACAAGGCAAAGGTCAACCACCTTTGAAAGGTAAAGTGCCAGATTGCATTCTTTCTCAAATTAGTGATTAAATTTACTGGCAGACACTTGGTGTAAGGCAGGGAGCAGAGCCTGGTTGAAAAGCAAGGTGCTGCAGGTCAGCATCAGATCTTGCTTTTGGTCAAATGGTGCACTAGCCATACTTATTTATATATACATATAAAATCTGTACAGTAGGGGATATTTGGATTTGGTTGTATGCTGTCTGTGCTACCTGTGCTTGTGGATTGCTAAGTCCCGCACTAGAGCTTGTGGAAGTATGGATAAGCAACAGAGCGTTAGGATAAGTTGTAAGATACCTCTCTTCTGAAGTGCATTGATTGCTGGTGAGCTGTTCTTTGAAGCAAACGATTTCTCCTAGAAATAATGTGGTCTAAAAACGTTTAAGAAAATAACATCTCAGAGGAGATTAAAAGTGTATATTATGACAGCTAGAGAACTGTTAAAATATTTATCTGCAGCTGTTTGTAAATTCATGAAAAGCTTAATCTGATTCTTATGATACAATAAGTCTCTGGTGACTAATCCGACAATTACATGCTTCCTAATGAGTAGTCTGAACATGACTGCAAATACTTTGGCTCACAAAAAGGACTATTTTATGTTGGTAAATTCTTTTTCCCTAAATTTCAGTGGGAAATATTATTTTTTGTTATGACCATGAAGGAAAATGAAGAATGTTAATG
The DNA here is from genome assembly GCF_964035555.1 of Netta rufina. Lineage (NCBI taxonomy): Eukaryota > Metazoa > Chordata > Aves > Anseriformes > Anatidae > Netta > Netta rufina. Next base: position 14,519,942 of record NC_140136.1, read on the forward strand.
CTAAGAGTATCTGGTACGGAATCGACAATAGCGTGGTTACCTAAGGCTGAGCATCATCCTCCCCCACAGGGAGCACATCAGTTAATCATACCAGGCATTACTCAACTTCACTTGGCATCAGTACCGTTTTAGATGTAATCCAAATTACCGAGATAAATCTTTCCCTAAACTGCCGCGAGTCTAATTTTAATGCTCTTCTTCTGTGCTTCAGCATCGCCTCATACTGATCAGGGGAACACTCATGAGGTTGGACATGCTATAAAGGAGTTGTCTTGAGTGCATTTATGTTGTCCACTTACAAACAGATTCATAGAGCTAGGGAATCTTTTTTTTGTTGTTGTTACTGAAACCAACAAAAACCACACAAACCGCAAAGGGGCTGTTGCCAGAAATGACTTATAATGAGGGAAGAGCACTTGTGAGAACAGGCAGCAGAAACAGCCGTGGCTGCTGATTTCTCCAGCGACATGCCCTGCTGCTCTGAACTCTCAGGACTGGACTGCACAACAAGTCCTTGATCTGCCACAAAGGGTGCTTTTCCTTTGTCTTGTGAGGGGTGCCGGAATATGTGTCAGATGTGGTGTTTGGTCATCTGCCAAACTGACAAGGCAATGTTTGAGACTCTCCCCCCTTTCTGGAGTATCCCCTTATCTGCTTAATGAGAGCTTGCAGAAATTCACCTCCTGTACGGAGCCTCCCTGTCATTTTATAAGGTCTCTCAGGATACACAGTGGACATATCCTGCTTCCAAGTAGTCCGTGAGGGCAAGGTCTCGTCCAGTTGGTTCATACAAAACTGTCCTGGAAGTTTCCTGTGGCTTCATGTTACAGTACAGCCACTGGATCTGTGCCTGCCCCGGTAAGGCAGGCAACTCCTATGGAAGGAGGTAGCTGATACAAAGGATAAACACTCTAGCTTCTTAAATCTTACTTAAGATTTGGGATTATTTTTCTTAATAGCTGCAGACTGTTTCCAAAAATCCCAGTCATTCACAGAAGGGTTACATTCTGCCATCTATCTTTGTGCACAAGTCCCATTGGGGTGTCCCAGCAGGCAACTCCCAAAACACAGATGTTTCTGGCTATTCATTCAGCGATTACTGCTGCTGGATGCTTCCTACTCTCTAGCTTTTTGTTACTGGGAGCCACAAACAGTTGTTTTTGTTAAAATACAAATACATATTTATATATTTTTAACCATAACCAGCGTTGTCTCTGAAGTTATATACCATAAAAATGTCTATAAAGGTATCACTGGGCAGTGTATGCCTTGTGTCAGTAAAACTCAGTGAACTAATGGGAGTTTTGTTTGTGTGGGACTTCAGGATCTAACACAAAAGCCTCTGTCTCTAGTTTTTAGTAAGGAAACTTCCCTGGAGTTTACCAAAGAAAGAAACTCGAGGATTTGGCTAGTAAGACGTGGGTGTGTATATGCGTCTATCTCCTTGTAAAATTCAACTTTGAGGGAATGCAGTGTGTATTTATACCTTCCTTCTGAGGTCCTGCAAGTTCTCACGCTTGATTGAGAACCACCTATTTTTACAAGCATAGAAAGGCCCTTAGTGTGTGTGTGTCTGCTGGCATCCCTAATTAATCATAGCTGGTCTTAGGAACATAGCAGTCCACATGTCACTTTTTTCAGATGTAGAGGGAGATGCCCTTTTCTACCACTTCAGTGTCCTTAAACACTCGTATTTAATATTTAAAAGCAGTTGTAGAACCTCGGTGGGTGTAGATTTTGGAAGGATAACACTTTCTTTTTTTTTTTTTTTTTTTTTTTTTTTTTTTACTAGATAGCACCAGCTATGCTGAAAACAAAAGTGTTAAAATATCTTTGTGGTTTAGAACTTGTGGCATCACAAGATGCTTCCTTTTCACTGCCTTTTTTGTGTCAATCTGTCGAAGACACACAAGTTCGTACCCCATCCTCGACTAGCTTGAGTTGGCAAAGTTTACTAACAAAAGTACTAAGACGATGTAACTAAATTTTCTCCATGTCTGGTAGTGCCTTTGTTTTTATGGCATGTAGTAAAGCACTTTTAAAGGCTGAATCTCCTACAGGAGTTTCTGCTAAATGAAATTGATATATACCTACAGCATGGAGGCAGTGGATGGGAGACGTTCAAGGTAGCATAGAGACAAGTCTTGTAAAGAGAGAAGGGAGTCAGTGACCCTGCCTGTATCTGCATTCCCTACTTCTCAGCTCACGGTCTGGCCTGGAAATTGTCCTAATTAAATACTGAGGTGGTGGTGGCCATGGTCTATCAAACAGATAGGAAAAGGAAAAAACAATCTCAATATGATTAAACTTCATTAAGCCAAACACAAGCTAACTGTAAAAGTTAGTTTGTCCTTAAATAGCCATAGCTAATGTGTCTTCATTCTGTCTTCCTGACCTCATTTGTTGCTGCTGACTTGTGACCATCAGGGTTATCCCACCTTTTATTTTATACTGAAAAAAGTCTTCTTAAGTGCTAGCAAAGGGTGTTGTTACGTTATCTGTGTGCTCAAGAATGACATCCTAGGTACTGATTGTGATGCTTCCTGCTGCTGTTTGTTCTCTGTTGACGAACAGATTAAATGAAAGCGTTTATAATCTGCACCAATAACCAGTTCTCGGTCATTGTGTAGACTTTGATAGCACAGGGCCCCTCTACCTTTGCTAGTAAAGGGCCTGATTTCCCTTTGACAGTATGGAAGAATGGGTGCAAAGGTGAAAGGTGCCTCTTGCAGGTGTGAAGTAGGTGGCTTGCTATCCACCTCCCTTCGGAAGTGTTGAGATTAAAGAGGCGAGTGGATATGGATATCCCAGTTTCTGTAGCTGAACTGGTATAATGCATGGACAAAATGCAGACTGTCACCTCCTGTGCCTGAGCTAGCAGCAGATTACAAAGGAAGCAGGCTAGGACTGTGATTAAAAGTGACCCAGAATGATATAAAGTCTGAGCACCGTGAGCGTCACTTCTATATAGGCACCATATCCGTGTCCCTAAACTTTGCAAGAGGGAGCTCAGAGGGGTGTGTGTGCATGGAGCTGTGTGAGGGATGCTCCTGCTCCACCTGTGCTTGACAGGGAAGCCTGCCGGCTTCATGCTGCGTTGTGCTGCTGCACCGTGAGCTGCCGGAATTATTTTTGGACATAATGAACTAAGGAGAGGGTTTGTGTGTCGGTACTGACCGCCTGCAGCCTCTCTGGGTGGTGAGCAGAGATTTTCTGCCCCTCCTCAGAAGTTTGGAGGTCCCAGCTCAGCCCGAGTGCTGCAGCACCAGCCCCGTCTCGCACCCCGTTAAGTTGAGGACCGGCGTAACCCTGCTTGCCAGGGATTTTCCCATCCCACCCTCCTCTCTCCCTGGGCAGCAAGTCTCCCATGCTACAAGCATGAACCCTCAGCCTTTATCACCAGGCAACCACGCTCTCAAGCCCTACCCGGCCACCCTACAGCACCCGCTCGACCCCCGGCAGCTTCTATCCGCACCACGCAGGGCTCACCGGGGGCTCTCCGTTTTGGGGGGCTCTGGGGGGCTCCTGCCCACCCCTGCTCCTGGCACCTGCCCTTCCCCGGGGCCCTGCCTGCAGGGGCTGAGGGGCTGCAGGAGCGCAGGGCCCCGAGCTGGGCTAATTCTGGGTACCCGGGGCCAGCTTTTTTTTGTGGCCGGCGGTGCCCAGGCGTGCAGGGGGTGAGGCTTTGTCGGCAACAAGTCCCCTGCCTACCCAAAGGAGGGGAAAGAGCCCCCGAAGTGCGCTCATCCCAATCCCCCATTGCAATCACCGCAGAGCCACCTTTCCCTAGCCCGGCGCTAACTTTTCTAGATGCTGGTTTACACCGCTCAAGTTTTTTTTGTCTTTTTCTTTTCTTTTTTTTTTTTTTTTTTTTCTTTCCTACACCGCACTTTGCCACCGAAAAGCCCCGTGGAGCGGACAGGGAGGGGAAGGCGAAGCCCCCGACCCGCCCGGCGCTGGGCTGGGGCTGGGGCTGGGGCAGGGGGGCTGCGGCTTTTGGGGTCGGGGCGCGGCGGGCGGCTTACCCCCTCCATTTTTGTAGCAGAGGTAGGGGAACCTCCAGACGTTGGCCAGGTCCACGGCGAAGCCGATGACGGAGAGGAGGAAATCGATCTTCTTGCCCCACGTCTCCCGCTCGGGGCCGCCGTAGCGGGGGGCGGCGGGCAGGATGGTGCTGGCCGTGTACTGCACCCCGTTGTGCTCCTTCACCAGCAGCAGCTCCACGTCCTTCCGCGGCCCCGGCCGCTCCGCCAAGGGGGCCACCACCGACACTTTGCGCTCGGGCTGGCTCTGTTTGTTCATCCTCGCCTGGAACGGGCACGGAGAGGAGGATCGGGGGGGGAAAAAAAAAAAAAAAAAAAAAAAAGGAAGGAGGGGGGGGAGAGCTCAGCCCGCTGGAGGCGGCTCCGCGCTTGCAGAGAGGCAGGAGCGAGGCCCGGCCGGCGGCAGAGCCGGAATAATAAGGGGCCGTGCAAATGGGGCGGGGGAGAAGGGGGGGACCGGGGCGGGGGAGAAGGGGGGGAACCGGGGAGCCCCCGGGGAGCGGCGGTGCCCGCGCCCTTCCGCCGCGGGGAGCGGCGCACCTGGGGCGGCTCTGCCCGGGCTCACTGCGCTCCTGTCCTGCCTCTGGCCGTGTCCTGCTGCTGGCCCCGTCCCCATCCCTATCCCTGTCCCTGTCCCCGCCGGCACTCATCCTGCCGGAGCCCTCGGGGCGCTCGGAGCGCTGCCTGCCCGTGCCGTGCAAGGCGCAGCCCCGGCAGGTGCCGCCCGGCTCTGCCTCATCCTCCCCTTCCTGCTCCGCTCCGGGAGGGAGCCTGCGCTCCCCTGCCTGCCTCGGGTTAAACGCTACAATTTGGCTTTGGGGGTCGCAACCCGGAGGGGCTGGAGGGGCCGGACGCTGCTGGGCGTCCCGCGCCAGAGCTGGTGGATGCCCGGCGCTTGCTTTCTTTTTCTTTTCTTTCTTTCCTGGAAAGCAGCGGGCTGGTAGCGTTCAGCTGTCAGGTTGTGGTATCTGCAGGGCGTTAAGTATTTACTGCTGTTCCAAATGGGACCCGGGTCTTTTAGGTGTAAAATGAGCAAATAATTAGCTAGCAGATCAACAGTGCCTGGTGCCAAAAGCTGGCTAAATACAGCTGCAGAAGGAGGCTTTCGGGGCCCCTCCTGTTACAGCTGTGAGCAGAAACTGTCCCTTGGCTGCTCGCTAAGCAATGCAGTTTGAGCACAGAAGGCAGAACCAGGCAGCTCCCCACCAGCGGTGCCAAATAGCTTCTCTTCTGCCCGGCATCAGGGAGAACAGGTCAGCTTGCAGAAAAGTCCCTTAACAGCCTGATGATCTCGCTCTGCTGGGACTGAAACTCTGCTGTTATAACCCTAACGGGTGCAAAGGTGCTAGTCAGAGTTTGCAAGGAATCCCCTGTTCCCCTGCAGATTTGCAGTGTGAAGAAGAGTCTCAGCTGAGACTTAAGCTCCTAAATCAGCACCTTCCCCTCCTCTCCAGAGCACAGACTGTGAAGGTGCTACTGAGACAGCTATTGATAATTTGGGGATTTTCTGCCTTCACAACAAACTCTTGGCGTTACTGGGTTTCTCATGCTCCTCAGCTGCAACTTGGTTCCCAAAGCCCTTGTCTGGAAAAACCATCTGAGCAGCGTCTAGACTGTTTCAGAGCAATTGCATGCTCAGAACACGTGGCTTCTGCTCTCCTTCCGTCATTCCACGGTTTCATGCGTCTCCAAATACACCACGGAAAGCCATTTTCTGTATCCCTTTGACACTTCAGGCCGTGCATGCTGCAAATACTTCTGCGCACTGTCATTGCACGGTGCTCTGTGAACACCCGGGGTTTGCCTGTGCCCATGTTTCTACCCCCATGCACTGCTGCCTGCTCCTCGCAGCACCCCTCAGTCACCTCCCCTAAATGCACACACAAACACACCATTTCCAGGTGCACGTGGTGTCCTTGAGCGTGCCTGCGCTCCCCTGCCTTTCAGTGAGCTCGCATGGCAAACCAAGGATGGGCACTGTGCCTGGTCCCGGGAGAGCCCCTCTCCCTGCCCCGAGCCCCAAAGCCACCTTCCCGGGGGACTCACCAGGTAGCACTGGGGGTGTTTCTGTCCCATTCCCTGGCACCTACGGGCAGGGGCAGGTGACTGGAGGGGGATTCCTTCTTCCACCGCTCCGGGACTGCAGCCTCGCTGGGAGCTGAAGCTGTAGCCTATGCACTAAGGAGCTTTTTAAACCTGGCTCCCCTCTCTCCACGTGACTATCACTGTCTTAATCTGCACGGACTTCCTATGCTAGACAGCAGTGCTCACAGATTGCTTCTGGAAAATAAGGCCTCGCTAAGGAACACCCTTTCCCCACAACGGTCTCAATTAGCCGAGCTTGATCATGTCGGTGGTGGGAGGAATCTAGGAAGCCTCAGCTTATTTCCGAAGAGAATTAAATCACTGTGCATATATATATATATATTTGCCTTTAGTTCTTGCATGGAAAGTGTGCACAATCTGGTTAATGTAATATCTGCTGCACCCTCAAGGTAAGAAAGTCCTCAATTGGATTTTATAAAAAAGTTGCTTAATCTTGAATCTGTCTGGATCTCGTTACGCCTAATGGAGCCTGACAGCGGGTAGAGTGGCAGGCGGGGAAGGGAATATTGTGTTTCAAAACCTCAGTGGAGCCAGGCAAGATGGCAGGCCGTCAGCGCTGTCCCACAGTTGGCTGGGAGACAGGCAGTATCTTCAGAAACTCGTCCGGTGTTGCTGGGTTAGTCACCAACCACTCAAATTCACATCTATCGCTCTCTTTGCAAGGTACGGGAGAATCCCCTCTATGCTATAGTAGCACGCTGGGATTGTCACCTTAGTGTCTACGAAGGAAAAAACCCCAAAGACCACCAGCTCAGCCCTGCACTAGCTGCTGGTGCGAAGGCTGGCTGTGCTCGCTGGCAGTAGGGCTCGTGTTCGCAGCCTTCAGCAGCACAGCACAGCCCTCTGCCACCCGGCCGACAGAACTGCAGGCGCTGGCTGCCCGGCGTCCTACAAAGCACCTGCGGAGGAGGGCCCTAGGGAACCGTGTCCAAGGGTGCAGAACGTGGTGCTTTTGGAAAGGGTCTTGCTTAGTGCTGATTCTGAGCTCCTGGTGGGAGAGCTCGGCACGTGAGCCAAGCAAAACAGTGACTGAAGGGATATGGCTGCGTGATAAATGGAGGCAAATGTCACCAGAAAACAAACAGCAGAACAGCAGCATTCAACCAAAGTGCAAACAAAAAATGATAAATTTAGCTGGAAAAAGAGAAGAGTGCTAACTATCAGAGCAGGGAGTATGGTTGGAACTAAAGAGGGATGTTGCTGCTTTAGGATGTTGCTTTACAAACGAGGTTGTATGGTAAAGTTGCCTGTGAGAACTGGGCTTTGGGCTCCAAGGCCCAGGACAACACTTCCTTGTAATCCAACACATATAAGAAGATTAAAAAGAGGCAGGGGATATATAAACCACCTCCGTAATTTCACATCCTGGTATATCCACAGAAGCTCTAAGCTCGTTTAGCCGTGGGGCTGACCAGCAGTGAAAGACTCCGTGTTTTTGACACGGACTGCAGAAGCTGAAGGCAGTTAGCTTTGGTCAGTCTGTGACAAAAGAAACTCGGGCACCAGGCAGTTGCTGTAGGAACTGGGAGCAAAGTAGATGACAGCCTTCTTACCCAATCAATGTTAAAGCAATTTCCTGGTGCTAGGAACATGGCAGTGGCAGGGGTGCCCATCTTTCTCAGTTAGCAGGGAAAGGACACCGTGTTGTACCAGACTGATGACATCTGATGACAGCAGATGTGTCAGCTCCAGCTTCTTGGGTTGTTAGGAGTGAGTTGGGCAGTTTTGCTTTATGGTATCTCTAAAATCACGTCGCTATTCCAAATGTAGCATTTACTTAGTATTTAAAGCTTTGAGTTGTGTTTAGGAGGCTGTTCTCACAGTATCTCTTCCCTAGAGCCGAAGAAACACATCTCCATGAGAGGGCCCGTTCAGGTTGGTCCAAGCCAGCAGTCTGACAGCCTGCCGTGCTACAAACCGCCTGCACACTGCAACCAGGTACTACTAAAGCTCTCCATGATGTGTTGGTATTCCATTCACACAAGAAAGCCAAGCTTTGTGGGAAGACAAGGCCTCTCCTCCCTTTCTTACAATGGCAGTATTTGTTTCCTCCTGACCAAGCTGCTTGAGATTGGCACCACCACGCGCCTCCCAAGCTGCTTACCTGGCATCTGCTACCCATGGCGTCAGGTTGCCTTCTTCAAGGGAGCACCAGGGTGACCCAAGCAAGGTACCCTGGGGCATCTTTTTCATTTTAGAAGTATTGGCTGGGTCCAGGCGGGGACTCTGTGGAGAAAACCCATGGCAGGGGTCCAAAATCAGGTGGTCGGAGCCTCCACATAAAGTACGTGCGTGTGTAGAGGATGATGGTGAAGAGTTTTGGGTTTAGCCCTCACAATTCAACACTGTGTGGGCACACCATCTTCACCTGACTTCACTCCCTTTCCAGTTTACTAGCACTTACTTTCTTTTTCATATTATAAATCTGCTTTAGGGCTTTTCAAACCAGAATTAGTTGTCTCAGCTTCAAGGATGTTCTTTGTCGTTACCTGTTTTGAATCTCTAGGCTAGCTCTTGCTGCTGCTTTAACCTCTGCTTTACTCTGTCTTGGAGATGGTTGTGTCAGAGCAACTCGCAAAGCTGGGTGAAAGTGGGAGTGCTCCCAGCTTCATTCCAAGTTTAACATTTTATCCTGTTCACTTCCATCCCATTTCTGTATCTCAAGGATTTAAGAACATCCTTTTTTCCTGAGTGAGTCCCATTCTGTGTTTTAATATTGCCTGCCAACTTCATCATCTCCACATTTCATTAGCAAACACTAACTTTTATGTGTGCGTATTATAAATGCAAATATTTCGGGCTGTGTAACCTCATTCCAAGCTGATAATTATACTTACAGTACAACACTATTATTTCCTCTTTAGTTACTTCCTTTCCTGTCTTAACAATTCTTTTATTTATCCTATCTCCTCTGCTGAGGTTTACAATTACAAGTGTCACCGTAGCATCTGCTTTTCTGAGTTGATGAGAGATTAATATCTACCCCCTTTTCCCTGCCTTTATAAAGGCAATTATCAGAATAAGATACCAGATTAATCTGCCTTCCCTTGGGAAGCTCATTTTGCTTGTCCAACTCTTCTGGTTTTATATGCCTGCGGATGTGAAGAAGGTTTTAACCGCTTAATTGTAGGAATAGCGGGAACTCCACGTGCACCTTCCTAATTTTTGGGAGATTATTGCATCTCCCTAAATCAAGGCTTTCATAAAAATACATCATAAGGTCAGTTTCTTGCAGTGCCTGGATGAGACACCTCGCTCAATGTCCAAAGCCATACTGAGAGGTGGCCCAAAATATATTCTGCTAATGAAAACTCCTTGAATTTCAGCTGACCCTCAGGCTAGAGTTTTTTTTACTGTACTGGTAATGACAAGGTGCTGGATATTATTTTTCTCCTGTGGAGAAGACTAAACAAAAACCCAGAAGCAATCTGTCCTTGCGTGCTGGGAGAACCTGTCCCTTCTCCTGGTGCCAGTCTCTCGCTGCTATCTCTGCTTGTACAGCTCGTAAAATGTGCCCATTCGTGCGGGCTGCAAAAAAGGCTGAGAATGAGCACTGATATCTCGCTTAATTAGAAATAGGCACCTTAATGTTGGTTTCTGATCTTAAGTTTATTGTGTACCGCAGTGATTATTGGAGGCATTCTAAGCCAGTCTTTACATAACCTCACTCGTTTTAAGTCCTCGTGCAGCTGTATCTGAAGGCACAATAGGACAGACAGGTCATTCTTTTTCCAAACGCATAACATCTGATTGCACTGATTGCACTAAAGCCCAACCAAACAGCGAGGACATTTCAGTTATTCAATGGTGGAGCTTTCTCTTAGCCCTAATATTAACATTTGGGACAAAATTATTTTCTTTGGTATAGAACCAGTACTCCCTTTGTGGCCGGTGATAATGGAATGTGTGCACGGATTTGGAGCGGCGATTTTGGAAAATGAAAGCCTCACTTATCCAAATTCCACTTGTCATTTTGTCATTTTTTTTTAATTATTTTTATTTTTTTCCTAAGGGTACTCATAGACAAGCCACTGATTTCCTTAAGCTTTCCTTGGTATGTTCTGGTTCCCTGTCTGTGAGGCAGGAGAAAAAAACAATAGATAATTGAAGGTAGTCTCCTCCTAAACCCCGAATGAGACCAGTTCTTTATTTCTTTTGAAAGCAAAGTCAATCTGTATAAATATACATGCTGAAAAGGACCCAAATCTCATCATGGGTATTAGTTGAAGAGCCAAAACCAATTTCTTCTCAATGTTTAAGAATGTTTGTATATAAACAATGTTTATATATTTGGCCTTATGTGAGTTTACACATTGGTTTTGCAGGTGATTTCACGTGGCCATCTTGTGTAGGTTTGAGTGGATTTTACTTATTTTTACTGTTCAAAGCCTTTGCAGTTCTACAGCAACAGGTCTCTGTAAATCCTTTGAGCTGTGAACTGATTGAGTACTCGGAAACCTCCGGTTGCCCTCAGTTGTAGCATTTATCCAGGCGCAGCACCAAGTAGCAGATTAGCTCCCCAGCTAACATTGACTAGTTTGGACAGTTATAAGTAAATTGTTTTTGTTGAGCTGATTGTTTTAAAATTAAGCCTCCGAGCACCGAAAGAATCAACAATGCCGAAGGAGACTCGGAGCCTCTCTTCGAAGTTATGACAAGTCAGGCACTTGGCAGTTTTCACAATGACCTATATTTTAATATGGGCTATTGGATTATTTCTAAAGAGGCTTCTTAGCCATAAAAGAATTATGCTCATTGGCTGGGCTGTGGCAAAAATACAATTGAATTAAGGATCGAAATAATTTAGGATCCAGCTGGACAAGTTGTCCCTGCGGCTGAGCAGTAACAGATGTATTAAGCATTGGAAATTGCACAGAAAAAAGGTATAATTGATCTAAGGTAACCTCACTACTTTGTATTAAATAAATCAATGCTGATAAGCTGAAAGGTTAGAAGCAAGAAGCTGAATTGAAGGAAGGTGGACCTGGGAAAAAGCAAGTCTAGGTGAAACAAGTTAACTTTTAGGTCCTAAATGTGGCAGGGACTGTGAGTCCCACCTGGGCTCTGTACCTGCACTGGCTGTGAGTTTCCAAAGCAGTGGGATGCTGGGGAGAGCACAGGACAGGGCACCAAATGGCCCAGCCCTGCAAAAGGGACATATTTTCTAAGTGGGGGAAAGAGGAGAGGAAATCAACAAAAAAAAAAAAAAAAAAAAAAAAAAAAAAAAAAAAAACGAACAAACAAACCCTTCTCTGTTACTTTGTGCATCTCAAATCATCAGATGTTGAAAACTATGGGGAACACAGGGTGCTTGCTCACACATTTATGTCTCTGTGTGTCAGTGTGTTTCAGCTGGAGGCCTGAAAGGGGAGGCAGCAGTGTGACACCACCGCTGCACCGAGCAGTAGATGTTTTAAGAGTAAAATGTATCTGAGAGGATTAAAGCCCAAATGTTGGCTGGTAACACAGGCTACAGCAAATGACACCTGGAGATGTGCGGTGTCTGGGCACCAAGAGGTGGAGCTGTACAGGGGTGGGAGGCTACAGAGCAGAGAGAAGGCAAACATACTTTTGTAGCTATTTCTGTTCTTTGAAAAGTCAGAGGCAAACTACACAGTGAGAGCAACGTCAGACAGACTCGCGTGTACGTGGTAATATAGATGGCAATACTGAAAGGTAGCAGAAGACAGGCTTTCTCCACCGTTACTTCAACTTCTGATCCCTTTTCTATGTTTTCAGACTAAGCACATATGGAGTCATCAACATTAACCTTGTTTTACAAAGAAAAAATGAAAAGACATGGAGAAAGCACTTACATTATTGCTTCGGGGGTACATACAGTAAAGGGACCGTACGGCTGCATGGCTCTGAGAAAAGGAGACAGGCAGCAAATGGGCAAAAACAGGAGCCAGGATGAGTCGCATTCGTCTAGATCGGGGTTATTGATCAAGTGCTCAGAGAGATCCTAATTACTGTACTTGGGCTTCTGCTTTCTGAGCAGAGGTCTGGCTCGGGTTGCCCTGACGCTCCTCCTGCTGGATGCGCCGTTCCCTGCCAGCGTGCGGGGTACAGGCGTCCCATCCTGTCCCATCCCGTCCCGCTCAGCAGCTGCGTTTCAGAAACCTCGTTTAAGAGCAGTGGGATCCTGGCTGGTGTGCCTGTTCTGCTGCTCCTGTGAAGTCCTGTAGACCTCTAGAAACAACCAGAGCTCAGTGGTTTTCTAGAGAATTTCAAGCCACCTGCTTGGAAGGTAAGGACAACACAAGTTTCCTTAGTGATGCAGCAAATATGCTGATGTAGGGCATGTGTCTGAGAGCTATGAATGGCAAGGTTAAAAGCTTGTCCCTGTTGCAAAGTCAAGCAACCAAAGTGTAAGAAATGCTATCAAGATTGTGTTTTAGCTAAGATTTTGCTCTGGAACAAGTGGGTGGCAGAGCTGGTGCTAGATCTCAGAAGGTGCCCGTGCTGCCCGCCCTGCCGCCAGCCCCTGCCCTCTTCTGGCTCTCTGCCTTTTCCAGGGAACCAAGTTTTTGGGACCTACGGCTTTGCCACAGATCTCCTAAACCCAGTATCACACGTTGTCTGATCATTCTTTGCCCTGAGCAGACAAGAACCTTTGAGGTAAAGGGAAGGGGAATGAGAACTCAGATTTTGAAGGTAGATCACACAGAATCACACACAGAATTTCTAGGTTGGAAGAGACCTCAAGGTCATCGAGTCCAACCTCCAACCTAACGCTAACAGCCCTCCACTAAACCATATCCATAGATGTGGGTTTGGAGAACTGGTTTCTTTGTTCGTTTCAAATGAATGAGCTGAGGTGCAACCAGCAGGTAAGCACGCAGTCACCCCTTCTTGCTGCGATTGTTTAGTTTTCAAATGGTTCTACTTGGTATTACTTGCATCTCAATAAAACATAAGCATAGTAGTGGATGAACATAATTTTTTAAAATGAAAAATATGATACTTTGACCAGCAAAAGGTTCAGCTTTAATGTACTCAGAGAGCAGTGACACCAGAAGATTAATAAGCATGAAAGATTCTTTGTGAGCTGGTATGCTCTGAAGGAGAGATGGGGTATTCAGATGCATCTTCAACGTTAGAAACATTTCTCTTGCTTTCTGAAGCTTTGCACCTTGCATTCTGTTTGTGTCCAGGTCACAACGAGAGAGGGTATAATTCCTCGTGGTCAGGGTCCGAAAGGACCTCCCACTGGGGAAATAAGATGGGGAGGTCGAGTATTCTCAGCTCTGTATGTTTGTTAACAATTGCTGTGCTGTTTCTGGGAGCCAGTCATGGTTTGTTTGAAGGTAGAGCTGAGAGCCCCACTGTAATGACAGGTCCACAGGGGACTTGGTCCTGTGCCCACGTGTGGTTAGAGACAGGGACCGAGGATCACGATGGAAACAGAAGGAGAGGAGAATTGGCTCAGACTGTGCTCTGGGTGAGGTCAGCTGCAAGTCCATGACCAGAATCAGATCCCTGAATGGTAATTACTGCCCTCTCTTTAGACAGAGGGTGTCTGCAGCCCGTGCTGTCTGTTCTACCTGAAATCCGTCTCCTGGGTGGCACAACACCAGGGTAACTCTTCCTCTACACATTAAGGTACCAAATTTTTGTCATTCCCAGGAGGCTTCACGGTGGCAAGTAGGGTAACACTGGGACCCCCCATAACCAGAGCCCCTTTTCACTTTGTGAGGCACGAGGAGAAGTCGCCCTGCTAAGAAGAGTGGGCAGCTCTGCCCCTTGCCGTACTGAACACCTGCATTTCCAGTCTCCTCTTTCTCTCTCCCACCGGTGGCCTTTGATAGCCCTTCACAGATCACTATTAGCTGGGATTAATCCATGTAATCTCAGCTGAAAAGTTTCCTGCCTGCCTTCCCCACGTCTGCAATTTGGATTTTGCAAATTCAGGCAGAGGGAATGTGCCTGTGCCCTGGGAAGGCTGAGCTGCTCGCTGCACGGCTGATCTGCAGGCAGAACATGGTGCTGTGCGCCCGCCCACCCTTCAGCTGTGCCTTGCCTCTGGGGAGCTGCAGCCACCGTTGTGTTAGGATTCGGGCACATTTGGGATCCCGAGTGACACTGTTCTCCCCTGGTTAAGTGACACAAGTGACACTGGTCACGCAGGAAGGGCAGTGCAGTGAGAATCGACGGGACCTGGGCTTGCCTTCCCAGCGTGCAGGGAGGAACGGGGATGAGACAGCTGTAGCTGCTCTTCTGGCCATACAGAGGAGCCCAGAGGAACGAGTGCAGGGCAGAACAGTCCTGCATGCTCTGAGAAGGGATTTCTGCTGAAGGGTGTCTCTTTCTAAAGAGAAAATGAGAGCCTGGCAGCCCCAGTGCGTGCTGGCAGTGGGGCTGGGTCGGAGCTGAGCTGGGGAAGGAGGGCTGCTGGTGGTGGTGGTGCAGCGGGGCTGCTCTGCTGCAGCTCCTCCTCCGAGGCTGGGATTGCCCGCACCTCACGGTATTGGGGTGTTCTCATAAAGCACTCATTTTGATGAGAAACCCAGCTTCTGTTCAGGAAAGAGACGTTCCTAGCCCGTAGGCTTGAAAATGTGCATCGTACAGTCACAGAAACAGAAGGAGAACAAGAATAAATGCTTTGCTATCTTTTGGGAGAAAAACAAACATAATTTTAAGAGTTTTTTCTTTTTTTGTGTGTGTGTTTTTCAGTATTTTTTAGAGAGAGAAACTTCTTAAGCATCTTTCTCCGGGCATTCAGGGAGACATCCCTGCAGCTTTCTGAGATCCTTCACTTTCTGTAGCTCTGCCGTGGGAGGGAGGTAGATGTGAGGAAGCAAATGGGATCGGGCCCTAACTACACAGTGCCCTGCTCGGTGGTGCTCTCCTGCAGCTGAGCAGTGCAGACATTTCCTGCACAGAAGAGCACGTGGAAGTTTTAAAAAGCCAAAAAATGGAGGGTGGGGAGAGTGAGCTGGGTGTGTGTGAAAGGATGTCAGGGCAAAAGCAAAGTGATGCATGCCTTGAACAGAGCAGCACGTGCTATCGACAGAGCAGAATAATTCATTGTTCTTTGCTCACTCCTAATTCCCCTCAAATTTTTTGCTGTTAGTGGCAGGCTGCTGTTAATTATTGGTCTGCATGTTATTAACATAGGCAGTTCTAGTTCTTAACACATTCTGGTGATCCTAGGGTTTTCTGGATTTGCCTTTTTTTTTTTTTTTTTTTTTTTAATAATTTTATTTCTGAGGTTTGGACAAGGATCTGCCTGAGCTTCCATAGAAGCTGCAGAAGGAAATCAAGGGGTCAGCCTCATCCATGAAGTCTGCATCTCGTTAGCAGTTTGCAGATTTTCGGTGCAGGGAGTGCAGAATGTATTCAGTGCCTCTTTACCAGCAGCTCAGAGTCCTGCTGGGCCACCCAGTCGCGTGGTTTGCCTGGAGCAAAGCTCTGGCCAGGAGTTCAGAGCCCTTCCAGGGAGGCAAGTGAATTGAGTGAGACTCAAAACTTTCAGAGGAAGTTAGGAAATTGGTTTTCCTTTCTTCTTATTTTTTCATTATGAGAGAGAGAGAAAAAGAGGTAGGTGCTGCTGGGTCAGGGCAAGGATGTGCTGGCTGCTGAGAGCTGGTCTGTGCAGGATACAAGAACTGGCTGGAGCATCTGTTGGACTGTGATTTCTGGTTAGCACGGGAGCTAGTTCAACAGATTGACAACTACAGAGGAAATCACGGGGGAGTTTGAGGACTGGAGCATGGATTGTTTTCATTTTGGGCTTCTCTGAAGCTTCGTGCATCATTTTTTGATCAGGGCTATACTCTAGGTGATCCTAGATAAAATCAGAAAGGCAAATTCTACTTTGGAGGAATATTGTGCATTTAGTTAGGTCTGCACATGCTGACTTAACAAGACTGGAAGAGAGAAAATAAGGAGAATGAGCTGAATTAAATTATTCTGGCTGGTAGTAGCCTCATCAGGGAGAAAGCTACTGAAGGCAAAACATCTTCACTGGGTCTTTCACTAGGTCCAGGTCAGTTGCTGATTCATCTGCTTTCTTCAGCCCCAGAATCGCTGCAGTTGTCTTCACCAACTCCATCTGAGGGTCCTTCAGCCCCTGCAACTCTAGGTCAGTGTGTCTGTAAGGTGTGAGCAGGATTTAATGCAGCTGTAGCACTTCAGTGTTCTCAAAAAAACGATCAGAAACGCCGACCACTCACTCCCATGTTATTTATCTTATGTTTTTCCCTATTTTCTCTTACCCTCGTTCTTTTTTCCCCTCTTCCAAGTCAGTATCAGCAAAACTTCGTTCCGGTCCCCGCTGTGGCACAGGTCTCTGCATCCCCTGGGGGGAGAAGGAGAAATCAGGACAGAGCCGGGCACGGCCGCCTTCCTGGAACGAGCTCGAGGACAGCAGCAGAGTGGCGCTGGGAGCTCAGCACTGCAGTGCTCTGGTACAGTAACAGCTCTGAGGGCACACTGATTCATTGCTTTCACTGTTAGCAACCACGAAGGCAGCACTGATGCTTCCTTAACTGTGCTAGTTCATTATCATGCAATGTAATTATCTGATTCTGGTAAGGTTTGTAGTCTTGGACCTAGATTCTGGGGCCTGTTTCTTGGCAGATATATCTGATAGCAGCTTCAAAAAATGTACATTAAAGAGTCAGACCGCTCTGCTGAATAAATTATTGTTTCTGGTTTGGTGGGGTTTGGTGCTCTGTTATGACAGGCTCTGTAAAATGGCTAATGTAAAGCCAGCCCAAGCCTTGAAGAACTCAAGCCTTTTTTTCCTTTTTAAATGAAATCCCACACAGATAAGAGTATGTAATAGGCTGAAGTCAAAATCCCAACCTTTTTGAAGGAATTTGGATGTAAATTGGAACTTGGCAGTTCTGGAGGGTTTATAGATAAAAATGCCAAATAAAACTCTGGTAGAAGAGCCTTATCATGTCACTGCTGACATTAACTTCAGGCTGCCTTACTGGGATTGATAGAGGCTTTCCTCTTGTTTAATAATGTATTTCCTGTTGGAGGAAAACTGCGGTGGTAAAACTCAGCAAAGCCAACAATGCCTCTCATAAACAAATTCATTTCCTTCTTCAAACATTGTTTAATTCAACAGCAATACATTCAAAATTCCTTTTGGCACCACGCTTTTAATTGGTTCCTCTTGTAGGAATTAAGTGGCCATTCTCTGAATCTCCCCTGAAATTTGCTGAATTTGTTAAAATCTGCTGCATTATCAGCTGTTGGGAATGCATCCTTCTCTGACCTGCAACCTTGATAACATACTTGATGTAAGACTTTATTTGGGGCTTCTTAGGAAAAATCCCCATGCATTTGTTATTAATGGTGAGCATTTGCCTGTACTATGTAAAATAAGAGAAAAAATCACCCTGGAAGTGAAGGATGCAGTTGAGTTTTAGGACTGCATAATGATTCTTAAACCAGCAGATGAGGGAGACCTGTTCCTGGAGGGAGCACATCTGATTTCATCTGTCTGAGAAACCCCCAGCCCATTCACTTCTTCCAGAAACTTATTTAGTAAGGTGCAAAGAGGGGGTATTAGGGCACACTGAACATTCACATTAAGCGGAGCCTTTGCTGCATTTTTTGATTCACTGGTTTTTCATTTTTCATGTGATGTTATGAATTACAGATTTGACCTCAGTGCCATTCTTTTATTGAGACTAGATACTCTTTGCCTCCAGTTCTCAAGTGTAGTTATTTGAAATGCAAACATGTCTGGGTGACTTCCAGTGTTTAATGTTCTGTGCAGAGAAGATGCGGAAACAGAGAGAGTAAAGGTAAAGGGGAAGAGGCACGACCTAAATGGTTTTGTGGCTTCAGACTGAGAGCTGACTAGATCTGGGAGGAGTAAATCTGGGAGAAATAAAGGGTGGTTTGCAATTAAAAGAACTGAATCCACTTTATTATACTCTGTAGATACAAACAAGATTCATATTGCTAGTTGCCAGACATTCATTGAAACAGTTACGCAACTAAAGTTACCTTGATTTTAGCATTAATACTCTCTGGAAGAGCATTTATATTTCCTGGAAAGCTGCTGTTCAGGTTGGTGGTTTGTATTCCCTCCTCTTTTGGGGTTGTCCATGTTTTCTTAAACAGCTTAATCCAGTCAAAGAGGAGGGAGCACACCATGGGGTCAGGACCCTGTGGTAGGAGTGGTAAATAGGGCTGAGCTTGTGCAAGAAGGTCTGCAGGTTAACCAGTGGCTGAATGCATTCGATTAAAACTAGTCGTTAGATGCTCTCTAATAATGGCTAGTTTATAAAAAAATAATCACTGGCTTTTGGACTATTTATCAATTGCTGAGAGACCAAGGTTGTAGTGAGTATGATGATGAACACTCACCAGTGGTAGTAGAAGCTCCTAATAAAATGTGGCACCGTGGCCGTGCTCTCTCACCCAGCCCTGAATAATAAAATAATGGAACAGAAATCACCATCATTGGAAAAAAGCCTACGTACACAGTGCTGCCTTCCTCGCAGGCAGCAGCCTGCAGTAGCACTCACTAAGGTGGCGTGCCGCTGTGCTGGAAGTGAGAAGAGCTTTGTCGGGCTCAAAGGAGGCTCTCAGAGCAGAACACACACCGGCTTTGTTGTGCTGGGTGCCAGGCACCTGCCATTTTCCTCGTGTCAGTGCTGATTAGAAATCCCTTGGCATTTGGCAGGAGGAGGCACCTGTAAGTCGGAAGGGCTGTGTCACGCTGCTGCTGGGCCTGCTTACCAGAACCAGAGCCTGGTGCTTCCACCTCTTCGTGCTCTGCAGTTTGTTGGGCTGTGCGTGCTGAAAAATCAGAGCAAAAAAACTTTTTAATGACACCTGGTCTTCTGAACTGTGGCTTTTGGTGGCTTTTGGAAAATGGTGCTTTAGGCAGAGAAATACCTTTGAGCTTTAAACAAAATGACCTTCTGTCTCTGGGCGCTTTCCGTATGGTATTTATCTAGAGATCTGGGTAAGTCTTTACCTACCTGAGATGCTTCCTCTGAAAGAACTGCAAACTTCTGACCCAGTGAACACTCTCATTTGATGCTTTGCTTCACCACCAAAGACATGAGCTGTACTGAGCTCCAGTAACTGGGGAGACATCTGTATCTGTTTTATTCCTTAGTTTGTTTGAGTGACCTGCATTTGTACTGCATTTCTGGGAGAGAAGAGATGCTAACCTGATCATCCTGTCTTTATTACAGTTGAGGTTGCAGCTAGAACACACTTGATTGTCAAGGTGGTTTCTTTAATGATTTTTTTTTAATTAGGTAGCATCACCAGAAGAAATTGGGTTCAGTTTTGCTATGTCAAGTATAATATAACATGGAGAGCATTGTGAGCCAAAATATATGTAGACACCTAACACCTTAATGTCATTGTTCTTTCTTTGTTATTTTATTTCTCTGTTCTTTTATATTTTCTCAGTTTGGAAGAAGGTTGGATACCTTGATGGACTATCCAGATGTAGGACCAGGGTAGGATTAGAATACATTGTTCATCTCGAACAGTGGGGGTGTTTCGCTGTCTCCTGGGAGGTGTTCAGGAGCCGTCTGGACACAGTCCTGGGCAGCCAGGCAGAGGTGGCCCTGCTGGAGCAGGGGCTGGGTCACCTCCAGAGGTCCCTTCTGTTCCCCCAGCAGTTCCGTGTCTCTGTGCAAGGGCTGGGGGCGAAAGATGCAGTTTCCAGCAGACCAGTCAGTTTGACAGGTAAGGAGCCAGGTGGGGAGCTCTGGCAACAAGCAGACAAGGCTGGCTCTTTTCTCAGTAAGCAGGAGGTGCTCCCAGGCTCCTGGTTCCCAGCAGCCTGCTGGTTCCACCTCCTTTTCTCCTCCATATCTGCATTTTACTTTAGAAAGTGTAATTTGTCATGTTGTGCAACAGAACAGATGCATCTCTGGCAGCGCTTACCCCCATATGCCTTTTGCTGTTACTTTGAACTCTGACTGTCTCAACAGATTGAGTTTGTGCTCTTTATTTGTTTGAATTGGGCCAGGCTGTAATTTTGTTTGGGGTTTCTGCACTGCAGGGCATGATGAGGGCTTTATCTTTGAGCTGGACTTCTCAGTGCAGGGCAAGTAGTACTTAAGGATAGAGCAGACCCAGAGCCTGGACACGGATTGCCAGAAAGAGGAGGAGAGAGCCCCAGAGCCGGTGTGGGTGAGCTGAGAGGGGCTGTGCAGGGATGGCGATGGGAGCAGGGAGGGCTTCTCATCCCAAGGCCTTGCCTTGCACCCTGCTTGAGCTAAAGACACTTCTAGCTGGCTTGGTGTTGTATGACCACCCTGGTATTTCCCCAAGAGACTGAAACGCTTTCTAAGGAGGGAATACATTGTCCTCTCAGCATCAACACTCCTTCCTTGGGTGCGTCGTGACATCCTTTTTGAGAAATGTGTTTGCCACCACGCTGTACGGGAGATGTGTGCGTAATGAACCCCATGGAAATAAACACCGTTTCTCCCCCTCATGAATATTTGATCTATGATTTATTTATCTGCCCAGACTCGGACTAATAGCATGTCAAATGCTGCCTGTTTGTTTTCCTGTTGACATATTTCTATCAGCGGTGTCTTCTGTCTTATGGACAGGAAAATATTAGCAGACTTATAAAACAATGGTTTAACGAGAGCAGTTCTTTGATGTGAGCTAGATGGACTCCACTTGGGAGAATAATAAGCGATTAGGTGGAGGGGAGGGTCTTTTGTCTGCTGTGAAATTATTCACATTAGGCTGGAAGAAGAGTAAATCGAGACTGACCGACTCCAGCAGAAGGTCAGACACTGACGGTGCTGGCAGGGCCGTGTCTGCGAGAGCAGGGCTTGCCCGTGTGCCCTCTGAGATGGCCATATGGAGACTGCAGGGCGTGCTTTTGCATCTGGGTGTGCACCACAGTCATGCGAGCAAGAATCAGGCTTGGTATCAGGGAAAAGGCTCGGTGATAGCAAGCAGGTCCGAGAGAGCTGCAGGAGAGCAGTACGAGCATTGCCATGGGGAGAGATGCTAAAGGCATGGCCTGAATAACCCATCACATCTATTTCGGCATTTCTTTTCATGGTTGGATGCTGAGCTCGCCTTCCTGCCTCTGAAAAGAGCCATCAGTGGGAGTGTTAAAGCAAAGAATAGCAAATCTTATTGGGTTTGGGGCACGGTGAGCACTTGTGGGTACTTCTCCTGATGAGGAGTCAGAGCACCTGGATTTCCATCTCCACTCCCACATACCCTCCCGAGTAGCATTAGGCAGGGTTGTCTCTTTCCTTTTCCTTGCCTATTTGTAAACTGGTAAACGTTCAGGAGGGATAGAAACTCTTCTTATGTGTTTTATACAGTACTTAGTTCAGTGGCTGTTTCATCTTTTAGAGATGCTGAGGCCCACTGAAATACAACAAACAATACAAGAGTTTTGTCAGAGGTGTCTTTCCCATTACTAGGCGTTTTCTGAAGAAACTGGCTTGATTTGCTCCACAGCACAATATTTCTACTAAAAGAGAAGTTTCCACTATAGAAAGCCTAGGATTTGGCCTTCAAAATTGGCAGTAGGAAAGGCAGAGACAAGAGCTCCTGCTTGTATTTATTTCAAGGGCTGGCTTAGGATTAGTTTGGGGTTAGTGGCAGTCCAAACTTGCACTGGGAGGGGTGAAAATGCTGCAGCGTCGCTCTCCGCAGCGCCTATTGACAATGCACTCTTCTGCTTACAAGAGACAGGCTGTCAAAGAAATGTAATTAAATAACATGATGGAGATTGGCATGCTTTCATTCAAAACAGCAGCATCCCAAATCTAAACACTGAACTGATTTCTGCTTTGAATAGCTGCTGTCCGTCCTGGCTGGTTATCTCCAGTTTCAAAAAGACTTCCGTCGGGGAGGAAAACAGCTCTCCTAAAAGCTGCTGGCAGAGCTGCTCTGACTCCTTCTAGTCTCCTGCACTTTTTCCTGTTCGTTTCTTTTTTTACGTTTTAAGAAAACATTCCGAATTTTCCTGCAATCTTTGATATCGGGAGATACGAGCAGAAACACAGACTTGTGTATCTAATTGTGCACTTGGCCTTATCTTTGTCTGCAAGGCTGATGTTTACCTTTGGAAAGGAAATTATTCTTTTTGAACAATTCTGGACTCTAAGCTTTCATCATGGCTTTCCAATTTGTTGCGCTTTGCTTCTAGTGCCCTGTCAGATGCTTGGTGAAGGTTTAGGAAGATAATGTCCTTAACAAAAGGAAAAAAAATACATATTTAGAAGAGAGCTCTCTTTAATGATAATCTGAGATGATCAAAACGTTCTCAATAAGCCGATCTTTTACATTCAGTAAGGACAATGCTAAGACACTGCAGTTAAGCAGGAACAAGCGGTTGTAAGAAGAGAGAAAGGGGACTCTGGTTGAGTAGCAGCTCCTTCAAGGAGGATCTGGGGCTCACAGATTGATGGTAGTTGTACGTCAGCGGGCAGTGCCATGTTGCTTCAGCAAAGCCAAGCCTTACACAGGGCATGCAGAAGCAGAGATGTTGTCTGCAAACTGTACGGAGTGTAAAGAAATCTGTCTCCTCTACCTAGGAATGGTAGGGCCAGAGCTCAAGTGCTATCTCCAGAAAACCTAAATGCAAATAACACTGGTCTGGAAAGTGCCAGCTGTGAGGGAAGAATGAAGGAACTTCTTCTTGGCTTAGCAAAGGAAGGCTGGGAGATACAAAAGTGGAACAGGCGTGATGCTAATCTCTGAATATGTGGATGTACGGAGATATAAAGGAAGATGCTCTGCAATGAAGTAGAAAATGGATTCTCTTTGAGCAGGGTGTGAACAAGACGTCATGCCTTCAGCACAGAAGAGTTCGGGCCTGAGCTTGAGAAGCACTGTTCTAGCAGCCCAAGTGGTTATGCAAGGCACTAGGTTGCTGGCAAGGCTGTGCAGTCGTCCTCTCTGCAGGTCTTTAGTGACAGCTTTCACCTAATGAATTTTCACTTTGGCAGAAAAATTGTGTTTGCTGGGTTATAGGAAGGGAATGATTTTCTGCACATGTTTACTGGGTATTCTTGCCAATAGTAAGTGAAAAATAAGCTGTGTAACGTTTCCAAAATGCCTCAGTTTTGCTAGCAATTCCTAGAAAACACAGATTCCCTTACCTCCTGTATAAAAATCATGCCTGGCTTGAAGGGTGCAGCATTTCGTTTCAGGATTTATTAATACTAAAATGCAAAGTAACTGTAATGTGAGAACAGAGGAGGGACATGTATTTCTTTCAACCTGTTGCACTGGGGTTCGTGTGTGTGAACAAAGACAACACTAGGTAGTGTCTAGCTAAGGTAATGAACGATTTCCTGTTATAACATGTCCCGTGTCTCTACAGTCCCACCAGTCAGGCTGTGAATATCTTAAACTAGGAGGATGGCACAAAAAATGAAAACTTTCATAAAGTTTAATTAATGGTGATACTGTTTTCCTTGGTGAGGGGGATCTAATTCTTACCACCATTAGCAATGGCTTACATCGATTTTTTTCATGTTTTCTAATTATTAGTAGTATCGTGTGCTTTTAATAAGCTCAGAGGGTCTCAGCGATGGCCACAGGATAAGCATAAACTTAGTGCTTACAGAAGTTGGGTCCTTACATGACCCTTCTCTGTTTCCTTTGTCACGGCACTAAACCTGCTGTGCTTCTTGAACTTTATCTGAATGAGTGCTGCATACTGTATTTATATCAGACACACTTTTTGTTTGCATTTTGGCTTTAGGAAATGTCAGAATCAATCTTATACTAATGAAATGTCCAAATTTCATCTCAGCTATCAACATAGCTGCTAATCCTATAAAATGTTTACTTTCTGCCTCTCTGGCTATGTATAGTAACAGAGAGTCTGCCAACTTAAGCACTGCTGACAAACGTCTCCCTGCTGCTAGTCGGTCTAATAAATGTTATTTCATTGAGTAAAGATTTAAAATTAATTAATTAAATGTCATTACAATCCCTTACAACCTTTGACAAGTTTGATCTCACTGCAGACCAGTAAAGGTAGCTACCTGAGTGCTGTGTCAGTGCAGCCAGGATCTCACGCCGTTCAGTAATGGTTCATGTTTTCATCTCACAGTTTCTTAACTTTAATCATTGTGGAATACAGCTTTTGTTGGTGGTGCCCGTATTTTGGGGGAAAATGTGGAGGGAGACAGTAGAGGGAAAGGTGGGCTGTTCCAAGTAAGGCAAAACAGAGGCAAAAGGTAAGCCCAAGGCTGCTGTGAGCATGGTCCAGCTGTCCTAGCAAACTGTACTGAACGTAACCACAAAGCTCCCAAGCCTTTCACAAAATAAAATGATGTAATTTTTTTTCTTGTGGCATGCTCAAAGTGAGAAGTCTGTAAGCCTCAGCGTGCAACTTAGGGCTGCTTTGCTTGTTGAAGGCTGTGCTCAAATGTTTCAGGCTGTCCACAGAGCAGTGTGAGTCTGTGTGTTTGTCGTGTTTAGTTTCTAAGCTTCAGGCCCTGATCTGCCACATCCATGTATCTGGAGTAGCCCTTGGCATCTATGCAACCACCACCAGGAGCAGGAGAATGGTAAATGTATTTGCATTGGCATAGTGCCTGAGGGATTACCCAGGAGTAGGGCCCTGGTCTGTTGACCACCATAAAAAAGATCTCAACAAATGTTTTTGAGACTTCTGATACCCAGGAAATGCTTTGTTTTAGATGAGAATTGTTAGGGCAGATAACAGAACCCTTCACTTTTAATTTTCTCAGATCAGACCTTTCCCTAAGAAATCAGCCTCTGGAGTGGCCAGTAGAGACCCTATTAATTCACCCTCCTTAAACAAGTTAGTCAGGATTTATGGTATTAGTATCTTCTCTCTTTCCAGGTGAACAAGGAAGGTCTGATTTTCTGGGTGAGCATCCATTGCCTGTCGTGTGTTCAGGAGCAGGAATCTAACTTTAAAAATGTAAATAAGATCTCTTCAGACTGATTGTATGTACTGCATGCACATCGTTATCAGAAAACATGAAAAACAGCAGCCCATGGGCATCTGTTCTTGGGAATTAGTTGTTCTTTCATCTTGCAGTGGACAGTTGTCCTCGTCTGATTCTCACCCTTGCTGAGACTGATGGAGTTTGTGTAAGGTTCACAGTGTCATACTTAGAGAAGGTATTGTCATCAAATCCATGTTACAGCAGGACAGAGCAGTACTGATTTAAATCCATGATGTTTCCTATGGTGGCAAGAGACCAAAGACACCTTTCTAACTCTACTGTACGGGACTCAAAATGATCCTTAAGCAGGGCTGCTTAGACGGGATCTCACATGTCAGGAAGTCTCAGGCAGCGAGGCAACGCTCTGTGCAGGAGCAGAAAGGTGTCACTCCTCAGCGCCTGATGAAGAACCATCTTCTGTTTAGTATTTTTAGCCTTCTCTTTCTGTTCAGTTCCTGCTCTGCCACTTAATGCAATGCCTGTTTGTTGCAGCCTGCTTTTAGTTTGGTCCTTTTAAAAGCTTCCTGAGGCACAATGATGCCTAGAAATTAATGTATTCCCTTCCCGCACATCAAGCAGATGTGTGTATATTGAGTTAGTGTCTCTAACGTTTAGCTGAGTTCTTTCCAGAGGATAGTTGAATCACTGCTACGTACCAAACCCATTTGTGGCCTCTCCTCCTTTAACTATAGCGAGATGTAGATTTATATATACGGTATTTTTAGCTTTAATTGCCAGGCGTTTGTGTGACTTGCATGTATTTATAAAATCACCAGTCCTCAATGTGCTGCACTAGTGGTCAGCACAGTGCTCCAGTTGTTTAACGTGGCTGGATTCAACAGCAACACGTGTAAGGCAGCATCAGCAGTCATGCTGCCAGTAAGAAAGAGTAGTTGTTATCTTTGCCCACCCATCTTTTTCTTACTGGCAGGAACAGAAGCCTTATTTGAAAAGGTTACAGCTGGTTGAGAAGCTGAGGAATTCACTTGAAGTGATAGGCAAAAGCATCCTTGCCAAGGAATTAACGTGCATTTCACTTAACTGTACAGCCAGGTTAGGGTATCCCCTGCCTCTCATTCTCTCCTGATGTTCAAATCACACAAAGCCATGTTAGTTACTTCTCAGTAACTGTGGTTGGAGTCGCTCATTTTACATACCAATGGTGATGCCTTATTTTCTGCCAGAAGAGGGGGAGATCTTTCCAGATACCTGCAAGTCTACTTTGTATCATATCCCTTCTTGCTGAGGCAGTCAGCAGAAGTAACTCTTTGGAAGAGCATCAGTCTTGTCCTACGTTTTTAGCCATAGCATAAGGAAAAGTGCCTTCATACTCCGAACTGAAAATACCCACTTGGAATTGCATTGTGCTTAGCAAAGTAAGACATCATAAGGATGATTTCCTGGAAATCCCCCCAGCACCTCACGATGGAGTGCCCTTCCGACTGTACTAAGAAGACATGCATTGTTCAAGTAAAGTCTTCAAGTAAAAATATAGATTTATTTTAAGCACGTGAAACATCAGGATAGGCACAGTTATAAATACAGAAAAGATTAAATGTGGCAATACACTTGGAGCCAGAAAATGCAAACAATAAATTAGAGGCAAAGCTTGACATTTCAAATATGAAAACCAGCTGAAAATTGGTTCTTTTTGGTACTAGACATTCTAGACTTCGCTCACCTCAATTTTAGTTTGAAAATATCCTGTCATTCCACTCCAACTTTTTATTAGAAGCTATTTGCATAAATACCTGTATATTTAAAATGCTGTATAAAGTGCATTCAAGTGAAGGACAGAAAAAGGAAAAGGCTCCATTTCCAGTGCACTAGACGGGACTGAGGCAAAACATACTCAAATCATTGACCAGAAAGAGCTTGGTTTTGAATCAGACCCTACAACCATAATGAGTAATGGCACAGTAATGCAAATATGGTTTCTAGGAGACCATTTTAGAGTAGGTATAAACTACTGGAACTATGGTTTGACAGCATATTTACCTTTCAAGTTTTGCAGAGCAAGGTCACATTCCTCTGTTGATAACTATTAGAATGAAAATATGCTGAGTTTTGAAATGTTCCTCCTAATGTGGTCCTGAACAGTTGTTATTGTAAGCAATATTCTATTTATTTTGAAATAGTCCATTAATTCTTGGGTCTTATTGTCTACATTTTCCTGTGGTCTGTGAACTGCTATCTTGGAATTCTGATTAGTTTTCTGTTGTATAGAAATGCAGCCACTTCCATCTCTAACTAGCCTGTAAGCCTAAAGCTGTTACTGTTAACATCTCAGTGAAATAGCATGTCCTGTTCAGAAGGTTAGGCTTTACAGTTCACAAGTAGTTAAGGGAAATCTAAGGACAACTAAAAGAAAACACCAGCTTCAACTCTCAGCTTCCTGTAACTAATTTCTGTCTCTCTGAAGAAAGGCTAAGGGATATTTGCAAATTAAAACACTCTGGTATAATTATTTTTTGCCTTAAGACGTGTCAAAGATGTAGAAGAATTGAGCAGCACCAAAAATTCTACCTGTTTTTATACATTGGGACTCCTCAGTCTCTACTGTGAAAGGTCTTGTCAGTGCTGGAGCCTTTTAACCCTCTTAGTACATCTGTTGCTTTTGTGGAAGCATGAACTTGGAAGACAGTGAGCAACCATTCCCAATGGTGTGATACTGGCATAGAGGACAAAATAATTACAGTGTTTTTTCCCTTACACTCAAACAGGAATAGCTCTTCGAGATACGAAAAGTAAAAAAAAATAATAATGAAACTATATATATATATATTTTTGAATTGCAACTTTCATCTCTTTTTTCTCTCAGTTGTGCTTATGAATAGGTAGGGAAAACATTCTTGTAGAATTCAAGAGATGAATTCTTCAACTGTTCTCAGTCATCCTTTTTGTCTGAGGTACCTGAGTTATCCTCTTCGTTGTCTGCAGGACAGACTTTATTTCTTGCCACTGGTCTTGTTTCTGAGACTGGGACTGCATTTCCAACTGGAGTGTATTTGGCTTCAGGTGGCTGAATGTCATCTTCCTCCAACATACCTAGCTGGTATCTCTGTAGGTCTAAGTATGTAGTAAACAGCTTGGCATATTCTGGATGCTTGAGTGCAAAGTCTTTGAATTCATCTGAAAAATACAAAAAACACAGATACTACAGTGTGGCAACAGAACCAAAGAAAATTTCAGAGCCTGCTCCTTTTAATGAAGGTGATCTCCAGTTAGGTTTTTCTGAAGCATCTCAGACATATGCAAAGTATCTGGGTCTGTGCTGCAACAGTTTTCCCCAGAAACTATATGTAAACCAGCAGATATTTTTGGGAAAAAGAGGTGTCACTGTTGGTATGACCACCAGAGTGCTCTTCATTATAAAAGGATGTAACTTACCGTAGGACAGCTTCCCAGTTTCATCTGCATCTATTTCTTTAAAGAGGTTAGAAACATCAAGTTCAGGAACCCCCAGAGCTGACTGAATGATACAAGCAAACTCATTTTCCGTTATAGTGCCATCCTCATCCAAGTCAAAGAGCTGGAAAAGATGTAGGTGTAGAAATGCTTTAGCATTCGTATGCCTGTGAACCTTCTGCGTACAAACCAGCCACCCATACCCAAGTATTCAAGTATTCGAGAGATGATTTGTGAACAATGCCTGGGATTTGAAAAGTTGACCAGCTGACTGGTTCCACCTCAGCTACCTTCTCTTACAAGAGCTTTTATGTATTTTCTCTGGAATAATACTAAGCAGAAATTTAGAAGAGCAATGTACATGCTGTAGTTGGGATTAGAATATTCTGTACTAGGAAAAGTATGCAGCAAACCTGTGAGAGTAAAGAAATCTCACAGCATTAGCTTTGTAAGAGAACTTATACAACACTTTAAAACAAAGGTTTATGATAATTGTCACTGTGAGCTATACTGAGGGTCTGTTGGATTCAACCACTCTGTACTAGCATATCTTAGGTTTTAGCCTTCCAATTTAGTCTTCCAGTTATGGCACATCTGGCATCTGATAAACCTGCCATAGTTTACGCTCTGATGTAAAATACCTAACTTCTAGTATATCTGACCTGTCACCCACTAAGTAATTATTATAATTAAGAGGAATTTTGGGGACTGGAATGCAGGCAGTGCATGTACACTGATCATACCATCCTTCCCAGCACAGCGACAATATGCATCTGCTATGAATCACCCCCTTGAGAAATACAAGGGATGGATGGCTGTAATTCTTAAGCATTTGCTACAGGCAAAGAGTCCCATTATGAAGGACAGTACATTTAGTGGCAAAGAAAACAAGTAGCAAAAGAAAACCCATAGTGCCATTTCAGGACAAAATGGACTTTTTACCAGCTGAACCAGTCATTTCACACTAAAATTGGGAATGACAACGAATTACAATTTTTATAATCAATGCAACTGTTACAGTACTGAAGAGTGTAGTCTAGAAAACAAAAGAATAAAGCACCAAAGGCTTGCTTCTTCTGAGGAATCTATAGTAATAAACCATCCTCCAGAAGCATCAACAACTTTGAACAGCTGTGGCACTTATCTGCAAAACAACCATAATAATGGATTGCCATAAAAATATGGGCACTTCCTGAATAAGAATCAATATTAAAATGTATACAGTTTAAGATGAATATGATCAATATCTTAATACAATGTTCAATGCTGTTCATAAGAGGACAGTGGTGGGTAAAATACCTGAATCTGTGTCAAATATCTACTTTAAAAAAAAGGCACTTAGGCATTTTTGTGTTCAAAGATTCAAAAATGGGCATCTCTGGTGCCATGCTGCATGCTTGTACTTGGGATGTGAAAGGTGCTACCACTCCTCAACTGCCCAAACTACCAGGAAACCATAGGACAAGCAAATATATGATCTCTGATGCAGCCCAATCTTGGATGTGCCAGTCCTGAATAGCCCTTCTTGATTCCTCTCACCCCAACCTCCTAGGCTGTTAACAAGAGGGACTCTACTGAGTGCTTGACTCAAGAGGATATTGTTACAATAGTGTTCCAACTATTGTCTACTTGCGACACTGAAGAATCACAGCAGAAAAAAACCTCAGGGGAAAAAACTGCAAGTGCTGCTGAATCATTTTTGGAGTTAGCCTGCCAAGTTACATATTCATTAGTGCCTTCACATGGCTTTTGAAACCCTTTTCTATGAAGTTGATGCCTGCAAATCTCGCCCTCCCCTTCACACTCTAAATGTCAATTGGTTTAAGAGAATTACTCACATTTGCATAACAGATTGAAGCTATAAACTTATGATTTGAAAACTAACAGATTCACAGTCAGTCTTGATTTGTCAGGTTTGTAGATTTACACTAAATTGAACTTACCTTAAATGCCATCTGAATAGTCTCTTCTGTGTTGGCTGGGTTACAAAGAATAGACAAACCAATTACATACTCTCTGAAGTCGATGGTGCCATCTCCATTCTGAAACCAAAATATATATGGCAGGAGTTATGGCTAATAGTGCAAATCACTTTAAAAGCTGTTGTACTAATCAACTATGCAACATGCACTAAGACAGCTACAACATTAAGGGCCTTTTTTCTTCCTGGATAAAATACTAACAGCTTTCAAACTTTGTGTAATAATAGGGATGAAGTAGCAAAACAGAAATTGATCCCCAATTTGGGGCATCAATAGGTCTCAATTTCTATCTTATAAACACACAAGTGAAAAGATTTAAAACAACTTAAAACAAGGAGATTTTCTTTTGCGTATGGCCTCCAAGAAACCCCTAACAAGAACTGGAATACAGGTGCTTAAGGGAAATGGAACCGTTCATGTAGCACTATCTCAGACTAATGCAACATCCTAGAATAAAAAGGGCAGCAGTGAGGCTGTTGCCTTGAGTTAATTCTTCCTAAGAACCTTCAGCAATAAAATATACGCCAGCAAAAGTACAGCCTGACGACGCAGTAAATCAACATGGTCTATCTTAAGCTTTTCTTTGAAGCAAATGCATTGCCCTACATGCTGTTTTGAAGTAAATACATTGTAAGCTAGAAATGCAATGAGTTAATTGTAGCAGCCTGTTTGATAATTGCAGTTTTGACCTGGATGAACATTTCCACACGGTAACTACACAGCTCTTTCAATTGGAGCTTTCGTTGATGGGATTTGTGATTAATTCCATGTAAGCTGCATTGTATTTCCAGACAGGGAAAACAGTAGACGCCCACTGGAATACATGTTTAAGTCAGTAATGTTCCTGTGACCACACTGAAAGTTTTCTTGATGGTTTTGGGAAACATCCAGCCTAGGGAAGCAGCCATATGTTAGCGTTGGTGATGAGACCCAGAGCAGCTAATGAAAGCATAGCTGTGATGACTCGCAGCTCATAGTTTGGAACATTCACAGTTAAGGACATTCGTCAAAAACATTTAAAAAGCAAACAAAAATGTAAAGCAGAGTTCCTTTCATGGATAATGTGCTGTACATTTCAAGACTTTTTTTTTTTTCTTAAGTGGACTCCCTAAGTCTGAGAACGAACAGCACAAAACATTTCAGCCAAGTGAAAGAGGGGTGGTCTCCTGGGTAAATCTGTAGTGAACAGCCAGAACTCGCTTCTATTCCTGGCTCTCCCACCAGCTTCCAATGCCCACTTCAGCATACCACGCTTAACCTTTCTGTTCCTGGTTTTCTCCTGCTGACTAGTGGAATATGGAGCTCCCCAGTGGAGAAATGCTAAGGCTGCTCTGTAGAGTGCTTTGGAAGTCTTGGGCTCTAGAAAACAGGGATTTCTGTTAGTGGGATTAGATCTTAAGATAGTTGTTTAGCAAAAATATTAATAGTTCTAAGTCTGGTGCGTGTCAAGGGATACAACTTTTGTCAGCTTTTAATCGTTGGAAAAGGGCAGTATTCTCTCCTAAATGCTGTTTTATTTAATAATCAGTTGTGTCACTGTGCAGCAGAGGTTCACTTTAAGTATTTTGGCCGTGTCGCAGTTCTCCTAATTATAAAAGCCCTAGCTTTGAAATGTAACATTATAAACTTAAACTCTTAAGACAACTGAAGCAACAATGTAGATAATAATTGTCCAAAGGGCTTTGGAATATTATTTTTGGACAGTTTTATAGATTTCATTCTTAGCAAAGGATTGTTTGATGGCATTAGAATATATAAACATACATAAAGTTAAGAATATTTATCACAGAAAAAGAATTGGACAGTAAACTTAAAATTAATTCAAAAACAACTTTTGAAATTGGTAAACACAGCTTTGGCTGCACATGGAAAAATGACAAGAGCTAACAAGGCTCACGTTACTCAAAGTGTTAAAACCCAATAATCAAAACTGAGAGCAATCTGATACAGAGAACGCCAGCAGCTTGAGTATGAAATGAAATTACTATACTTGTAAGATCATGTTGTGACTAGGTTTACTAAGCCCTAGGATGCTGGCTAACTTCCATATGCTCTGGCATTTTGGTTAAGGAGAAATGATAGGGTTTGTTGCCTGGGAAGAGAGATGGAAGTAAAACTGAAAACACTGGAAAACCTTCCATGTTTCTGTAGCACCAGCACAAAAGAGCAACTACAACAGTTGTTGTACACATACCTAGCTGTGTTTGCAGCCGATACACCCAAGCATATTTTAAGGAATCGTGAGCTAAGCTCCAATTCTCTAAATATCAAAGTAGAACATGTTTATGTGTTTTTAATTATATTATTAAAATAACCAAAAGAGTGTAGCCTCAACAGCCCTGGTTTTCTTAAAGCAAACAAGTTTTCTGCTACTATCTGTGCTACAGCATGTGGGGTAACTAGGGTTTTGATGTAGTTTTTATATAATATAATGAACCTTACTCTTTGGAGAAGGAAGTTTCCACTGCCATAAACAGTCTCCATTTATGGCTGCACAAGGAGATCAAAGCTAGATAACCAGTTAGCTTTAGGCAGCTGGCAAAGCTCTCTGCAAGACAGATGCAGTCAGTAAAATTCAAAATACTACTGCCCTGAAACTCGTATTGTACAAAGGCGACAGGAAAAATGAAGTGCACATGTGCAGTGGTCATTCCTGTTCTGATTAGCTAAGTAAACCTCGAGCTCGCTACAGGGCTACCAGAGAGAAGCCACAACTGGACCACCTGGAGAGGAACTGCACTTGCATGGCTCGTGTTCACACCCAGGCTCATTATATAAGAGGCTTTTGCTCTCAGTCAAAAATTTCAACTGCCTGTTGCTACATGCAAGTTGTATCTTGTCAGAAAGGGAATTCTGAAGCAAACCTGGTAGGGTGGTGCTCCCCTGGAGGCATCACGTTTTCTCTCAACACCCACTTTTCTGTTACTCAGAGAGCCCAAATGCCCCTGTGGATAACTGCACTTTTCCATTGAATACCTGGGGTGAGGGTGAATGTCATTTGAAAGGGACTGACTTCTTTCATCACAGTTTGAGCCAACACAAGTATTTTTACTCTTTGTGTTACCTGGCTTGGTATTAAACACAGTGCAGGAGGAAAAAGAAAAAAAAAAAAAAAGAGCAAAAGTTGTAAGTTTCTTCCTAAGTTGCAAGTAAAAAGCTGTTGCAAGCATACCAGGGAGGAGATTTCATCAGTTTGGAAAATACTTGGCCGAGTGCAACTCTAAGATTTAAAAATCAAAACTATGGGAATGTAGAAACCAAACCAAACCTCAGTACTGCATTAGCATCCAGTTGCCTTGCAGGTATTGTGTGGTATTTCTGTTAGTCACCGATGGAGACATTGCGAGGAGCAGGGGCATTGGACTCCTACACATGGAGGCTGTGTGCAGCTGCTGCCTGCTCCACTCCTGGTGTCACATTCCCATCGGGCAGCACACACCCTAGCCAACTTGCTTTTAAAGCAACCCTGCTGAGAAATCTTCCTCGTTAGTTCGCAGAACAAGAACTGTTTATCCTCAGCTATGTATTCCTTAATTCAGAAAAATACACCTTTAGCAGTTGGTGTTATTTCTTGTTGTATTACTCAAAAATCAACATCTTGAAACTCTGCCATTAGCCTGAGTGGGATGCTGCACCCCGATGCAAAGTTATGTCTGATAGCCAGAGGTTGATTTTGGCTGGCTGGCTGCTGTGTGACTGCATTACTACGGCAAGCTTCTCTAAATATAAATGTAATATTTTAAGTTGTTTTCATTATAACTATAATAAGGTTTCAAGGAGAGAGAGAAAAGATATGGTAATAGAGTTGTAGGAAGGAGAAAAAGGTTGTAAAAGTAGCCTTATATGCCTTCAATTTTGCCCTGGCTAGCAGGTAGAAGTGGCGCTTCTACTCAGGTTTTGTTTAGCAGACAAGCATGAAAAAGCAGAAATACGAAGGAAGCAAAATATGATTATGTAAATTCATTGATCATTATAGTCATTGAAACTTTAATGTTTATTCCCTTGTTAGAAATAACTGCACAACTTATGAATTCATTCAACTCTGCTGGTGACTGCCTTCAGGCAAGCAGAGCTTTATTTCAGCTTACTGAATGCTGACAAATTGGAACAGTAACATCACAAAACCCCACCAAACTTAGAGCTTTTTAAATAATGGTTATATTCCTATGCAAGCCTGCTTTATGTGAGGAAATAACTAAGCTTTGATCCTTCAACATATTCCCTCATTTCAGAGTCTAGACATAGTTTTCTGAGACAGACTTATGCATCTGCACAACTGATAACTTCACAGAATCACAGAATCACAGAATTTCTAGGTTGGAAGAGACCTCAAGGTCATCGAGTCCAACCTCCAACCTAACGCTAACAGCCCTCCACTAAACCATATCCCTAAGCTCTACATCTAAACGTCTTTTGAAGACTTCTAGGGATGGTGACTCCACCACTTCCCTGGGCAGCCTGTTCCAGTGCCTCACAACCCTTTCAGTGAAGAAGTTCTTCCTAACATCTAACCTAAAACTCCCCTGGCTCAACTTAAGCCCATTCCCCCTCGTCCTGTCACCAGGCACATGGGAGAACAGGCCAACCCCCACCTCGCTACAGCCTCCCTTGAGGTACCTAAAAAGAGCGATAAGGTCACCCCTGAGCCTCCTCTTCTCCAGGCTGAACAAGCCCAGCTCCCTCAGCCGCTCCTCGTAGGACTTGTTCTCCAGGCCCCTCACCAGCTTCGTCGCCCTTCTCTGCACCCGCTCAAGCACCTCGATGTCCTTCTTGTAGCGAGGGGAAAACCTTGCACAAACCCTCCAGAATAGCAGACTAACACATGCACAAGAGGAATCACAGCACTTCAATCTAAGCTAAGTACCTCTACCTACATCTACCCTAGAATAAGGAAAAGACTACAGCTTGATAATACAGGATTGCAGTCTTCCATGTGGATCTTTCAGACAAAGCTTATTCTTCTTTGCTATGCTTTCACGAATACATGGTCAGCTGCAGCCAGTCGTCAATGGTTACTTTGATCTGCCCACTTCCATTTTGGTCCAGGGACTTGAAGGTCCGGAACATGCTGTCCAGGCGCACCAAGCAGCTAATGAAGTTGTTAAAATCCATGCTACCGTCCTCGCTGGCATATCTGCGCACGATTACCTGGCAGAGCTCTTCGTTCAGGTGGAACCCAGCAGCCCGCAAGGCCTCCGGCAGCTGAGCTCTCCCAACAGTGCCTGACTGGTTGGTATCATACTGCTTGTATACGCACTGCCATTTCTTGATGTTGTTCCACAGATATTTGAACTCTTCAAAGCCCAGTTTGCCATTTGTATCGTTGTCCATGACTGCTACCATGCTACGGCATGTGTCTAAGCTGAAGCCATCTGTCTTCAGGTCTTGATGTCTGGAAAGCACTTTGTTCAGGATGTCCCTTAGCTCGGTAGCAGATACTTCCATATCATCTCCAGCCAGCTGGACAAAAAGGCGACGGAACCGTCTAATCTCCTCGCTCTCATGAGCTTCAACATTCGTAAAATGGTTGTAAGGAGGTGGAGGTGGCTCTGGATTATACTGAGCTGCTGCTTCACTTATGAGATTGACAAGACCTCCAACAAGTCCTCCAAGATTCCCTCCATGTCCGCCTCCTGTGAGGAGACCTCCAAGGCCACGTGCAAGGCTTCCTCCACGGCCACTACTGCTTCCTCCACTCAGCAAAGCTTTAGCCAGGAACATTGCGAAGATTTTCTGAAGGGAGTTACTCAGAGATCCAGTGCTTCTGTAACTCTCCGAAGCCGTATTGTGTCTGAGCTGGGTGTGGGCAGAACACAGCTTATCTGCGTGCTTAGACTTTACCATGTCTGTGCATGTCTTCAGCTGCCAGAGTTATCGCAGATCTCAGCAGTTTCTGCCAGTCGTTGATATGCCTCTGCTTCTTTCTTCTTGTCTGCATATTTAGCTTTATGAGATTTGATAAATCTTTTTAGCAAAAAACCTGAAGAGACTGAAAGCCAGAAAGGACAAGTCTCAAGAAACATATGCTCATAACTGAAGCAGTTTGAAAAGAGCCCTCCACCTTAGTGTGACCATTTCTCTGTAAAGCTTCTCTCCTAAAGATGAATACAGGGAAAGCTTACTAGAGTCTCAACTGTTCTTGCAATATTTTATGCCTTCAACTTTTTGGTGAATTGTGCATTATGTTGCAAATTCCAGTCACTGAAGCAGTTGTGCCAGAAAGGGGAGGTGAAAAGAGTCTTGATTGCCTTTAATTATTTTGGTTGCCACACTGTACTTCTCTTACATTTGTGCTGTGCTTCAGAACTCAGCTATGTGCTCATAGGAGCCAACAGTCCAAGGCGAGGAGGCAGGAATGGAAAAAGGATGAGTGCTTTATCTGCTAGAGCTTCTGTGCATTCAGCAACTACAGAAATACATTTGACATATCTATTTTAAAGTCTGTAAATCCTTTGTATTTGGGAAAATCCTAGAAGTTCAAATCAACACAACTTGCCCTCCCAAGGACAGGTGTACTGCTAGATCTAACTTGACTAGGAAGAGTGATGCTGCATTAGGAAAGCTCCCAAGATGAGAAACAAACTGGTTCATAAGCACTTCCAGGAAAACACGCTGCTTCCAGTGTAGCACATATGGGACACATACAGTAAGATGAATTCTACACTGTCCTCAAGTTACTTAGGTTTCTGGTGCAGTCAGAGGGGCACATCCACACAGCAATTTTCCCTATCTTCAGGGACAAGTATAAAATCTGAAGAAAAGCCTAGATGATCAGATTAGCACTGGCACATGCCTTCTTTATGGTTGGAGACAGGCAAAAGGAGTTTTTACAGTGTCTAATAGCACCTTTCACAAACACAGCAGGAACACACTCTAGTTAGCTTCAATCTGCCTTAAATTATCTACTTATAACTACAGCACTTAATTAAGCTGTCAGAATGTAAATGAGAGCAAAATCTCAGTAGGCAAAAGCAAATATTCAGCCACTACCAGCGTGGAGATTATCATCTGGTGATGGTGGTGCAGCAACTTGTTCCAAGACATGGCTGTTAACTCACAACTCCAAACTGACCAATTTCTTTCCATCAAAACAAAAAATGGTAACTGTATGAGTCACCCGTCTAGCTTGTGGAATTGCTAACCAAGAAGCATTTACTAAGCTGGATGTAATGAATTAAATATCCTTTGGGATGTAGTTCTTAACAAAACATTGCCAACAAATCTCCAGCCAGGTAACAGACTACTCACCCTATCGAAGAGGTGAAACAGCTCTCTGAGGACATCTGAAATAGGCAGCTTCAAGTACTCTGAAAACTCCTCAATTCCAATTCTTCCCCCTTTGGAAGCACTTGCAATAGCAGCAAAGGTATCCAACTGCTCTCTGACGTGATTCCATTTTAGGCTATGCAAACAAGAGGGAGAGGAGGTTTTTCTATACAGCAGATCTTGAACAGATGGAATTTCAGTAGGAGTTATTATAGTGTTCAAAGACAAAAAATAGCCAAGAGTGTGAGTGTACAGCACTGGAAATGCTGTACTTCCAGGCTGATATTTTGTATGAAATCAGCAATTAAGGACTGCCCCCCCATGGCCACTAGTATTAAAAGCAGCCAGTTCTATCCTTGGGTATTTCAGAATTCCTTAGATTACCTTCCCAAACCTATTATCAACAGGCTAGTCCAGTGGAGATGTTTTGTTTTCATTGCCATAAATTCAGGTATAACATTATTTTGCTACGTTAGGTGTTACTGTGAATATTTCTTTAACAGAAGGGTATATATCGCAACTCTGTTAGCTAACTCTCTACCCAAACACTAATATTGCTGCAGCCTGGGAAGCATCTGATCTCTCTATAAAATTACAGCTCTGCACTTTGGTAAGAATAATTACGATTGCCATGTAACTACTGAAGATTTTTCCAGACGGAGTTGTATAAATAAGTGTGTGGCACATATGTAACAAGTCTAGATTCACAGTGCACAGACTTTATATTTGACCACAGCCATGCCAGGTCAGTTGTCAGGTCACTTTTCTTTTTATAGATGACAAATGAACTGCAACGTGGAAGTAATTATTATCACCAACAGCTTAACTTCCCTTACTTGAGTTTCTTGCTAATTTTGGTGAACTCCACCAGCCCTGCTTCCATGGGCAAAGTTAGCTGTCCTGCTGAAATCATCAGTCTGCAATCTTCAAAAGTATGATCAGTGACTGGCACGTTCAAAGCACTGAAAAACAAATTAAGAAAATTAAGGAAAAAGAAAATCAACTTATTATATAAAAATGACCTTGAGTTGACTGTTCCTGTTCCCACCACCTCAGCTTGGCTTTGCTAATACACAAAACACAAAACGATAATTCATTCTTGCTTTGCTGAAGGTAGGATAGAGCAATACATTTTGTGAAGCCATACTTTGAAATGTTATGGCAGTGTCATGATGGTTTAAGATTTACAGTCTTGTAAATGCATTCCAGTAACCTTAGAGAACCATTTACATATTCTTATCAAGCAAGTAAGGCAGGATTTTACTTCAGCTTTACATGTTCTGAACATATTATGTTCCAACATAATCTGCTTTATGCTCTACATAAAAGCAATCCAAGGGTGTTTTGGTATAGGAATTTGACACCTATGTATAGCACATAGGACTTAACTGTGTGACAGTGTACCTGGAGTACGTGGCTAGGATGTGTATGAGCATATATCAAAGGATATATGGATAGATATGAAAGAAAAGTTCTCTAAGATTTTATTTATGACGTTACATACGTTGCCATGGTTTGTCGGACTCTGTTGGCAAAAAGAATGGGATCTTTCTTTTCTTCCTCAGTAGGCACATGAACAGGCAAAAACTGAAAGAAAGGAGTTATCTGATCAATTTAGAGTCACCACTTTATTAACAACACGGACAGTTTCTTATTATTGTCTGGAATAGGGGAAAAACAGGAGAAAAGGTCAGCCATGCAATGAAAGAACTGGACACTAGAGGTCTCAACTGCTTTAGAAACAACTCGGGCTCACAAACAAGATTAGTCCAAACTGCTTAAAGGTTGGTAGAAGCAGTTTTAAAAAAGAAAAATTAAAACTCCAAAGAAGAGAATTAAATACATATGTAGTTAGAAAATTAAATGCTGTGTCTATAAGAATGCACATCTGAAATCCTGTACAATCATTTTTAAAGATTCCTTATAAATGATGTTATTAGTGGAAAAGTATGTGTAGGATTTGTAAGTTTTTTTTCCATACATGCCACAGTAGCACCCAGTACCTGTTAATTGTATCTGTCAGGATGTGATCGATAAGTTTCCTGTAAGTTTCTCCTCTGTGGTAAAAATGGGATCTTAGCTCTGAATTACCAACAGAGCGCTAAATGGATACTGATGCTATAAAATTGTGCAACCCCAAGCAGAGAATAAAAAAGCCCAACAAAACAACCCACTCTTTTCCCAAGCTCGGAAAACAGAGCAGATATCTAAGCAGATGTCTATTACAGCAGGTGTGTGTGCTGATATGTATTCTGTTCTTCCTCCTTCAGTCTACAGAGTGGTCAGCTGCAGCTCAGATTCCTGTACCAATTCTCATTTGTGATTATCAGTTATCTCACTCACGCTGCCTCTCATCCCGCAGTCCTGCCCTTCAATCCTAGACTACAGCAATGCTAGAAGTGTAAGATGTTGCACACTTCATTAGCAGACACAGTTGCTAAATATCTGTCAACATGTTTCTTCAGTTTTTTATCTAGTTGTTGGTGATACACTACCATAATGGTAACTACATCCAACTGGTAACTATAGATACAGTCCATCCTGACCAGCCTTTTTGTCTTTGATTTTAAAGTACGCTGCCTCTTTATGACCAAAACCAGTAAGTTCATGGAACAAGTTATCTGTCAAATAGCCATAACAATTCTCTGTTTATAGCCAGGAGTTTTCTCTCCCGGAAGGACAGCAGGGGCCCAGCAGTTCACACGAAGTTTTGAGATTTCATTCCTTCTACAAGGAGCTTCCAGCTCTGTTCAAGGCTGACACATGTCCCTGCTTATTACAACTCCCCTGCAGAAGTCATGTAACCCTTAGGTTGAGGAAACACAGATACTTTGTACACACATGGAGAACGGTGTTATCACTGGGTAAGATGAGAAAACAAATCTGAGAAGTTTATCTGTGTAAACATGGTTTATGGTCTTGTAGGTGGTCATTATATCATTTGAGGCTGAGGTCTTGCTCAGGCAGCAATTTAGATTTTTGGTAGGTGAAACACCACCTCTTTTTCAAAAAACCTGCCTACCACTAATTATTCATAAAACCAGTTTGCCAGAAACCAGAACAGGAGGTAAAGAATTTGGTTTCTTGGCCTCTCAAGGAGGCATGCATGATCTCACACATACCCAGCTGCTTATCGGGTGATGACTACTAAGTATACCTTTGCTGTCAAATTGCAATCCTATAAGAAAAATTCTTCACAGCACTTTCAGTATCAAAAATTCTTCTCTGATTTGCTTTTGACCTGGTCTATCTTCTTTCAGAATTTTCCAAATGCTGCAATTTTTGCAGCCATAAAACTCACGGCCACGTTCACTGTTTAATTGTCAATATACACAATTTGGCTAGATACTTCCTCGGACTGCAATTCTGCATCATGGTTGATGCACTGTAGGAAGAGGCAGAGCAGTACGGATGGGAATGGAGAGGCTGCTTGTTCACAGCATGTGGCAGTCCACTGCTAAAAGGAGTAGTCTGATTTCCTCCCTCTGCAGGTCAATCTGCCCCTTCTCTTTGGTCTTTTGGTAGGACTTTTGCATCAATGATTTGCAATTATTTTCACCCTGGGGACACGTGCTGCTGTGAAAGCTGTGTATTTCTTCATGTTTTCGTTTCACCTTTGGGAACAGAATTTATTTTTTAACAGGCAAGTTTGAGTTCCATTCTGAAGTAGGAGGAAATAAACCTCCTACTGGAAGGGCTACATTAATTACTTCTTGTTCCCACGTATATGAATTACACAGGTATGTCCTTCTGTGCAAAATCATGGGGAGAATTCTATCTTTAGTACACATTCCATAAATATAACTGTTTACTGCATGTATTATAGTATACAAGATGCTCCCTTAAAATGAATTTAACTGACAACGAAGACTGTATTGCTAGATTTTAGTAGCAGCAACACTGCTTGTGTTCAGAGAGCTCTGCACAACTTTGTGAGTTCTGTATTTTTCAAATAAGCAGCAAAAGCTGTCTGAATTTCTCCCATTACTCAGGTCCCTAAACCAAATTGCTTGATACTGACAATCTTTGGGGTCTGTCATGGAATGTGAAGTACAACCCTTAAAGTGATCACAGCTGTTATCTGGCTCCTCACGACTGCATTCTGAACGTTGACTCTGACAGGAAGCAAGCTGTTAGAGTAAGTGTGCTGCTGTTATGAAGTGTGTACTTTATGTCAGTTGTCATTCGTCTGTCTGTGTGCTCTGCTACTGATTTTACTGATCAAGGCTCAGCTTTCTCCACAGTACAAACACCGGAGTCCTTGAGCTCTTAGTTGCAGAAGCCTTTTAGAGTTCAGCCTGGGAAGGTGGTGAGGAAGACAAAGAGGTTTTCAAGGCAGCAGGGAAATGAGAAGGTGGGAAAAAAAAGACAAGTTACCTTTACTAGTATGTATTATAATTGTTAAATGGACATAGCAAGTTAGCAATGATTTCACAGTGCTTTAAAAATAAAGGCTTTTCTGCCAGCTTTCATTTAGGAACGCATCAGGTTAAGTGATACAGAGATGCGGACAACAGATCTGAATATATTTTCACCGTGGTACTGTTCTTGTTGCTGAGACATTTGTTTATAGATCACTAGCAGTGACTAAGAACGTGAATTTATGCTGACGTACGAACTCAGTAGGAGTTACTGAATCTTAGTATAAGATTATTTTTAATTCTTACCTCAACCTCTACTCTTGTGAAGAGCTGACACATCGTCATTACAAATAGCTCTTTTCTGCAGGTGGAGAAGAGAGAGAAAAAAAAAGACAGTTATTTTAAAAAAAAGTATTTGCAGATGAAACATTCTGAAGCATTGATGAAAACACAGCCAATATTGGGCGAGGTTTTTAAGTACCTTGCAGTAAAGTTTCCTGAAATGTTGTTTGATGTTTTTCTATAGGGATTCTGCATACACTGGCTGCCTGCTCACTGGGCAGGCAACCTGTTATCAGTTGTCATACTTATTAACAATACTATACAATTCTTTGGCTAGCAAAATGTGTATGTGTTATTTTATCTTTAAAGAGGTGAACACATAACGGATTTTGAAGCTTTAAGAGCTTTGATTCTGAGAAGCAGCTTTACTTCCCTATCTTTTATTCTCTTATCTGCAAAACAGCCAGTAACTTCCTTCTGCAGAACTGAAGCAAGGATCTGTAACTATTTGCTACCCACTTTGCAAATTATAGTCATGTTTACACAAATATGTTAATTAGTGTGTCCAGGACCTTCAGTGCTTTAAGAAATGGACAAGTTTTAACAGGTAGGGAGAGGAAGAAGCTGGGAAAAAGAATAAGCATATCCACTTCTATTTATAACTTGTTCACTGAGATTTTTAAGCAGAAATGTACATTTGCTCTCCACTTTAAATCATGTAAATTAGAGTAGGAAACTTTAAAGCAATCTTTCTTCTGTTCCTGAATTTGAAAAAATAAAAACGAGAAAAAATGCAGAACTAAGTGATCCTTTTTGCTCTCTGCAGGAATCCACCCTTAATGCTTGATTTCCTAATATGTAATTTTAGGCATGACACTCAGTAAAACACAAAAATAGAAAAGTAACAAGTGAAAGCAGAAACTGGGTCAGGAGGTTTCTGAGAAGGAGACTGGTACTGTCCATTCTGGCTGCAATACCCAAGATGTTTTATGAAGACTGCAAGTTCTGCATTTTCCCTCACAACTAAAGACAATTATTTTAAATCTTTGAGTATAAATGCTTCGTTGGAGTAATCTATAGTATGCTACTGAATCTGTACTATATATTACTATCAGCGTGCTGATAACTGACAGCAATAACAAGAAAAATCTAAACTAAAGAAGATGGGTATTTTCATCTAAGTCAGCTTTCAAAATGTCCATTCTATAAGTTTGTGAGTGGTAGGATTAACTAACGATAGCTTAAAAGACACTTTTAAGTAGAGCATTTAAAATGCTCCACTTCACTAGTTCAGATATGTCTCAAATCAGTTGTCTGAAAATTTTAGTCACATCGTAAATCAGTAGTGCTGCACTTAGATGCATTACATATTCCACATGAAAGTATGGTCTATGAATTCTGCAAATCCACATAATGTTCTAGTGAGTGTTTATGAGCTGAAAAGTGCTTCCCAGACAGTAGTTTTGGTATTTTCAGTACAGTTTATGGAAGTTTTTTAATAAAATATTTTATCATATCAGAAGACCACCTGTACTGCCAAAAAAAAAAAAAACAAAAACCACAAAACAAAACAACAACAACAAAAAAAAAAGCAACAAAAAAACAAGACCCATAGCCAAAATGGTCTGTTAAAACATTTTTCATTGTTTAATTGTCAGAAACTATATTTAGCCTCATCACTGGCATCTCAAGCAATTGCTTTTGTCGAGTCAGGTAAAAGCAAAAATAATCCTACATGTCAGAATAGAAAGACAGGGAAACATAATTGTTTTGCCTGTCTTCTTCACCTATTGTCATGTTATTCTTCAAGGAAGGTGTGGAAAAAATAGATGGAGGGGATAAAATAACATTTATTTTCTCTTGTTTCTATACCATGTAGGAAACTGTTAATATCAATGGTCTTTGATGGCCACTGATTGTTCCCAAAAGAAAAAGAATTTCCAGTTTTCCCTTGGTCTAATGTAATATGCAAAACATAGGAGAAAATTAAACAAAGCAGTGGCAGAGATGGAAATAATGTTTTCCTGTTTGGAAACTCCTCCTCTACCCGTTCAGATATGAAATCTACTGCATGACAGCATTATCTCCAAGAACTTCCCCCTCATAAAAAAAGCCACGTAGAGGATCATGAGTCTTAACTTTGCCCAATCTGTCTGGCAGACTGTTTAGGAATGGGGAAAAAAATGTGTGTAATTTTTAGTAGGATTAAGAAACTTACAGTGAATAGCCTTGCCATGTCCAGGTCACAGTATCCTAAGGATAAAAATAAAACACAGAAATGTATGACAAAATGAGATCAAAGTTAGAGAGCAGATAGGTTACAACATAAAACAGGCACAAGTTTAGTAAAAGCAGATGATGGTGTTATAGTGCTGTAGTGAAAATAAATAAAGGTGACCATATGTCTAGGATTTCTTGCTGTAAAAAATTGGAAATAAGCATGGCAGACTTGTGTTCTATCAACAATTAGGA
The DNA here is from genome assembly GCF_964035555.1 of Netta rufina. Classification (NCBI taxonomy): domain Eukaryota; kingdom Metazoa; phylum Chordata; class Aves; order Anseriformes; family Anatidae; genus Netta; species Netta rufina. Next base: position 14,564,776 of record NC_140136.1, read on the forward strand.
ATAAAACTTCAGTGGTTATTTAGATGTTTTAAATCATTCATTCTCATTCATTCTAATCTAAACAACAGAAGTAGAAAAAAAGTATCTGATAAGTCTTCTGAAGTGGACTTCACCAGTCCACTTAGAAAGGCAGCCTCCTAAATACGCTAGACAAAGACATAAATATATATGTTATATTGTCCCTAAATGTGTTTTCAAGGACATCTCTGCATAGGTAATCTATCATGCTTTTTCTTTGTGTTTTTTTTTTGTTTGTTTGTTTTTTGTTTGTTTGTTTTTTTTTTTGTTTTTTTTTTTGGCTTTGCATTTTTTTCTTATTCTATGTTTATTACTTCCTATATATAATTTTTACAGCGTGTGCTGCAGATCCTTACATCCTATCAGTGAAATGCAGTTCCAGTCCCTGTTAAGTGGTTCACTGTTTTCAAATTGATCTGCAAAAGGATTTTACATAGGAATCATTGTAAATAATAAATTAAAAGTTTGGTCTTTTCTGGATTTGTGTGTTGAGCAGGGAATTAAAAAAACACGTTAACAGTCGCTAGACGTGTGTCCCAGTATTACATCTGTCAGTGAAATGGAGCCATATGGCTCTACCCCTATACTTGGCAGGGAGTGTAAACAGTTACCCAGCAAAACAAATGAAAGTTACACAAAAAGAACCATCTGCAAAGCTGCCCTCTTGAGCTGCGTGAAAGAAAGGGGTGTTGGAAGTAGTGCATGGTTCAGCTTTGCTTTTGTTCAGAAAGCCTGCCTGCAGTAAGAGGACTTGACCAAAAAAGGATAACTAGTAGGGAAGTTGTGTGCATTTTAGACTTCCAAGCACAGACTCTGTGACTTTGCAGGAAGTTTCTAACTTCCGCTGCAATATTTTCTTACATTTCCTCTTCCTTGAAGTACAGCTAAGATGCCCAGAAGTAAGTTTTTCGCAATCAGAATAGCAATTACATCATGCTGATTCTTGGGAAGCCTGGAATTCTCCAATGATAAGCTCAGGGCAATAGATTCTTCAGTTACAAAGCAAAATATTTAGCCTACGTACACTCTAAGTCAGTATTTTGACTTCCAGATTACCAGTTAGTGATACAAGAATGTTCTGCTCACCAGCTTGTTGGGGTATCGGAGCAGCACAGGCTGCACAGGAACTCGTGGAATGAATGCACCTGCAACCAAAAAAGTTGTATGGGTTGTTAAGACTGAGCTTCATACAGCAGTTGGAAGTTCTAAGAGATTCAAGTAAGATAGGATATTTGGAAGAAGATTTTTTTCAAGGCCAGAGGAATGGAAAAGGTTTTTTCTTTTTTTTTCTTTTTTTTTTTTTTCTTTCCCATAAAATCATCAGTGCAACTAGTAAGATGTCAGAACAGACAAAAAGCAAGGAGAAAGCTGTCTCAGATCCCTGGACTGTTCAAACTGATTTTCTGTGTATTTCCTCCACTTGATTGCCATTTATTTCAAAGGATTAGATTCTCACAAGGCTGTTGAGTGTTTCCTGAAGTCTCCTCTGTTTTGATCATCTTGGTAAGTGATAGGAATCTGAGCATTTAGTACTGGTTTTGCAACTTTGCTACCAAAGACACTGTACAACAGTAAGAAAGGAGAGCACTGTGGCTTTAACTGAAGTGCAGCACAACAGGCTAATGGTCAGTGATGCTATCAAGCCCCTTTCCGTGTTAAGAATAATCTATTGGCCTATCTTGCTAAGCCACACACAAACAGATTTCATAGTTTAGTTGCTAAGTCTTGCACGACAAAATTTACAGGAAACTAAGTTCACACAACTGTAGGTTGAGTTAAAGGAACATCGTAAGTAGGATGCGTTTTGGTAGTTTATGTCATAGTAGTCAGTCATTTTTCTGGGTAACTAAAGAAACAACAACAAAAAACTACAAACAAGTATGCAGCACAGATATTTTGCAACCTACAAAATACCAAAAATGAGAAAAGTCAAACGATAGAATACATTAGCGGGTTTAGAGCGATGGAAACATCAGTGATGTAAGGCAGCACTGAAACTTTAACAACAGAACACATCACCACAATGCTGCTGTGGGTATGTACCTGCAGAAAGCCATACCAGAGCTACCAGACTAGTATTTCATACATTGTTTTCCAACAAAGATGTGACAAAATTTCTCACCTTGTTTAAATGTGATCAGACAAGATCGGTTTGTGCAGGTGCCTTCTGGGAAAATCAGTATCTTGGATTTAAAGAGAAAGAAAGCAAATATATACGTGTCATAAAAGGATTATAATTCAGCATCAGTTTATATGAAGGCTGAATTTTTATGCCAGGTCTGTAACGTGTTACACTGCATCACAAGAATACCATTACTATTTCAACAAGAATAGAATGAATTAGTAAAGGATGCCCACAGTAATAACAACCTGATTCATCTTGATTTGGAAACAAATGCTTTGTGTGAGAGGAATTTTGGGGACAGGCCTTTATCAGTTCAGAAATACAGTACAAAATGTTTCCAGTGTTTGACTTGAGATGTTTAGTTTTGGTAATGATAGGAGAATTGCTTCTCTTTGTTTCTCTGCCAGCAGTTTCTTACTGAACTGCTGAGCGTATTATCACCAAGAGTCTGGACTGACATGAAGTGCGTGAGGCACTTGAGCATTTACAGGCACAGATGCTATCAACATGAGTCAAGATGCCAGCTATGATGAGAAGATCACAGCTTAAGGGGTAGCAGCAAAAGGCAGAGAGTGTAGGTGTATCTCTGATGCAGAGCTCTGATGGCACTACACACCACTACACAGCCTCTGAATGATTCAGACACAGCAAATACCCAGAAGGACTCTGAGTTAGCTTCTGAAAAATACCAGATTAGACGTGTAGCGAGCCGCAATGTGACACACTGAATTCAGCCCCCTATGGAATACAAAGAAGCTTTGTATTTCTCCTATCACTATAGGATTATAAGCAGCATTCCACAGAATCTCAGTACAAGAACTGGTCTGGATTGAGAGGGCTCAAGGTGTGCTCCCACTTCAGTCCGAATTAACAGGTCAAGGCTAGATGAAGGAGGGATTGTTGCTCAGGAGACACAGGCCGTTCTAAGATATGATATGCCGGTGCTATGGGCACAAAAATGGGCATGTTTCTGCTCGGCATACATCATAAGCCCCAGAAAACATATTAGTGACTGCCCAAGCAGTAAGCTATCATACCCTTCTTCCCCTTTTCTTTTGGTACAGGGTTGGGAGAAGCAATAATCAGGAGCTTATGCTATTAATAAGTGCGAGTGTTGAGCAGCCTGTCGTGTTTCGGTTTCAGGAGGAAGGAATTGGGAATCCAGCTACTCCTCTGTGTTGTGCTAAAAGAATGCAGTCCAGGCACTCTGCTGAGGGTATCAGAGACATCATCTTGTGGTCAAGGAGGAAGGTGTGGCCGCTGCACAGGACTAGGAATCACCCTCTGATACCCCCAGCTGTAGCTGATTCAGTCTCGGAGATTCCCAGATTACTTGACTCATAGGCTCTTTGTGCCATAACATAGCTGTAGAATTGGTGTAAAGCCAATTCTCCTTTTTCTCCCCTTGCTGTTTTCAGCAGAGGTTAGGTATTTGGACCTTGCTGGGATCACTTTATCCACAACAGTTTAACAAGTCATAAGCATCAATGCAGAGTCTAAGCATAGTATTAAAAAAAAAAGAAAAGCCTTGCTAGCTTTCACAAGTGCATATTTAAAATCTTCCCTACAGTTGATAAATGCATAAAGATAGAGGTGACAGGAAACCACAACCAATACATCAGAAGAGAGTGGAGAGGCAATGCCAAGTATGATGCCAGTAGATGCAGATTTCTATCCCAGCTTTCTGCCTGTCCAAAGGCAGCAGAGTTGCTGCCTCAACTGTTTTCTCCTTCAGAGCAGCCCCTGCCCCATTAGGTTTTCAGGATGGAAAGCCACCCAAGGCCTAGAAGCACAACAGCAGCTTGCTGCTGAGGAATGACCGTGGGAAGCAATGTGCAGAATCACCAACTATTGTGTCCAGACCAATCTAAAAGCTTTGTTCTTACTGCACTGTTACCCTGAGGAGTGAACTGACCTTCAGCTCAGCTATTTTCCACCTGTGAAATGAATGTTTTAAGCTTACGTACTGTTTATGATGGAGCTCACACAGTTTGGGTTACTCATTAACCACTGTGAGTGCAGCTCTGCACCACAGCTTTTCACACATGAGCTTGGCTGAGAAAAGTGATTCACATATAACAATACAAGTCAACTGCTACCCTGAGGACAGCAAGTTAAGTATTAAAATAGGGCATGAAATCCAAGAGCATCTGCATTTTAGAACAGCAATTGGTATTGTCTGGATTTAACTGATTCGTTTGTCCTGACAAAACTCATTCTGGGCACCAGCCTCTTTTCTTCCTTTCCCAAACCTGTTACAGATCTGAGAGCTGACCTTATATGCCAACAGAATCCTATTCATCTGGGCACTACCTGACATTATGATGCACAGTGTATCTGGGATATATTACAGAAGAGTAGTGGTATCTTTATTACCTGTGGCCACTTGCCTCCTGATAATGCCCGATTTGTTATCTCAGCGACTGTATTCTTTCGTGAATCAGGGTCTTGACGAGAAACTGCTACAGGCTGAAGGGAACTTAAAATTGCTGTGAAAGAGATCCAGATGTTCATTTGTTTTACACTAGTGCCTAGAAAACACGTGTTCAGGGCTCTCCTGTAACAAAAACTTGTTATGCTCATACTAGGAAACAGACTGCACAAACAGCTTTCAGACTAAATAGATAAGAGTATCATTATTGTGCTCAAGCTGAGAAGCTTGACAGTAGATATGAACTTATCAAATTCACGTGCACCCATTCTACTAATATTACTGTTATCCTTCACCGAGCGTTTCCACACAGTTCTAAGAAAGAGACCTGCTCAGGTATCTGCTCACAGGCTACACTGGGGCCCAACGCATCCAGACTGCGCTGAAGAAGTACCTTGAGCCCAGGCTGAAGAAGCGAGTGCTTTTCAGTTATGGAGCAGACACAGCTTGTGAGTAATTAAAAAACAAAACAAAACTGATTTTATCAGAACTCTACATCAGAATGTGTGGACATGCTGAAATGTGATGAGAAACTGGGGAAATAACTATTTTTGGCATCCCACTCCTGTGTTTAAGACAAGATCGCTATATCACCAGTTAGTTTATTTCCTACCAAGCTACTTGTCTGTGTTGCCTACTGAGTTCTGTCTGTTGGCTTGTTCTTTTACGAGTCCTATGGACAGAAGAGAGATACAGCCAGCAGAAAGGCTGCTGCTGATTCCAAGAATAATGCAAACTGGGATTCTTTCTGTGCCAAAAGGAGGAGAAAATAATAGAAGCATGACTCATCTATCTTTCCCATTCTCTGCATTTCCTTTTTGAGTAACTTCTCTTTTATTCCTTCCTGGTTTGACTCCCATTAAAAAATATCCATAACAGTGCCTGCAAGTTTAAGTTTATGAATATGGTATTTTCCAGACTGCTGTAGTTCAGGGCTGTTTTGAAATAACCTTTATCAAAACACGTTCTGTGTTTGTGGGCCATACTGTTAAAAGACAGCAGTTGAACAGATTGTTCAAGCTACCTACTGAGTGAATTTTCAGATAAATTTTGTGCTCTGAGCAGCTAGGAAACATGCTTTCGATGTAAAGCACATTTAAAGTGGTATTATCTTCCACGCCTGAAAGGAAACAGCATACTCTCAAATGTTTTGACCAATTCTGAAAGATAAGCTGCCCCAAGTGATTTTACTGAAAATCTGACAGTATCTTTGGAACTCAAGGATTTAAAACAGTCTGTCCCTTAATCAGGTTCACAGATAAGACTTTTAACATTTTATTTTTTCATGAATACTTACTGCCAAATACTGGAGTTGAAAGGTTCTCTGCTCTAGATACTATCGATGGCATTCCAGTTAAGGCAGAAACAATGGCATCAAAAAAACTTGAATGAGGAGCTGCAACAATGATGGGGGCTTCCAGCAGACTTGCCACTTTCCCTTTTACTTCAACTTGGAACCCCATTATGAAGAACAAGGTACGAGTTAGGCATGAAAGGCTTGTCTGGATCATCCTCCTGGTAAACAGAAACACAAAAATATCATCCAAATTACAGCTCATTTTCTAAACAAATGCATAGATCTCACCAGCATTGTGGCCAGGCACAGGGTAGGAACACTACTCACAAGGAGAGCGTGGGCTAAAGGGGAGGAAGCAGGGTGAGGGAAGGTCCATCACCTTCTGTGTTAGAGCTTACAATTTCACAGATACAATTTTAAAGATAAGGCAATGTACAGCACCTCCTAACAACATCCCTCCCCAACAAGTTCTGCTATTTCTCTGGCCATATTTTATAGCATTTTAGCATGATGCTACTGGGAGGGCAGGGAGAGTACTTAGCAGTTGCAGTGTCTTTTTTTTTATGAACTTTTATCACTCTGATACTGTTGTTTTGTTTTGAAATCAGTTTTAAACAATTAAATGACAATCTTCCCATTCCTGGCACATGTTCCCTCAGTGGGACTTCCCATAATCTTTTGGCCTTGTGTTATTTAAAAAAAATAAAATAAAAAAAAAAAGTAGAGACTTTTTATAAATCTTGGTCACGCTTTACCTTCTCCATCCTTTTAATGGCACGGCTCCTCCTCCCTGGTGACGGTAAGTTGCAATTGATGCAACCAGCCATGACAGCAATAAAATGAATGTAATAAATATGACACGGAGAGGTAGCAAAATAATCCCCAGAAGAACGGTCTGAAAAAAGAGGGGAAAATCTCAAGAAATAGCATCAACAGGAGTTACTGATATCTATGCAATTACATTGTATGGACTGTGAAATATTTACATTACTCATTTTTAGTGTTTCAGAAAATATTTTTTGGTTCCCATTTCAGTTGGAACTACAACATCTGACTGTTTGGGTTTTTAGCCCGGATGCTGTTAGACAGAGAGGGTAAACAGAGTTTGCCTGCCTTGGTTTATACTTCGGCTTGTTCTGCAGCATACAACAAGGTCAGACTCATCTGACCAGCTGAAGTGCATCTCCACTCCAGAGCCTTCTGTCACCAGCTGCCACCTGTCTACAAGCCAAGCGGGATTGCTAAGATGATCACAATGTACTTTTGCTCCTTTAAAAATGACAGACCTTGTGCTGAGTCACACGACTGCTGCAAGTGATCCTCAGTACCACTGCCTGGAGTAGTGCAGAGGCCACATAACTTCATTGCCCCTAGTTAGGACTTCGGCAATTTTTTTTTTTTTTTTGGTAAAATTATACGTGTGGTTTAAGGCATGGGTTCGGACTTTACAGTGCTGTTGTAGCAGCTCAAGGCTGACAGCCTTTGGAAGTCGTCTGCTCACCGCCTGCAGTACACATCCAGCAGGGCCCTTCAGATGATGGGGACTAATTTCTTGCCTCCTGTCTGTGTGAAGCATCCTGGCTATTAACTCTGTGCCGCGATCTCCTTGAATACTTCAGAATGAATTGAAAAATCTTAGTTCCCTTTTCTCCCCACATTCTGGAAGCTGTTATTAACTCGCTTTAACTCAAAGCAAAGAAATTCTTGGGAGAGTTCTGCTACGGCCAGACAACCACACTGGGTAGCAAAGCCGGTCTGAAACTGCCCCAAGCTGACATTGCTCCTCACCGCTTCCTCAGTTCTTCACAGACACTTGTAAGGGAAGTGGGGGGGAAGGAGAAACCTAACATAACACTGCTTGCAAATAATCCTCAATTATTACCCTCAGCCCTTACTAATGAATATTCAGCTTGCATTTTTCCGCGCACAGCTCCGGGAAGGACGTGCATTGGCACAAGGTTGGTAGCAGCCTGCGGTGCAGGGCAGGAAGAAATTCTCAGCTGTCTTACCCCAGCACATTAATTTAGAAACTATATCCTGAAGGTTGGCCTTTGTGGCGCAACAACAGCCCTACGTGGATTGAGCAAGCCCAGGCTGGGAGGCAGATGCGCTGCGATACCTTGCGGAAGTCCTGGCGCAGCATTCCCGGCAGGCTGCGAGCAGCTCGACGCCTTCTGGCACCTGGCCGGCTCGGGGCATGCTGAGTATCAGCTTTGCGCGTGTACGCACACAGCAGCGCATGCCCAAGCAGAGTTATTGTCGTGAATAATTGTTTTTATTTGAGCTGTGTTTGTAAAAGTCCCTCAGAACTTGGTATATGGCTGCAGCGGTGCTCACAGACTGACAGCTGCCCCAGTTCAGAAGCACGGCAGAAGTTAGTCAAGAAGTGTGGTAGTTTTAGCATACACATTTTGATAAGCGTTTAGCTTGTAATTCTGTAGTAACATCTGTTGTTCTGCGCAGCTTCTAATAATATATAACACACCTTTGAATTTAGGTAAAGAGCCTGCATGATATTCATCTCATCTTTTGGGGAGGTATCAGCCTATATAAATCTACAAAAATAATTTGATTCACTAAGTTTAATACCAGTTCTAATCAAATAAATAGTTGCAAGAGGAGAGAGCTGCGAAGTTCCCATTTTGGAATTTAAATCTGAATGGTCTGTAGTCACAAACTGCCAGCAAGTCAAGTGGATTTTGATGTGAAGGCACACACAAGTTTCTCTGTGTCATGCCAGATCCGATAATGAGTTTGGACTAGCCGAGTTGTGAGCTTTATTATTTTAAAAGGAAGCCTACAGCTGCACAGCAGCACTCCTCTCGCAAACTCAGCCTTTCTAGACATCTTTTCAGTAATGACTACTTACTGTACAGGAATCGCAAGGCTTTGAATAATAAATGAGTTTTCCAAATTTGTTTGTACTTAAATACTTGAACGATGATTATTAAGCAATACAGAGGATTTTAAATTACCTCTCTCCTTTCCAAAGGAACAAATGATTATAGGACATTTGAAATATAAGCATCTTTACATTAATCCAATTAATCCAAGTATTATTAATCCAATTCCTAGATACAGTAGCTTGGTTTTAATTTTTCTTTCATTGACACAATCCTCCTGCAGGCTGCCCAACTTCTTCATTCTTCCTTTGTCATATCCTCCTACTGCCCTCTTGCCGATATTCAGGAGAGGCTCTGGCTTTAGGCTCTAAACCTGTGATAGTGACAGGGATTAACAGGAATTTTGGGCCTTCGGGACTCTCTTCTGTGTTACAAAAGGTACGGTAACAACATACCAAACTTGACAGTGGATATGCAGTGTAAATTAGGATAAGTAGAGGCAGCAGGTGCAGCAGCTTATGTTCTTTAAGCATTGCCACATAACGTTTCCAGGGCAGATGGACATTCAGGTATCATTTGATCCTTCTTGAAGTATACAATGTTTTTTACCTAGAAGTTGTATATAGAAGTAGTTATGGAAATTTAATAGTAACTTCAAGGTCAGTACTCTGGATACACAGAAATGGATTCAGTAGCTGGCTGTAAGAAATTTGGCCCTGGGGATTTATTGCTCTTTTGGCACAGGTCACAGTGAATCTGAAAAATTCAGGTAGCAAGTTAAACCAACCAAGACTCCCTGCTTGCCTCCCAAAATCAGATCCCTATTTTTTCCACCATGCATGTCCTCTTGTAACATGATCTTGAGTCCCAGTTCAACCTTTCAGCTGCATTCAATAATGTGGAAGGGGCAGCATAAGCATAAATCAGCATGTTTTCACTTAAAATACCTTTTTACTTTATTTAAAAAAAAAAAGAAAAAAAGAAAAAAAAAAAAAGTAAATGTATGCACTGACCTACAATGAAAAAATAAAGGATGCAGGGATGCCGTAGCAAAAGCAAAACAATTCCTCCCTCAAAACTTTAATAAATTCATTAATCTATTTTAGGCAGATGCACAGGTGGTACTGATGTGCTGATGCAAGCTATTGGCTTTCTAGGTCACTGTGTAATGAGGCAGAGTTGATTCCTGCTCCATCAGCTGCAGGGTAGGGTAAGAAAAGGACAGAAAAGAGAAAGGTCAAGGTAGGTTAGAAAATAAAAAGTTCTGGAGAAAAACGTACAGAAGAAAAGACAGGCTTAAAGTTCAGTAACTATTAAGTCGGATCAGATCTACTCATTTCAATATGCAGTAATTACAAAGATATAGCCATCCTGAGTCTTCCGAAGAACTTTTCCCCAAATTAGGAATCACCTGGGTACTTTCTGTTCAAGTTGTGTACAACAACTGTGTGACCTTTCACTACTGCAGTCAGTAGCGATGACTGCAATTTTGCTTCAAAGCTCACTACTGCTGGGTCCTGTCCCAGCTAGGTTGCTTCTCCTTCCAGGTACATTGTGGAGTTATGCATAGAGGGTATCTTGCTTTAAAACATACCATGTTTTTCATCCCTTCCTCCTGAAGGAAAAAGGGTATATTTATTACAGATCAAATGGTAATTGAAGCTTAAAATTGCAAGCTTTTAAAAGTAGTTTGTGCATCCTTTACAAAGAGCAGGCAGCAGAGAGAACTGTCCATTTCTGGAACCTCATTAAGGAACTGCTGCCGGTACCTCGGGGTTCGTGCCTACAGCTTCTGACTCAGGTGCACTTGAGCTGTGCTGCAGGCTGCTGGTAAACACAGAGGTTAAGAAGATTTGAAACTGTTTTCCACATCTCTCAAATTTCCTCTAACTAGCTACCTTCAGGGTAAACACCATTTATTACTTGAGGGAGAGCTACATGGAACATAAAATATTTAGCTGCACATCAGCTTTAGGTATGTGTAACAATCAGCAGAAAGCGCTGAAAGTTTGCCTACACACTGCTATGCGCCCCGTCCTCACCGAGATGCCACTCCATGGCTGGTTCATCTCCTCAGTTTTTAAAGTGGAGATGTTTGGAAATCAACGCCCAGAAACGCTGTTTGCTTTCTGAGTTGTGCGAGTACCCTCAGCACAGCCCGGCACTGCAGCGGGACTGCAGGAGCCTGGTTCAATTCACCCAGCGACAGCAGCAGTAGGGCAGGGAGGGGGGGATACCCATTTTGGGGGGATATGGAACTCAGAAGGGGGGCCTCCTTCCTCCCCCAAAGCAGGCTTAAAATCAGCTTACAGCAAGTTATGTGTCTGAAGGGGATTATTGTAAAAAGAGCACGTTATTTTCTATTTTAGTGCATCACTTCAGAGAGCGGCTGTCAGCATCCTCCCACTAGCGCCAGAGGCGCCTGGCACCACGGACAGCATCCCACTTTTGCGAGTGGGGACGCGGGGATTCCCGTTTCCTCCAGCAGCGAGGTGTTACTGTCGGGACAGCACCACCCTTGCCAAGAGCTCGCTGCACACCTCGCCTCAGGAGCTCAAACCTGGCGCTGAGCACACCAGGCCCTGCTAACCCGGAGGCTTTCCCCCCCTACAGGGGACAACAGCGGCTGCCCTACAGCCCTGGGGGAGCCCGGGCCGGCCGGGAGCCCTTCCATTTTTCCCTCTTTCCCTCAGGCGGCCGCTGGCTTTCTCCCCCCGGCTCCGGGAGCCTCCTCAGGGCCGCGCAGCCCCGCCGCGAAATGGCGGCCGCGGGGCGCAGCCTTGGGGCAGGGGCAGCCGCCCCCCGCCGGGAGCCCTTCCCCAGCCCGGCCAGGCAGGGCAGGGCAGCTCTCCCCTCCCGGCACGCCGCACCGCCGGCCTTACCCGCAGCTTGTCCCCGGCGCTCAGGCGGCCCGGGTGGACGAAGGGGTTGAGGACGACGGGCGAGCAGAAGGAGTGCTGCCTGGGCAGCGGCAACACCCGCGGCGCCATGCTCCGGCCGCCAGCACCGGGCGGCTGATTGCGCAGGAGCTGCCGCCGGGGGGGCCGCGAGGTCCCCGGCACTGTCCCTGCCCCGGTCCCAGCCCTCGGCCCGGCCCCGCCCGGCCCGGCCCCGCCGCGGGGAAGGAGCCCTCAGGGGCCGCAAGATGGAGCCGCCGCGCCCGCCCCTGCCGCCCGTCTCCTTAGGTGGCAGCAAGAAGGCGCCGGGCTCCCCCCTGCCGCCCCCAGCCCCGTGTCCTCCTTCCCCTGCCCAGCTCTGGCTGCTGAGTGGCGGCTGGTGTGCCTCACTGGCAAGCACCACGGCTGTTATCTGAGAGATAAGGGAGGCAAATGCGCTCAGGGTGTACAACAGGAGGCTTTTTATTTTTATTTTTATTTTTTTTCTTCGCGTGGAGGGTGCGTTTCCGCGCTGAGGTCAGGAGGAGGTGAGGTGTGGAGACACACCGTGAGCTGCATCCATGGGCACGGCCGCGGGTGGGAGGCTGTGCTCCTGAGGCAGGGTGGCTGAGGCGGAGGTGCTGCCCGCCGCTCACGTTACTCCACGCTCATGTGGCTGCTTCTTTTTTCAGCACTGAAGGAAGCTTCAGCCTGATGGTGTTGAGGAGGTGAGCCTGTGGGTTCTTGCACTGGATCTGCTGTGACTGTGAGGATGAGCCCCCAGAGCGCTGCGCTCAGGGACGGGTGGCTCCTGGCCTCCAGGCCATGACCTTGGTTCAGGCACTTCACTGTGGCACTCCCTCCTGTCTCACACCTGTTCTTCACACAAAAACATGGACACTTCCTCACACAACATTAGTCTGTCACTGGACTGCTTGCATTTCCTTTAAAAAATTGTTATAGAAACCTCACAGTTCAGTTCCCAGTTTGGCACGACTACTTCCTCAAATATGGTAATTATTAATTATTATAAAATTATTTTTCAGTTGTGGCTTGATGTGCAGGTGCTTAAGGAATAATCAAAATAATATATTTGGGTTAACTGAAGCCTGCGTATAGTGGAAGCTTGACAAATGTAGGATTTCCCTTGGCGGGCTTCCAGGGTCACCCTGTGACTGCCTGACCTTGGAATCGGCCTCTGAAAAACTAGAGCATGAACCAGGGCGGCACGATCATCATGGGAAGTGAGGCTAGAGGGAAACCCCAGAGCAGAAAGATCAGTTCTGCCTCCGTCATTCTTGACAGATGATTCGCGGATTTGTTCCAGCACTTCTCTGGTTATGTTATGAAACATTTTTTCTATATCTGAGCAGAGTCTCTTTGCAATTTATATTCACTTGGTGGGTATGAAAACTGTTTTCTTTCCTCTTTGCAGCTACTTCTTGCACTCTTGTATAGTGCTTTTGTGATTTACTCAAGCCTTCACTAGACTCAACAGTTCAGTGCTTTCAGGTTTTCTCTCCCAGGTCATAGTTTCTAGGTATCTGATTATACTTAATGCCTTTCTCTGGCATTTCTCCAATAGGTCCACACCTGTCTTGAAGTACCCAAACTGGAAATGCTACTCACTAGGAGGACTGACCAGTGCTACTGATTGGGCAGGAAGGGTTGATTTCTGTCTAACACATTTATATATCCCTGCTTTTATTGCAGTAGCCTGGCCTTGTGACTCACACTGTAAGTCATGATAACTCTTAGATCCATTTCTGAGTAATTACTTGTCATTTACAACACAAAGTTCTAAGAATAAAACACTGCATTTGTCCTTATTAAATGGTTGTAATGATCTTACCTCTAGAACCATGAAATAATAAAGCATCTAGCTTTAAAGACATGATGCTTTTATTATGTAAAATAATCTGTTTCTGGTAACTTGTACATTTGTTAAGAAACAGTGATATTGATTATAAATATTTAATCATCTAAGGCTGGTCAGCCGTAACATCATGAAAAAGGCTTAAGCAAGCACCAAGATACAAACAGTGCAAGAAAAATGTGTTAACGTTCAGAATGTGAGAAGGTGTGATCCTTTGCCTAAACTGACATCAGTTTCTCTTTTGAATAATAAATCCATTTTGGTCTGCGAGTCTGTGGTGGAATGAACTTTGATCCTTGTTCCACTAACACAAAATACCACCAAGCTATTATGATACTGATGTTTGGAATTGTTTCAATATCTTTATTTTACCAGAATGTGTATCTGGCAACGTGGGAACAATAACATTAGCTTATTACTAATTATTTTTGTAGGTTGAGCACACACCTTTAGTTTTGCAGGTCAGTAGGAAAGCATATGATTTACCTAAAGAGCTTTACCCAGTACTGTCTTGATTCTACTCAGAAACTGTAAAAATAGTGGCTCCAGAGCAGGTGTAGCTTCTGTATGCAATCCAAGTGAATCATATCAGTGACAGAGGACAACCCAGTAAACACTTCCACAGCGTAGGCAGAGATTCTTCTTTCATATAAACTGTCACATTTTTAAAAAAGTTTATGGAACTTTATTGTTTTTAGTATAAATTATATATACAGCTTAAATTGGACTGTGATCTTTCTCTCATCAGAACTGCCTTTGGAACAGCTTATTCTCCCCTGCATTTGTAAAAATATACTCCAACATATCTTCTTATCGTAATGATCTTAATAAAGCTACAGTAATTTATAAGTATATTCAGTATTTATCAGTTCTGTAAAGTGTGGTAGACTAAATCATCCATTGCAGAATAAGGAATTCTTGTGAACTAAATCTTCCACTAGCAGTTCCAACTGAACCAGAAGCTAAATGAAGTTGCCCTTTTTAGCATTTCTATCTTCAATTCTTCAGTTAGGCCTGTTGTCTTAACTTTATAAAACACACAAAGGCGTTCTTTGATACAGAAACTGAAAACCTCCTTCGTGTTTGAATTGTTCCCTTTGCTTTTGACCAAAATGCCCCCTCTTGTGGCCACGGTCGTGTAATATTTCTGCACAGAAAATTTAGCCCAGTATCTGTAAACTGCTCGTGAGGAAAAAACCACGACCCTTCCTCAAGAACAAGTGACAAAATTTCTTCGTGCAAAGTAGCATCCTGATTATTGGCTTGCTTTCTGTGATATAAAATGTGAACTTCGTGTGCAAAATGGGTATGAGAACAGAAATAGATTCCTAGTGTGTTTTCATTGTTGGTTTAACTTCTCCTTTCTTTCTTTCCAGGCCATGGTCCCCTAATGCAAGTTCAGTCTCCGCTTCCCTCCTGGAGGAATGCTGACTAATTCCTTCCAAGAGAAAATCTGGGTGCAGCTGATGGGATGTTTTCTTCAGGGACCAGTGAAGCCACATAGTGTAATGAGAGTCACATCAGCTTTGTTTTTCTCCACCTGGCACAGTCTTCCAGTGTTATCCTGGTAAGCCATATATCCTTAAAAGTCTTCATGCCTTAGTCATGCAACACACAACCTCAGTAACATGCTATGTTAATAGTACTGTGGCAGGCTGCCACAAAAAAAAAAAAAAAACAAACAAAAACCAAAAAACAAACACACAACACAAACATTTTTGATAATTGTATCTCAGAGTCAGAAGGGCATTGCATGAGGCTCCAAGCAGACTCAGGCTTACTGTTAAGCACTCTGGACATACTTATCTCCCTGATGATGTCCACAGCAGTAAACATGGCCTGTTGTGCAGTCCGTATCTGCTGCAATAGTAGACAGCATACTTAACGTGAGAGAGGATCAGAAACATCCTCTACTGTTTCAAGTTCTATACTCATAAAGGACAAATTAAGTTGCAGACCTTGGGGAAAAAAATATATCTGATTATAGAAGGTAAGTGAAACCAACATTACTGAACAGTTGCTATTCCTAATACCTACTCAATAAAAAATGCTGTCCATGGGAACATTCAATGGGCTGGATAATGTACGGTGTAATTTGTTAGGGCTCCATCAACCAGTTTCAGTCTGCTGAGGATCTAGATCTGCACATCCTTCAATAGAATTTTTTGTTTCATTCCTACTTCAAACAAGGGAAGCAGATTTGGCCTGTTCCTTTCACAGTGCTCATGTAGTTGTGGACCAGAGGATGTGCTGACAGGCATACATAGTCCATCCAAGCAGACACACACGTGTGCATTCATATGCATGCATGTATACATAACACCTCCTTGACCCCATTTAGTTTTTCTGTTTTCAAGTCAGTTGCACAGGTGCACGTATCTTGGAGTTTTAATTAAATGTTAAATAAAACTGAACCAGCTCTAAAGCTAGGGATTCTCCTGGTTATTACTAGATGTTTCTTTTAACAGGAATTCCTTTCTCTGCCACTTTCCCTTGTTCAGTAAACATTGGGCTTTCTGTCCTAGTATTCTCTTTCTTATGTTGGTGCACATAGAGTTCACACAATGTTTGCCTGGTAAGTTTTTGTAAATGAGTCATTGCATTTGAGAGTTATTTCTAGATGTTTTTGTCAGAGGGGAGTTGCCATCCCCAGTCTGTTAAGTATGGGAGTCCAGCCCATTCTCTGGTATAGGTAAAATAGTCAAGAATGTGTCCTGGCATGCTGCACTAGAGAGAGGAACCTCTAAGAGTGCCCTGAATCTGCTTCTACTGAATTCCTTTCTCTTTGTATTGCTAACTGACAGAAGGCAGATAAAATCAGAGGCAAGAACCTAGCCACTTCAGATTGCAAGTCATACCTGATAATGACCTCTGCAAAGGCAGATGCTTAACGTGCATGTTGTTGGTTCTGGTGGAGTAAGTAGGGCTTGCGTTAGATTTTAGGTCCTAGACAGGCAGATAGATTGCTGAGCTAGCTCAGTTAACAAGTTAGGAAAACATACATTAGCATCGGGCCTTGCTGATGCTGGCTGAAAATAAAGGTAGTATTTATCTCAGGGAATCTACTGGGGCTGTCCCCTTGGAGAATCCTCCTGTAAATATTCCTCACCTGCGGTGGCTGCAAAACTGGACAACTTGACAAGAATTTCTCTTCTGTTTCTCTGGGTAGGGAAAACTCTAGACTGATGAAGGGGGATCTCCAACTCCCAGTGCTCTCAAGCTGGTACCTTCCCTGATTATTGAATTCACTTGAAAACAAAAGAAAAAAGTAGATTTACAAGAAAAAGAGAGACTCCAGTGAATTGCGTGAGAATGAGATATAAAATTAACGTGTTTTTTTTTTCCCTTTGAACTGAACCCAGGAGCCTCAGTAAAGTTTACCCTATTTAAAGCATTAATTAGGGAGCTGACTGTACATAAAGATAAAACAACTCTTAAAGAAGTCTCAAGGGACTCAGAAAAAACTAGTTTTGTCTACATGAAGCAAAAGAATTTTAATTAGAAGCAACTGAATTGAAGTGAACTGATATGAGCAACAAAAAGAGAATTTATCCCACAACATATTCAGGGAGCGTAATTGAATGTTCATTAGCTAAGAGTTATATACTGACTGTTAATGAGCAGAAATGAATATGTATTATTTCTTATTAGGCTGGAAATATATAGAACTAATTGCATTTAAATATAGTAGCTATAAAGCTGTGTTTTTTAAGTGTCACAACTAAGAACAGGAAAGACATAGGTGAATTTGTATTCCTTACTGCAGTAACACTTTAAATATTTATTATGCTAAGTGGTATTAATACATAGCTTTTTGTGGAAATGGTTATTATGTTGTGCTAGTAGGACTTGTGGATGCCTTCATTTGGATAGGATTTATGCTTTGTTTATTATAAATTAGGGAAGGCAGTAGAACCAAGACACATGCTCTCGGATTACTGTAAGACAGTGTTATTTTTGCTTCTCATAATGAGAGTCCTCTGTTATTCATGATCAAATGGCACTTGGCTTATTGATATTACAGCCTGCTAATAATCTCAGGAGAGAGTTTTGGTAAGATTTCTTTGTTGAATAACTACAGAAGAAAGCTATTTGGCTAGTTGGTGTGCTGATAGAAAAGTAGAATTAATTTGTATTAATACAGTCGATGTGTTGTGTGTGCACCCAGCAAGGGCCTATGCCTGCCAAGAGGTACCTACACCTCTCTCTGGGGACTTCGGTAGGGACTGCAACAAAGGTGGACTCAGACCCATGATCATTTATTGTCACTGAAAGGCCACCTCTTCTCCGGCATGGCAAAATAGATGTTTTTTTTTTCATCATCCTGTTTGCTTTGACATTGAAGGATATTTTGCATCTGTAGTCGGGAGAGGTTAACTCACCTTTGAGCAAGCCATGCCTTTTGAGATCAGTGTTGTAGGCAGTGATTTTGGGGAATTTAGATTGCTATCTCCCTACTTAATTGAAAAAATACCTGGTTTGGTCTGATTTCAGTTTGTTTTTTAATTTTGTAATCTATCCTTTTCTGATAAAATTCTTTTGGTTACTAAAGGTTGACCCCCTGGTTTACCGTTATATCTGTAGAGCTAATAAACAGAAATTTGCACTGCTAAAGATAGCAGTCCAGTGAGTCTACATTTAGCAATCCAAATTTATGTTTATTACTTATACAGATATATTTTTACCACAGGATTCATTAGTGGTAACAACTGTGCATGTTCATTTTTCTGAGAGATTGCAACCTTTTTCCACTCACAAGAGGGCGATAAATCCCTAGTCATCTTTATTCAGCCTCTATAAAGCGATCAAGTGAGCAGTAGGCTAGTGTAAAATGTCACAAAAAGCAGCTTGGTGTTAGATAACTGATACATAGAGAGACTTGTATAAAATATTGTGATTCCTTTTCTTTCATTTTATGGGAAGTTTAGGTTAGGCTCTCTTCCTTTCGTGGCACCATAGATCCTGTTGTCGGTAGAAACTGGATGTGGAAAGGTTATTGAAAGGATTCCCCTACTGTAAATGTTTTTGTCATGGTATACTTACACGTATTACATTCAGATTAATGTCAAGTGCCTCAAATAATGTGATTTTCAGTGTATTCTTCAGGAGAGTCTTCTATAGCCTAAATGTTGTTGTGTATGCATATTTCTTCCTCATGGTGAAACTGTGTCTTTGGTAATCAGAATTTTCTATTTCTTAACTTTAATATTTTGCCTCAATGAAAGTATCTCTTCTGTTAAAACTCCCCACCAAATGCAATGTTATCTCATCTAAATGCAAAGACCACAACTTGAAGTCTGTATGTGTTGATAATATCAGTATGGGGAGCTGCCATTAGCACTGTGGTTTCTCTATTTGTGTAAACAATTTTATGAGCACTTTATTATCCTTTTAAGTATGTATATTTATTCACCTTCACATCCATTGCCTCTCTGCAGTAATTTCTGTTTTATGTTGTATGGTAGAATAGTTTCAGGAGTTTTATGTAGAATAGAGACAAAAAGGAAAGAAAAAAGAACTGGTTTAATATACTAAATTACTGTGTCTCTGTTGATGTTACCTGAGTTCCTTCCAGCTCCTTTATTTGGAGGGGCTGGATTCCTTCCAGCTCTCAAGTTCCAATGACCCAGCCCATGCAATTTTTAAGCTGTCGGTATTAGAACAAATTCTTAATTATTTATGCTATAGTATGGCCTCTGAAGAATATTCTCAGTCTGTGTCTTAATATGAAAAATAAATAAATCTCTGAAGTCTCTAGCAACACACTGAGGCATTTGCTTGAGGTGTTAGTACAGTGTCCATCTGAGTTTCAGTGTCTCAAATGACGTGACTTCCAATATATCTTTTAAATAAGGAGACAAATCCAAGGCTCTTGGGGCTCTTTCTACGATCTGAATGGAGTTCTGGGGCTGTCTCAAATGGCTGAAACAAAGCCACCTTTATATTGTCTTTCACCAACTTTAAGCAGCCTTGGGTTGCAGGAATCTAGAGGCTTGTCTGGCCCCTTGCCCAGCATCTCACTACCTCAGGCCTGTGGTAGGAAGCAGCTGTTAGCAGGCAGGGCTATCCCCAGCTCATTTCTTTTGTATTGTCCTGCCCAGAGCAACTTCCCCAGCTGACCATCACCCATCCTCACCGCTGGTTTCTGCAGGGTAAAGGCAGAGCTGTCCTTGAGCATAGCACCAAGTCTGCACTGCTGGCTACCAAAATGCAAGCACCAATGTGGCTGGGCAGCGAGCAGAGCTTGGAAGAGAAGCAGAGAGGAATTTTAGGGTGGAAACCCCTATCTCACTCGGTCTGCTTAAATTAAATTAGCCTCCTCCATTCCTTTTTTAATCATCAGACAAGGTCTATGACCTCTTCACTCACTGCGTTTTCTCAGCTCCAAAGCCAAAGGGGTTTTGCTGGCTATCTGGTCACAGTCAGGAGTTCCCAGGTTCGGAACTCCAAACATGATCTCCTTCACAGAGGTTCTCTCAGTACAGTCAGGCATTTTGGCTATTTCAGTTAAGACCAAAATTAGATACCAGAACCATATGATCGTGTTTTTTTTTTTTATTATTATTTTTATTTTTATTTTTTATTTTTTATTTTTATTTTTAAACTGTGATTCTTACCATGACTGCACGCCCTCTAGAACTTCATCTGTATATCAGAAAGATACCTAAATTCTATTTGTGTCATATTTAAAGATCTAAGGACAGCACACTAGTAGGAGATCAAGTATGCAGATGGGTCAGCTCTTTTTATACATCAAGAGCAGCTGAGAGGGAAAAATCAAGAAGAAGCATTTCCAACCAACTCACTATCTGCAACTCAGCTTGAGGCATCTAGGCAAGTAAGATGTTAAAACTATGATTAAGGGGGAAAGGAAGATATGCAATACGTATTTTTTATCTAGCAACTCTAGGAAGATGTCCTCCAGCTTCAGGCAGTTTTGTTGAAGTCTGGGGGCTTCTTACAATGGGCCAGATGAAAAAAATATTGAGAACTTTTGCTGGATACCTTTTAAAGTGCTAACACTGAGGCTATCACAATGCCATCAGTAAGACAGGTGTGGCTGCAAGATTACAAGGGCAGCAGCAAGATTCAGGTGGGTGAGCTCAAATAACGGTAACGTAACCTGCCCTGAAGCACACCCTGACTTCTCAAGTGCTGCAAATGTGGTGCTGATGGTGATAAAGCTGGGTAATTTAAAGCAAGGTCGGGTGCAGGTGCTGTTTGGCAGTTGGGATCCCAGGAGCTCTGAGGACTATGGCAGTATCTTTTCTACACAGGTACTCACAGATAAGGCTGATATGACGTAGGGATCAGGATGGAATTTTGCTATCAGGTACATATCAGAGAGGTACTGTTAACATTTGGGTACAGGTTAAAAGTTTTTGGGTTTAATTATTATTATTATTTTTTTTCTGAGGAAAACAGCATGAAGGTTGGAAATAATGACATTCTTACAAGAAAGTAGGAGTGAAGAGCAAGGAAAAGGCTTGGTAGAAAACTTGGTATTTTGTAGGGGCCTGTTGCTAGTCAGGCATTAAGAATAAACCTTGGGCTTTTTTTGTTGTTGTTTCTTGTAGCCAAAGTTGGTGGCAGAGGAAGCTCTGAGGAAGAGCATGAATGTGACAGGGAAATTTCTGCTACTGGCTGCAGGTGCCTTGTATTGGAGCTTCTCATCTCAAGGATTTCAGCCTGGAAATGTGCTTTAGGACTAGAAATACTGCCTAAACTCTCTCCAGATGGCTTGGAAGAGATCTGGGGGCACTGAGGCAGGTTCAACAGACTGGGATTGTGTCTTGAACAGTATAACAACCTCTTTTTCTCCAGTAGAATCAGATGACAAATGTGGATGTTAACAAAGGATGATGGAGCTGTAGCTCAGTTGTCATAAAGAGAAACGGTGATTAGTTACGGAGACCTCTGAGCTTCTTCCCAGCAGTGGAGGAGCATGGGCCCACAGGGGCTGGGTGCTGGAGTTTCACCAGTGCTTCCCTGGGTAAATGACTGCAACTCTGGGCTGGTTTTCTAGTCTGTAGTATGGTGTGGCTGTCTTGCAGAAGGGCTTGAAAGGCATAATCAATTGTAAAATGCACTGAAATAAAAAGTGCTAGCTCAGTACCAAGTGGTTTTATCTACTGCTGCACACCCAAAGGCTGTCACTACCGAAAGGGGAAGCTGAGGAGGAGCTCTTTGATAGGGGTGTGGTGATAGGACAAGGAGTAGTGGTTTTAAACTCAAATAGGGTAGATTTAGATCAGATAGTGGGAAGAAATGCTTACTCTGAGGGTGGCAAGGCACTGGCACAGGCTGCCCAGAGAAGCTGTGGCTGCCTCATCCCTGGCAGTGCTCAGGGCCAGACTGGTTGGGGCTTTGGGCAATCTGGTGTGGTGGGAGGTATCCCCCCCATGGAAGGGGGCTGGAACTGGGTGATTTTTAATGTCCTTTCCAAACCAAAGCATTCTGTGATTCTGTAATTTAGTTCTGAGATGGAGACACATTTCTTAATGCCCGTGACTTGTACAGAAACAATCTGAAATCATAAAGCCCTGGGTTGGTGGTGGAACCTTGTCCTCAGTGAGGTCAGTGGCAATTCTGTCACTGCTTTTGCTTTGAAGAGGATCATGCCATTTTGTCAGGAAGCTTTAGGGAAATAAAAGAGTTTCCAAAACGAGCGATCTGGGACTTCTGTAAGGCTAAATTACGCAGTGCCAGTCCTCACTCCAGTAGTCCAATGGTGTAGTACAGCTTGATACGTCAGTTAATTACTTAGGGATTTATTAACTCAAAATTTTAAGGAAACCGCTAGCTTAGCGCTATCTACAGGAGGAAAAAAAAAAAGTGAAGAACACTTGAACAGCCCAGGGATTTTGGCAGTAAGTGAACATAAAGTAAGTTAATGGAACAAAGGATGTGCCATTAAAATGTATCATATGATCCATGAAAGAAGTTACAAATATTGTGCACCACTGATTGAAAAATGATGGTAGGTGGGGAGAAACCCAACAGAAAGAAAGGGGGAGTGTGGGGGGGAAACAACTTGTGGAGATTTATCCCAACATGAGTGTAGTTTAATATGTATTGATATTTGGGAGATGTTTCTGACAGTTATTAAGTTAAACAAGAAGCATGGCTTTTGCTCTGAAGAATTTCAGAGTATGTAGATCTGCTAACAATTTATATATCAAAGCAGTCACCAAATGGGCTGGAGAGGCAGAGCAACAAATCACTTCCAGAAGCTGCCATTATCATGATTTAAAAGTAATGTTAATCTCAGTGTTGCTACAAAAGTGAATATTAATGTATATTTTAAAAATAAAATCTGATTTTGATTTCAGTGTGGGGCTGAACTCCTTGGAATTGGCCTTGCAAAGCTGTGCTCTAACCATGTCATCTGGATTCTTTTGACATATAAATGACAGAAATCTAGAAAGTTTTACTAAACTCTGTGTACTTCCTCTATAAATCAGGGTGCAGTGCCCATCTGACCATTGAAGACCTGTATAATAAGTAGAACTAGGACAGGTGTGCAGGTGACTTTCTTAATAAAAATGAGAGTATC
Source organism: Netta rufina (assembly GCF_964035555.1). Lineage (NCBI taxonomy): Eukaryota > Metazoa > Chordata > Aves > Anseriformes > Anatidae > Netta > Netta rufina. The sequence goes on from NC_140136.1 coordinate 14,587,798, forward strand.
CCTCATTTCTGATGTTTTTAAAAGGATTTGTGCTTCCAGACAGCTTTATGCCTTTGCATTCGTTTCTGATTTTGGAAAAGGAAGATCTTTTAATAATGTTTAGCATGGACCTCCCCCACCCCTGCAATTTGTGCTGCTCTGGTAGAAGTGGTGTTCCTCTGCAAAAGCTCATAACGTGCTATATGAAATGTCAAGAATGATAAAGCAAAACAAAGAACCTCTCAAGGAAAATGTGCTGCCATGAATATCTGAAATCTACTGAACCGCTGCCTTATTATATTGAAATTTCAGTAAACACTTTTCTTAAGAGCTTATGTTTCAGTAGGCAGGGAAATGTGTTTTCTATGTAAATAGCAGTGTTTGCCTTTTCTTTAAAAAATGTATTCTCACCACAGTGGTAAATCCTACAAGCAGACTAAAACACAGTTGAGGCCGTGAGATATGGAATAAAATCTCCAAAACCTCTCTGTGCTTGTAGGATTGTCATTCATAGCTGTAGAGCAAAAATGCCATAGAGAATTGATCTTTGCGATGTTTTTACATACCTTCAAGCTTTGAAAATGAGAGAAGGGAGGAAGCCAAAACCTTCAAAAGGGCACTAATAAGCTCATTTTGCCTCCTCCTTGTTTTATGTCTTACTCCAGATTTTATTACTTCACTCTTAGCAGATCTGGTACGGCACAAGATTTATTTCTGAGTGCTTATCACGCCTTAGTAGAAGGCATTTAAGTTTTTCCATCAGAATGCTTTCTGTTCACCTTCTCCTTGATAGCATTTTTATCCACTTACTGGACGCGAAGTATCACTTAGAACGCTGCTCAGAGGTTGGCGAGGGTAAGTGTAACCATTAGTGCAGCCAAGCTGGGTGCTGGAGGTGTTAATGCTTTGCTGCCAGCTGTGTTTCAGTGCTAGCTATCTCTGGTGTCAAAGGACTTCCTTTCTTAAATGCAAGGCCAGCATTGTCCTTGTCTGAAATCTCCCTTGGTAACTGAACTTTTGCAGTCACTGCTTTTAGTTTCCCCAGAAATCAGGCTTACAGCCTTGGAACTTCTGAAAATATATCTGCAACTGTTTGACAAATGTTGCAAATACGCCTGGTTTTCCTTGGTAGCCATTTCAACATGCCTCACTTAGATCTCTTAAGGTCAGTTTAGTAGCCAGGTCAAGTAAAAAGAACAGTATAACAGAGCCAATTTGTAACTCCATCACAAGAAATATCACTCGAATAATGTTTTTGGAATGAAGGGCATAACCTCCACTTCGGTTTTATATGCTGTTTATGCTTTTGTACTACCCTCCTCTGCATAGCTTCTGAGAGCCTTGGTAGAGTTTTTCAGGTAAGGAAACCGTTACCTATCATGCAGAGCTCTCTTTTTCCCTCCTTATTCTTTCCAGAGAGAACGCTGTAAGGGAGTAGGATAATGATGTTAGTATTGCTACCTGTACTATATTCAGTGCTGTGTGGATTGTGTAGTTATGCAGAGACTAAAAAAAAAAAAAGAAAAAAACCTGGAGTTGTCATGTTGTTAAATCTGCTGGTGTGTTTTTTTCTGTGAGGTTGGATCAGTTCCCAAGCTGGTTTAGGAAATCTATTGGGGCTAAAACTGACAGTGGCACTACTTATCTGTGAAAGCCAAGTCACTTTTTTTTTTTTTTACACACGTGTTTTAAATAGAATTTTAAACTGTTTTACACAGACATAAGGCATCTCCCTTGGAGATAATCATAGAAGAAAGTAGCTCGATGAAGGAGGACAGGAAACACTGGACAAATCTTAGATTATTCTTGATTTCTGGCTTTCTGTTCTCTATCTGAAACATTCTGTCCTTGTGTATATACAGGGGATTGTCTGTCAAGACCTCTAAAAATGGTTGCATAGCCTGGAACGAAGAGGTTCTCCTGAGCATAAGGAGGTCCCTTTGCCACAGCATGGCTGAGCACAGAGCTTCTGGCCAAGTTTAAATGCTGTTGTGGGAAGAATAATCACATTTAAGGAACTTTCAGATGAAGAATCAGGGATTTTGGCATGCAGTCATACAACAGCATTCTAGCTTGTGCTTCTTCTTTTATTTAATTTTTTTAAAAAAAGCAATGTGAAGAATTGCTGATGTCCTGTGACACAGTGGTCCTATTGAATGCCACTGAGCATATCCATGGTGCAGCACAGGTGGAACTCTGACATAACGAAGAAGCTAACTGCTATTCTGGGCTGTGCTCCTGCATGCTGAATTGATTGTCATCCATATGGGAGCGTGTTGTTTAATAAACTAGAACGTGCTGCCACAGGTGCAGAAGTTCCTATCATGTTTTCTGGAGAGAAGTCCAATAAAAAATAGTCCAATTTCTGTTAATAACTCTCAGTGCCGGGTACCCTGACTGTGTCTTTCTGAAAAGGAGACAGTTTTCTTTCTCCTATATGTTCTCCAAAGGCAGAGTCATGATGCCAGCTAGTTTGTTGGTGCTGCTGGATCAGAAAGCTGCTGGCTTCTGGGCTAGCACTAGTAGTCTAGCACCAGCCACCCCTAATTGCACCAAAATGTAGAAGCTCCGTTTTTATGAGGGTTGTGGCCCTTTCCACCGTGCCCTATCCATGACTTGCTGTACAAGGGGGGGATTAACGGATTTCTCAGACTCATCTCCCCAGCAAACCCCCAGACATGCTCAGCAGACTGATTAGTTCATGTTTATAATGTGCCTTGAAGAAGGTTGTGTTGTTATTACCTAGAGCTCTTGAATGACTCCTTGGTATAGAGATGCAAGACAAACAGGTTTTAGTTATAAAAAATACTTACGCTGAGAAATGTATGAGTATTACTGAATTACATGAATTCCTGTGAGCTTTTCTTCTGCTTCCTGTTGCCATCCAGTTGACTCTTAAGTACATGTGCTCTTTTTTTTTTTTTTTTTTTTTTTTAGACTGGACATTACTTGATGGTAAAATGCTGGGATTTATTCGGATTTTATTTTTTTTATTTTTAATTGCATACAGAGCTGCTTTGACTGAAAATATTTAGACTGACGAAACCCATGCCTGTAGACTGTATTTGTATTTGTGCTCAGCTCTTCAGGAAATTGTTTGTCTCTGTTGCTTAACCATAATGCATTTAATGAAAACAGCCTTTATTCATTTATTTGAGTAAATCTGGTGTTGAGACTCTGGAAATAAAATGCTACTGACTCCCCAAGTAATAAGAAAAAAGTAAAAATGAATTTGTATGTAATCTGTGTTGTTTCTGATTCATTGTGTTGCATTGAAGCAGGAGCATTGGAGAGGTGAGAAGTAGGCTTTGCTGTAGACACGTGATGGACCTGATAAAAGGAACAGGGATTAACATGAAGCATTTGACAATCCATCTGGTTTGAAATTATTTATTCTGCTATCTGTTGATCACATGCAACACTGAATGCTGCTGAAAGTGGAGCTTCTTTTTTTCTTCCTCTAATGAGGACTCTGAGCCTCTGAAGGCTGGTCCAGACCTCATACACATCTTTGCCTGAAGAGATGGACACAGTATCGTTGTGGAAGCACACTTTTTCTTCCTTTTTAAATAGAAATAGTTGTATTGTTTAATTTATTCTCACTGAGCTTGAATAACAGGTGACATGATGTCCTGAAGCGTAACAGTATAGCACAGTCTAACACACAAAGGTAGAGGGATAGTGTGTCAAAATGCAACTGCCTCTGTGGTTTGAGAGCACAGATCAGCCACCAGAAGCCAAGCTGCAAAGAGGATGAAGAAACGATGTAGTTTGGGAAGTGCTGTGGAAACACTTCTTGCAAGGGAGGGGATCTTTGTGTGCAAGCTTGCAGGATCCAAGTTTAAATGGTAGTATAGGAATTTCTGACAGGTGGTAATTTGTAGGAATAGGGTTCTGTTTTCTCCTGCCCAGCTGACAATGTGAAGTTAATGCTGTTGAATCCCCTGGTTCTAGGAAGATCAAGTAGTTCTGGCTTCTGCTTAAGGCACCAGTGGAAGCCTGAGTTAGTCAATATTATAAAATGAAGTTGCCATCAACCAACTAATGTGAAGCATGTTTTGAAGCACATCTGCAGTTGATTATCTTGAAGGGTAAAGAGTGTTATAGTGAAATGCATTGCAAGTCTATACTGGGGATGAAATTCTGTATAAACAGCATAACTCTTAGGCTCTTGAGGTCTGATACAGGACTTTGGATAGACACTCAGCTACCAGGGTTTGTATGTTTGCACGTAGCTCGTAAACAGCATGATTTGGAACCCAGTCATGTCCTGTGGTTTCCTCATATCCTTTATATTGGATAAAAAAAATAAGCTGTCATTCATGGCATTGTGGAAACAGAGCTCCTTAAAACGACAGTCATGGGATGTGGTAAATTCTTCATATTTTGTAGCCTTTTAAATCAAGAGTTGTTGCTTATCTAAAAGTGACAGCACTGTAGTAATCAGTGGCTGAAATTTGAGGGGAGACTGAAGGAGTTCAGGCTAAATTATCACAGCATTCCTCCAGGAGTAAAAGCTACAAAACCAATACTGAGCATAAGCACGGTCAGAATTTTGTGGAGCACACTTGGTTGGAAAGGGCATGTACTGTTTGAAAGCACTTGGGGTGCGGAGAGGGGCTTTGCTTTAACCCTCCCTTCGCCGAAGTCAGCATGAAGATGGAGGAGTTTTAAAGTGCCGTGCAAGTGGAAAGGAAGAAAAGAACATCCCAGCCTTATCTGTAATGTAAGGCTGTTGTGTTTAATTCTAGATCAGTGTTTTTTCTCCTAATAAATAAGAGTCTTGTATTTTGGTAAACCGAAAGTACATTTGCAAATAGCCACCAGGACTGCGATACAGATAAAACTTGTTCATGTTAATAAAATGCAGCTATCCCATCAGGGAAGTGGAGCAGTCTTGCCAATATAGATTAGATCGTGATGGATACTAGAAACTAAGGCAGAAGAGATGAATCTATATGGAAGTGAAATATTTAGTGGTATTCTTCGGCTCTAGATAACAAAATGCCATGGAGGTACAGTTAAATTTCTGTTTATTGACAAACGTCTGCTGCAGTAAAGAGCCTGCCAGGAGCGTGGTCTATGTTTTGAATTGATTTTGTATCCCGATAACTTTCCACAGCAGTGTGAGACATGCCCGAGTGTTGGAATGGAATTCAGTAGTTCTATTACAGTAATAATTTATCTCTTACCTGGCCTGTGATGATTCCTTCTCTGGTGATTTGTTTTTTTTTCTTCTTGCAAATAATAGCAGAAAAATTACCTCTCTAATGATGATAATGTTTGGTTTCAGAGGAAGGATTTTTGGGCTCCAAGTGTAACTCTATGCTGGTGCCCCACAGGACCCAACAGTGAGTGCTGGGCGATGCATAGGGTGGATGACTGGGGGCACGTGACCAGTGCTGGCTTCCTAAAGATGCAACAGAGCTGTAATCTCTAAGGAGGTGCAGGAGCTTCTCTCTGACACCCATTTGCTTGTCATCCTCACTGAAGGCCTCGACACCTATCGGTCACCCCTGAGAAGTGGTTGGCCTGTAGCACTGGGGTTGCGTTGTTAACCTGGGATGGGTTGGCACTGCCTTTCCTCCAGAGTCGTTCCCCAAGATATGTGTAGGGCTGTGAATGTGCAGCAATCATCACACTGCTGTACCTACTCCATTCCCAAGCACACAAAAGTATTTCAGGCTACATTTTCACCGTGGTGTCGTAGTTGTGCCGTGGTTTTTATTTGTAGAGGCATGGCCTGCCTAATTCCCTGTTCTCCTGGCTGAGAGTGTGTCATGCTAGTCACATGCCAAAATCTGCTTTAAAAAAAATATCGAAACACACACCCCCCAGAAAAAAACAAACTCAAACCCTAACAACTTTGGAAACAGAATTACAGAGTTAAATAAACAGTTTAATATGTTGTGTTATCATAGAGAATCACAGTAAGATGACCACTTAAATGCATTCAGGTGGTGCCCGTTCAAAAAAATAAAGTCTAACAGTGTGCATGGCTGGAAGAACAAATATTCCAACCCATTATCCGTATAAATAGTGCATGGCTGAGACACTGCTGAGACGGGGGCCAGAGCAGCGGTTTACTGGCAGCACACTGTGCTGCTATAAAGACGATCTTTGCTCTTCAGCCTGGCAGGAATTACTGTGGGGGACTCACCTCCTGCAACGAGGAAATGCCTTGAACCAGCCTCAGTCGCTCTCCCCCCTCTCCTGGCTGAGGGCTGTGCGGCTTTGGATGATGTTCCTGCTTTGCTGGAAGGGCTGCTCGCTAAAACGCACAGCCTGAGGGGAACCGGGAGGAGAGAGGGGCAAATTCAGGGAAGCAGCTTCCCCTACGTAGGTATGGAGTATAAATGGTGGGTATATGGGAGAGTCATGGAAGATAGTGTGACTTCTTCCTCTCTTTAAAGAGATGCCTTTGTAAATGCATTTTCACACTTACTTCCCCCCCCCCCCAAAAAAAAAAAAAAAAAAATGTTTTCTGTTTGTTTTAAATACCTGTTATTTTCCTGAATAGCTTGTATTCCCTCAAAGTGACATAAAGAGACCCAAGTCCTGTAAGTCTTCGGCTTGGCAGTCTCTCATTCTGCATGAGGGCTTGGAGGGATGCAGCTACTTTCTGAGCTGTATTTGGTCACCAGGCTTGTTCTGGGGCTGTGGGTTTGCTGTGGGGCAGTGTGGCTTGGGCCTTGAAGAAGGCGCTTTTCCTTACTGCTCTGAGCTCTCTGTAGGGTGCAGTGATTCATTTCAGCCTGCAAGTGGCATTGTTTGTCCGGTTACTGGACTTGGCAGCCTGGTTTATCTGAAAACCTTACATAAACTGAAATGCTTCAGCATTGCTCTCTCTTTCCAAGTGTTTGTATATGACAGCCTGTTTGCTGGCTCTGGGAAGAAAACCAAGCTAGAAATGATGCTGTGTCAACTGCAATAGCTCTCCCTCGGCTTGCTCTAAAACCCATCAATTATTGTAAAGTCGCTTCTCTGCACTGCAAAATCTTCTCTTGCCTTGAACTTCAGAAACGCTTCTAGTTTACTTCCACATTTCATAAATACCCTTCTGAATGAGCTGGATACCTTGGGGTTGTATGTAGGGGTTCAGGAGGGTGCTGCCTGTTACCAAATCTGGGAGAAAGCAGGGCTGTGTAAGTCGCATGAACTTCAGTGAGAGTGTTTCCACTCTAATTTCTGCAGAAGTTCATGTGGCATTTTCACGGTGGGCCATGTGGTGGCTATAGTAGCTCAGCTCAGGTCATACTCTGTTAATTAAATAGGATTCATAATAATTTTAACATTGGTGAGCAAGGGAGCTACGTTTTCTGTGAAGATACAGGTATTAGAACAGTGGTTGTTTCTGGGAACTACTTCTTTACCTGCTGCAGTTAGTTTTACTGGTGTATTTTCTCACAATGAAAATTAAACAGAAATTCTGAGGAGTTTGCTAATTACAGATAGCATATGTCACGTTCCAGATGTGCCTGAAAACAACAGTGTATCTCTTGTTGGTCTGTTTGGGGTGCTTTTTCCCTTTTGCAATACTGCAGTGTATTCCCACAAAGTGTGAAACTCAGGAGGGCCTCTTTTCTTATAAAACTTGGATTAGGAAACGTGGGAAGGTGCCTCTCCTATGGGGCTGCATTGTGCTGAGGAAGGGATATGCAGCTGGGAGTCTGGATTCTTTTACTGCTTTGAGAGATCTGTGCACATAGGTAGCAAAGAGTTTAGGTAGGATTCATGATGGACTTACAGACAAGGTATTAATCGTGATCTTTAATTTCTGAAGTAGAGAAACTAGGGCCAGTTCAACACCTGAAAAAAGCTGAAGTTAATTTCAAAACTGAGCACCTAAAAAGATGTAACGTGTGTGTTCTTAAGCCCTTCAGGTTCCACAGAGCATTGCCTTTGCCAGCAGTGATTAAAATACTAATAAGGAGGAATGAAATATTCCAAAGAGAGATGAGGAAGGTGAATTAGTCTTAGTGTTTACTTGTAAGGTTTAAAAAGGTGAGAAAGAATGTGTTTCCTTGACTCTTGACCACTTCAACTTCATAAAAGAAAAATTGCCCGTGAATTCAGGACTTCGCTGCTTGTGTGCAGCAATCCTTGAACAGAGACACAGTTTTCTCTGAAACACTAAAAGCTGCCAGTGTGCCCCAGAAACATAATATATTTTAGCAGTATTTATTATAATGATAGTTCTAATTTCCAGAGACCACATCCAGTTATGCATGGCTAGAATTTATGGAGCAGAACTTTTCAAGGACTAGAATTATTTAAAAAGAAATATTTTCATTTTTCACACACAGAGGCCCTGTGAGGTTGCAAAATCCACAAACCTTTCAATTTTAGGAATATTCTTTCCTGTGTTTGCAGGAACTTCTCACATTCCTGAATCGAGTTATGGGATTTTCCCCCTAATTGAAACCAGGCTGAAACGCTGGAGTCATGTATTCTGTCAATTAGTGCAAATAATTTCTCTGAAGTCATTTGGTGAGTGCAAATAGTTTTATTTAGCACTGGCAGGACTGCCAGGTGAGATTCCCACTTTGGACAAGAGTTTGCCTGCAGAGTTTTACCCTGCCTGTCTAGTTGCTTCCCATTTTAATCTCATGTGAAAACAGATTGGGTGCTTTTGCAGGGTTTGGTTATTAGCCCTGAAAGCCTTCAACAGGTTAAAATCCACTGCGGTGTTCATTTTGTGGGTGAATAAAGATCTGATAGTATTATAACCAATCCATGTTTAATAGCTTTCTGGATGTATTGGTGAGTGTGGCTTTCAATAATGTAAAGTGAAGAACTGCTAACGCAGTGGAAAAATCAATTGTATTTATTGTACTGAAAGTAACCTGCTAAGAATGCCATCTGCAAGTGTCTTTCAGATGGGGCTGGTACATGAGCGCATTGTTATATCTACAAAAGATATCTATGTTTAAATCTTTTATAGATACAGATATCTTTTATATACCGAAGTGTTCACAGTGCTCTAACTTTGAGCTAACTTACGAGCAAAGAGATTTTACTCTTTACTTCCCTGCTAAAATCTGTTTGTATCTAATGTTGTCATCTTTGTTTGGAAGTGTCTGCACCTCTTCAGGTGCAAACCACTGGGACTGGTCAATCTGACTCCTTACTACGTTCTCACCCCTGAAAGTCACTGGGGGTTGTAATGCAAAGAAGTACAGATTCAGACCCTGAGTAGGATATCTGAAGCTCTGGAGTTGTCATTTCTGTGGTGACTTAATCTGTGATTAATAATCAGGGCTCGGTGCTGGGGCCGGTCCTCTTTAATATCTTCATCGACGATCTGGATGAGGGCATCGAGTGCACCCTCAGTAAGTTCACAGATGACACCAAGTTAGGTGCGTGTGTCGATCTGCTTGAGGGTAGGAAGGCTCTGCAGGAGGATCTGGATAGGCTGCACCGATGGGCTGAGGTCAACTGCATGAAGTTCAACAAGGCCAAGTGCCGGGTCCTGCACCTGGGGCGCAATAACCCCAAGCAGAGCTACAGGCTGGGAGAGGAATGGTTGGAGAGCTGCCAGGCAGAGAAGGACCTGGGAGTGATGGTGGATAGTCGGCTGAATATGAGCCAGCAGTGTGCTCAGGTGGCCAAGAAGGCCAACGGCATCCTGGCTTGTATCAGGAACAGCGTGACCAGCAGGGCTAGGGAGGTGATCGTCCCCCTGTACTCAGCTCTGGTGAGGCCGCACCTCGAGTACTGTGTTCAGTTTTGGGCCCCTCGCTACAAGAAGGATATCGAGGTGCTTGAAAGAGTCCAGAGAAGGGCGACGAAGCTGGTGAGGGGTCTGGAGAACAAGTCCTACGAGGAGCGGCTGAGGGAGCTGGGCTTGTTCAGCCTGGAGAAGAGGAGGCTCAGGGGCGACCTTATCGCTCTCTACAGGTACCTCAAGGGAGGCTGTAGCGAGGTGGGGGTTGGCCTGTTCTCCCACGTGCCTGGTGACAGGACGAGGGGGAATGGGCTTAAGTTGAGCCAGGGGAGTTTTAGGTTAGATGTTAGGAAGAACTTCTTTACTGAAAGGGTTGTGAGGCATTGGAACAGGCTGCCCAGGGAAGTGGTGGAGTCACCATCCCTGGAAGTCTTCAAAAGACGTTTAGATGTAGAGCTTAGGGATATGGTTTAGTGGGGACTGCTAGCGTTAGGTCAGAGGTTGGACTCGATGATCTTGAGGTCTCTTCCAACCTAGAAATTCTGTGATTCTGTGATTCTGTGATTTTCATGTGACGATTTTATAGATTTCAGGCTTTAAATTTGGTTGATTTTTTTTTTTTAATTAAATGCCTGGTTGTCTTTCAGAAAAGCATGCTTGCCATCAAATTGTTTGTAAGATGTGCTGTGTTCATAGTAGATAAAGTGCAGAGTACCTGCTGGGAGCATGACCTTGTTCCAAAAAGCATCAGTTTATGTTGAAGAGTAAATAGTTTTCAAAAGGATGTAACGGAATGCTATTTTGAAGTCTTCAGTTTAATGCAACCACATCAGTGTGTGTAATTGTGTATAAAATCCCAAAATACCATGATGTGGGTAGACACCTGCCAGACCTTTTAAAAACGCTCTAGGGGGTTAAGCAGGAGGTGATTATCTGGTCTTGCTTAGGCTAATCTGCAGTTTTTTGGCTCCTAAATATTTCAGAGTATGTGATCTAAACGATGATGTGCTATTGATTTCCAATGCCTGTAGCAGATTTTCTGTGAGATCTAGATGGAATAAACATCTAAGGCCTACACTACCTAATTTCTCCTATTCCTGCAATGCTACTTCTCTTGATTATTTTAGATGTCAGGATTTCTGACATGCAAACATTTATTCTTCCTGTTTACCTTACATTGCATAACAAGCGTCCACTTACAACTGTGAATTTCTGTCTCATGCTGTTATATAATGTTTTATGGAGGTATAAATATACATAAATACCATCACATTCATTACTATATATATAATGAAATAAAAAGTTGTAATTAAAACTACTACATGGCCTCTCAGGCTTTAATACATATAGGTGAAACTCCCTTATTCTGAGCTCTCAATGAAAAGTAGAAGAGTATGTTGTAGACTTACGACAGCCAAGGGAATACTGAGATTTAAATGAAAAAAGCTCTATTTACTGACATCATGAGTTCACTAAAAATAAAAATATAGCATATCTAGCACAGAATCTACCCTTCTTGCAATTTCTGCCCCTACTTTCTCAGTTATTCTGTCTGCAATGCAGAATTTACATGCAAAAATAGTGTCTGCAGACAAAAATATTTGAGGGTGACTTGTTTCATCTCCAAGAGCGACATGCCTTGTTTCCTAGAGTGGGTCTGAACTCAGAATTTACAGGTAATTGCTAATTCCTCCCTGCCAGCTTCTGGTTTTGTTCCCAGTGTCCAGTTGTTTACATTAGAAAGAAAGGTAAAGGAACAAAAGAGTAAACAGGAGATGAAAGTGCAGTGAAACCAAAACAAAATCTGTAAAGGCTTTGATATATTATGCATTTTCTCAAAGGACTTGCTTGAAGCAAGAGCCAAAGCAAAACCTGGAGCCTAAAGATCTGCTATGTTGGTGTCCTACCTTTGGGTTGGAAACTTTATTTCCTTTAGCTTCAGGATGTTCCTAGACTCAAAATGCTGTGCGAAAGTGAGAGGAACTGGAATTTACTTATTTGAGCATAGAATCAAGCCGTAATTAGACATCTCTAATCAGTGATAGAGGAGACAGAGGGCTGAGAATGCCACACGGTGCTCCCTAGGAGGGCATCTACATGTAAGAATGGATGAAAGGCATCATTCAGGAAGAACAGAGCGCTACAAAGCGGTGGTGAGGATTTTTTAAAGGACACAAATACAAACTGCTTTGACCACGTGGGAAGCAACGGAAGAAGGGTTTTGGGGGTAAGTCATCCTCCTTCATACTTCTGAGCTGTTGAAGAGAACTGCCAGTGGCCTCGAAAAGGCAGAGTTTCTTAATGGAAAAGAAAAGCATGGAAATGTAAGATAGGAGAATGTAATGAGAGTTGCCTAGTCCTCAAACAGTGAGAAATCACTCCTTTTCTTTAGAAGACTTGGCTCAACACTTACAGCATTGACCCCAGGCAGAAAGCAGGCTGACTTGCCTCCCTTTGCAGGCAAGCCTTGCCTCTTGGTGAATTGCTTCAGCTCAGCTTGCCCAATGCTATGGTCAGCTGCTGCCTGGGGCAGCGAACTCTGCCGCAGCGTAAGTTGGATGAAGGAACTTGAAAAAGGGAGCAGTGGAGGGAGGCAGTGGCCAGAATCATCTGTTATAAATGCAAGAGGAGAAGTCATGGCTTCGTGGCTGAACTGAGTGTGTGATGTGACACTGGATGGGAGACCTGCGGTTGAATTTCCTAATTCTTTGGCTCGTGGTGATTTGCAGCTTGCTGCTGTGGGGGTGCCGGGTCTTCATCGTTGTCTGGCCTCCAACTACAAAGTGCAAAGCTGCTTTCCAGCTTCAGCCCTTCTGGCAGCAGCGTTATGGTTGTTTTAAGGGGCATAGGGAAGGCAGAATAAAGCTGTGAAGCGGTCTAAGGTTGAAGCAGTGGTTACAAACCCCCAAAACAAGCCCACTTGGATAGGTTAATATTGTGAATTCCTGTCTTTTAGAAGGGGAGACCACCTCCAAGTGACTCCAGGGACAGGCTGCCAAGCTCCAGGCGAATACAAATTAAAACAATTATCCTCTTAAAACTTTACGTTTATTTTGGCAATGGTAGGAAATTCTTAACTGCAAAGTGGGTTAGTCACTCAGAAGCAGTTCTAAGAAGTCCCAGAGGAAAGTGCTGGGCAATAACAGAAAGCTGAAAGCTCAACCAACTTCTCTTTTGTCACCCTCCAGTTCATTGTGTGGACAGAGTCTGCAGCAGGGTTTGCAAGGGACACACAGAACTGGAGTGATGTGCTGCCTTCATTCCTCCCTGTCCTTTCAGAGTGGTTGTTGGTTGTCTCCTAGAGTCCGAGCATGGGAGTGATGAGGTTGGCTAAAGCATGGCTTTAGAAGTGTAACAGGAATTTGGGGACTTGGAAAAAGAGGTGAAAGGATGGTCCTAAGGTTATATCAGCTGGTAATGTGGGTAAAGCCTTCCCAGGGCTTGTTAGGCTGCCCCCGAAGTTGCTATTACACATCGAGCTAGTGCAACTATGGGCAAATTAACTACTGAGCCTCGAAGCCTGAAGTTGTCAACTGTTATCTGAACCAGTGCCTCCAAGGAGGAACACCTTCAGTGCAGAGCCAGTACTGGTGGCCGTATCAGTGTGCTTGTTGGCCTTCACACAGCACGTGGTGTGTTCTGGGGAGGAGAGAGAAACCAGTGCGATGTGCTGAGCAGGTCATTAAGGTTGATTAGCATGCAGTTAATCAAAGTATTTGTGCTATCCTATTAATATAGAATAGAACGTAGTATAGCAAAAAATTATTTTTGTGCATGTATATGCGTGTATACATGCAGGCATCTATTTAATACATAATTTAGAAAATGTATTATATAACTTAAAGATGTATATACAAATTAGTTTTATATCCAAAGACAGTCCAAAGTTAGGAGAGACCATTGATTCACTGAATTCAGTCTCCAGACTGTTGAGGCCAGGTGTTTTTTCCAAGTTATGCTGGATTAATGCCAGAAATACTATGTTTAAATGGAAGATTCTCTCCAAAAAGTAATGTCTTGATTTAAAGACATTAAAAAAAAAAAAAAGAAAAAGAAAAAAAAAAGAAAATTGACTTCTCTTGGTAGCCTGGTACCCAGGTTTGTCATTCTTCTTTGTTATTCTTAGCTCTAATGTGCTTTTTTTGGTTGTTGTTGTTTGTTCAGATTCTGGTCATATCTTTCTCCATTAGATTAAGAAGTTCTGAGACAGTGAGTTCCTGGATATTTGTTTCCATTAAGAAAAGACTAATGGAAGATGTTACTAAAAACCCCAAACATTTTTCATGTAGTGATGAGAATGCATGGATGCTGTTGAATTGTCTGGTTTATACTGAATGTCATGCGGCTGGGGAAGTGGAGCCCATGTCTTTGCAAGTAGGGGCCTGCTGTTAAACTGGGAGGGGGGTGGCAGCCAGCTTCCCTGCCAGCTGTGCCTGAAATCCTAGCCATCGTGTGCAAATGTACATCTCAGAATTTACCTGAAGATGCCATTTTTGCTCTCAGTTCTACTTTGAAAGCCAGTGCCAGAGGGAGATGGGTTACAAGTAACGGCACGTGGCTCTGACAGGCCTGGTGTGCAGCAACCCTGCTGCCCCTGCCCCTGGCTTATTTTTTGTCAGTCTCTGAGTTGTTGGGTTTTGTTATTTTGGGGAGTATGTTCCCATTCTGTGTTTTTGCCCTTACTACAATTCACTACCTCGAAATACCTCAGCACTGAGGAGTTTCCACATAACCAGTGTGGAGCAGGCAGCTTCCCCTGCAGGCATAAAACTCTGCACTTGCAGAGATCCCCCGGAGCCCGGTGCCTGGTCATGTGTTGGCTTAGTCACTTCCAAAAGCAGCTGAATGTTCATTCACCCCGTCCTTGCTGCTAAAAGCACGCACGTCTGTGTTTGTCAGTAGAAATACTTTGTCTAAACCAGGCCCGAAGGACGTACTTCCTCCTGATTCAAAGAACAGCACAGTTGCTGTCAATTGCTTAAATTTATGGGTAACTACTGCTTTGTAAAGTCGTGGCAAAATAGCAGGAAGAAAATGCATTTTTAACAAAACCAGAGGGTTAGTGAGGTACAAGCTGTTGAGCATGACTCACGGCTCGGGCTGGGGTTTCTATTCAGTGTTCAGACTGTGGTGTTTCTCTGGAGCCTTGGCTGCCTTGTATGTATTGTGACAGATTGTATTGCACCAAACCGCTGCCCTTTACTCCACTGGACTGGAATTGCCCTGCTGGGGGCATGGAGCCTGCCCTGCAGACAGCTGGTGGAAAACTGCCTTCAGCTGGAGGAGCAGCGAGCCCCTGTGCAGCACGTGTGCAGCCTGCCCCGACACCAGGAGGCTGAAGTGAGCCTGACTTCCATTTAATGGGAATGTGGAAGCAGAGCAAGTTAGGTAAGGGGCTCATAGAGCTTTGTGCTGGGGTTTTACAGGACTTCAATTTAAAAAAATAGAATAGCATTTGTTTCTTCCTCTGTTTTAAAAAAAAAAAAAAAAAAAAAAAAAGAGGGTGAGAATGCTGATTCAGTTCTGACGGTGTCTTAGGAGAAGTGTAGAGGGCAGGAAGAACGGGCTGCTCCCTAAGGGATGGTGTGGCAGCAGGGCAGGCAGGGGCAGTGGTCTCGCTGCCAAGGGCGCAGTCCTGCAGTGCCTCAGCAAGGTGAAGAGAGCACGTGAGGGTAAGCAGCTTCAGCCAGGAGCAGGGACATCCAGAAAAACCTATGGGGATGGGGCAACTCCAAAACCCACCAGGGAAGTGAGCTGGATGGGTTGGTGTGGGACACAGCCAGAGCTGCTTGGGAAAGGACTTTCTATCTCATGGCTTACTCACTGCAAAGACCTACAAAATCAGGGAGGAAATTTATGATTTCTTAAGTTTTGGCCATAGGGAAGAAAATAGCATCCCTAACTGGAAAATGGTTTGAAGTAAGTTTAGAGCTGCTTCTCTGTGATTATGACTGGGTGACACCTGAGAGACAGAGCAGGTTGTGTTTGGGTTCCAACAGTGAGTTTTAAAAGTGGCTGTCCTCAAGTGAAATGAAACCCAGGGACTTTTTCAGGATGTTTTGTGACTTCTGGCAATTCAGTGGTCAATTATGAAATGTTAATGGGAAGGGTCAGTATATTCCTCCAGCTTGTGTGATACCCTCTAGGTTGTCACCTAGGTAAATAACAGTTCATGAACAGAAACTGATGTGTTTACAAATGAGCTATGATAAGCTTAAGGTTGCCAGTCTGAAACTGAATTGAAAGAAGAGTAAGTAGGTTTAAGGATAGAAAATCTGTTTCTGTTTTTCTGACAGTGATGTAGTCATTGGGGAATGGATTTACACAGGCAAGAACAAAACAAGAAGCTGTGCAGAATTCTTTTAAACCCACCAGATGTGCAGAGTTTTGTAGGTTTACGGTCTTACTGTTGCCGAAGGTATGCTGGTGGATCAGCCAGTGTTGCACAACATACACGTAAGTTGGAGACGAACAGGAAACTCTTGCAGTCATCAGTAGAAATGTGATTTAGCAAGCTCAGAGCTGGAAAGACTCATTGCAAGTGTTCTTCTGGTATATCAATGTTTGGAAACCTTTGTATTAAATACAGATGTTAGAGCATGCAGTTTGGGGCAGTCTTGACACAGAACCCAGAAGTCTTGAAGGAGTGGTTACTTGAGGATGCTTAAAGCAGTAAGCGCTTAAATTCCCTGGGTTGAAGTTACTGCAACACTCAGGAGGAATTCCTGGCAGTCCGAACACAGTAGAGTATTTCCACCACTGGTGTAAGATGTCTGTGGCAGACCATACATCCCTGCAATGCGTCGTCAGGTCCTGTGGTCCTGAGAAGGTTGCCAGGGGTCTGCAAAAACTGAAATTCTAGCATTTTGCAGTTACAATTACTCTGGTTTATGCCTTACCTTGTTAACTGTGGTGCAGAACTAGTTAGGAAGGCAGTTAATGGTGGCTGAAGGGAACAAGGATGCTCAGAAGGGAGATATCCATCTTTTCTTTTGGCAGTAGTAGTGATTCATCCAGGTGACAATTCTCTAGTGGGTGATACTGATGGTAGTGGGATGGTTGGACCAGATGATCTTGGAGGTCTTTTCCAACCTTATGGTATGCGGGGCCATATCATCTCTTTAATGCAAGCTGCTGCCTTCCATCTTAGAACAAACAGAAAAGTTAACCCAGGTTTCTAAATAAGTCCAGTATACAGTTATATACTGGGGTAATATTGCCCACCCTTTGCGGTATCCACTGTAACATGCTACTGAACTTCTGATTCCAAATGATACGAGAAAGCACAGCCATGAGAAATGTTGACAGTGTAATTTGATTTTATTTGTATCATTGGCACTTCATGTGTGGGACATTTTTGTTTTGTTTTTAAATGAGAAACATTCCATCAAATGGGAAGAGAACACTTTCTGTTGCCCAATGCATAAGCAGAAAACCTAACCAAACAAAAACCCAATATTAGAAAGAATGGAAAAATAAAACAAGTTAAACAATAATACTTGGCTTTTATGTATAACGCATTGACTTCAAAAATCTGAGTCTTCTGTCCATATAAACAAGTTATAGAGTAGTAACAAAGTGCATGAAGCAAATTGCTAGACTTAACTACGGTATTAAAATAAAAAGTACTTTAAAACAATACTTTAATACAGTTTCTTGCCATGATTCCATCATGCATCAACACAAATCAAATCCCGAGGCAACCTGTGCCTTTGACAGTCTTTCTGTAGTATGTAAATAAATGGAAGTAATGATCAAACTCTCAAGAGGGTGAAAAACATCAGGACAAACCATCTATTTATAAAAGAGTTGTATTAAAAAAAATATATATCAAAGTGCACTGCTGGTACATCTCGTTTGAGGCTATTGGGGATGTATGTAAGATAACACAGGGGCCTGATCCAGTCTGCAATGGTTTCAATGCTTTCTTTAAGCACCAGGGGAATAAAGACCGACGGGTGTTCTGTTACTAGCATTACTATTACTAGCATGAAAAACTGAAAACTTGTACCAGAATATATACGTAAACATCTCTTGTATACTGAGGAGGCAAACAGTTTTAAATTATCTGATGTGTACAGTACTGGTACTTAATGTTTTGGTGCCAGTACCAGACTGGTCCAGTAATTAGCATTCAGATCTATTTCTAATTACAGATAAGGCGTATAACAAAAAAGTAAATATTTGATTATTAATATCTCATACAGTTCAGCAACCCAACCAGTCAGAATTTATCTTGCCAATTTTAACAATCTTCAAGCTCTTGTCTTCCATCTGTAGATAATACTGGTCTTTGAAAAAGTAGGTGTACCCTGTGAAGGCAAATAAAACAGTATGCTTAGATTATGGAGCACAGGACTCTTGATCAAAGCTTCTTTGTTTGATTTCACAAAGCTTAATGAACTATAAGAGCTTATTCCTGAAGCATTTGCACACATTAAAAAAGTTTTATTTAAAAAATAAATAGAAATTCCCATTCTGGAGAACAAAGGTCTTGTCCTAAATAGAACCTGAAGTCACTTTACCATTTTGTGAGCCAGAATTTTCTGGGCAGAAATATTTGCTGGCAAAATTGCTGTTGAAACTGTAAACAAGTTGGGACTTGTGATATTAGCGATGTTTCCAAACTTCTACACATACCTGTGCAAAATAGGAGGCCATGCCATGGGCCAGGCCTTCAGCTGAAGTTGCTAGGAGTGTTTTTTTTTTTTTTTTTTTTTTTTTTTAATAATTTTAATAATAATAAGAGCAAAACACCACCTGTTTGTGATCAAGGTGAACATCATATTCTAGTTCCTGCTATGCTAGAGCAGAAGGGTGCTGAAGTGGTGCTGATCCTGAACAGCCTACAGAAGAGTGTGATGTCTGGAGATCCAAGTGACTGTGTCATCGGTAGCTCTTCTCCATTTACATAACAGCCTGACGGTTGTGTAGTGGGCTTTCAGGCCAGTACAACAAAGCAATGGAAAGTACTAAGATGCTTCAAGGTGCTTTGACAAGCCATGCATAGCCTTATTATCGCTTTTGCTATTTTCAAGAAAATAGCAAGGAAGAAAAGGAGAAAAATCCAACTGAATGCTGATTTTTGCCCTGTTAAGTTTTTGTGAAGTGTTCAGCATCAAGGAAGTAAATGATAAAGAAGAGTAGCAGGTTGAAATTCAATGAGCTTTGTGAAAAAGGCTGTTAGCAAAACTGTTATTATTTATTTGTATAAAAGTATTCCAGGAGAGTTTCTGTTCTGTAAAAGTTTCATCTAAAGTATTTTGAGCTGTGATTAATAGGGTGTTTGTCAACTGATGTTCAATGGAAAAAGAGAGAGCCCAGAAAGTTAGTGTGATCTAGTAGTTTGCAGATGTGAGCAGCAGTGGCTCTTATGGACCACAAGGAATTGAAGTATCCAGTAAGTGTCACAGGAGACAAATAAGAGACCTTGTTAGAGACTTAGATCAGATTATAGCTTACCACTGTCACCGAGACCCAGGACAGCATCTAGGTTATCTGGAACTCCATTCCAGGAATCCGCAATGAATTTAGGGGATGCAAGTTCCATTTTTTTCTTTTCTTCATTGTACCTAAAGCAAATTATATCTCTGCATTACATATCTGTATTTAACGTAGAAATTTAGCATAATTTTTCAGGGAGTCCTCATGTGACTGTATAAAACAATCAAACAGAAAAGATAACCAAGACTGTAACATTGTTTACATTGAATTATTATTATTATTCTTAATTCCTTTAAAACCCTGTGAAATCCTTCCTTCTGGAACTGTAATTCATGCTACATTGAAATTTTGCTAAGCAAAATGTTTTCCAGAAATCGAGCTTTAAAATTCCAAAGATAATTTTAGGAAAGGTGACTGTTTTCAGGCAGCAACCAACATATGGAGATACCAGATTTTAATGAGAAATTAATATATTTAAAAAAAAAAAACACACTTGTTAAATAAATTAAGCTTGTATTCCATGTAACTGATGGATTACTATTAAATTACAAATTCCACCCTAATTCTTCCCTTAACTTTTTGTTAAAAAACCCTATTGATTTCTCACAGTCCTTTTTCTCTTTGTGATGTTCAAGAGGTAAATGCCATGTTAAAATGGGTGCATTTATTTGAACAACACGATGGCTTTGGTGCACTGCTTTGAAGAGAAAACCTCATCTGATGCTAATCCACACAACTCCGAGGAATTAGGGTTTAGATTTCAGTGTCCTTCAAAAGTGAGTGGACCTGCGTGCATCCATGTTGGCAGACGATCAGTTGTTTCACTGACTGCTTCCCGCTATACATGATGAAGGTAGATCGGTGTGGAGTCATTTCTGCACACCCCCAGGTAATCCAGAATCTCCATTTCCATACACAGGGAATAAATGTCCCACAGATGCAAGGTCCTTAATTGCTCAGAGGAAAGCAGCAAGACAGCAGCCTGGTTTCCCCTTTTTCCTGGCGTATAGATTTCAGTCAGTGCTGGGCTGGAGCAGGGGAGATGTCTTGAGGAGCAGTGACACAGGACATGCTTTGAAGCAGGCTTCTAGTGCGTGAGACCTCAGTCCCTCCACCAGCACCTCTTCAAAAAGGGCAGGCTTCAGACAGCTCTTCTGGGACCAGCGCTGGCAGGAGGAAAGTGTTATGGTCGTGTGTTCTGCTTCTCACATCTGTGGGTACCTTGGGTCACTTCTCCCTTACTGCACTATGAAACTACTTGGATTTTATCCAAAGGTACACTAGTACAACTGAGCAGTAGGTTGGTTAAAATCAATTTATATAAATAATTTAAATTACTTCCTATATTTTCTTTGGGTATTTAAAGAAAAGCTTAGTGTCTTCTTACGCAGCTTTAAAATTTGAGCTGTGGAATCTGAGCCAGCTCCGCTTCTTCTTCACATAACTTCTCTTTGTTCAACAATCTTGTTACAATAACGCTAAAATAGCTCAGGGCTGGATGAAGGGAGAGGAGGAGGCTTCCAAAAATCCATTAAAAGCAAGTGTGATAATAGCAAAGAAAGGATTATGGTATGAAACAATTTTGATTCTATGTGGCAAAGTCCTTGTATAAAATGAAACAAGCACATTCTTAAATGTTACTGCATCTGATGCATTTTTTTCTCAAATATTTGTCAACAGCTTGCTTTCATCTTTAACATATAGAAATTACTTAAGCTTCTTTTGATTTTTTAACAATAAATTATGCGTTCTGGAATGCATAGGAGTACGGTCTGAGATTAGAGTAGTGAATTACGTGGAGGCCCTGGAGTGCAGTTAATCACAACAATGGTTGGTACAAAGGAGCCCGGCAGTTTTGCTACCTCATAGTCTGTAGGCTCTGATAGAAATCAGAAGTATTGCAAATGGCTGTATTAAAACTACTTGAAATAATTTAACAAGATGGTCTCTGTGACATTAAAAGATGAATAATGTTCTGTAGCTTTTAAGTTCTTTTTTTTCCTTTAAATTATAGAGGAGAGTAGAGTCTTCAAAGTAATTGAAAGAAAGTTATAATTAAGTGGCACTTGTAAAAGGGTATTTTATTTACTTACAGGACTCCACAGCCATTAGGATATAAAAAAGACATTCATCCAACTTGATAATAACATGAAATTAATGTTCATATAAAGTGGACTCAATTTTACTGATACTTCCTTTGATATTTTATATAGATCATCTCTCAGAAGGGCCCCTTATAGCTTGTAGAATCTTTTAGATTTCTCTTGCTGTTTCTACTTTTTAGCTTTCCTTTAAATTGTCAGTTAATGGGTGGTTCAATTTTCAGCCTGTTGCTTAATGGTGGCATTCCTGGAGTACAGCCCTGTTCCTGGAAGAGACCTCAGATGGTAAAAGCAGGAGTTAGCGTCTCTGTTCTGGTCTCACACTGTTCTGCTAGGCAGCACAGAGGTAATTCACCCAGTTATCAAAGCACCAAGGCACGTCTGCTTTGTAAGACCATCTTTTGTGCCAAGTCTTCCTGCCAGCTAAGACGGTAAAATTCCATTAAATAAGCTTAGTACACTATTCATCAGGTGCAATGCAGGGCATTTACTTCTAACACTGCAGTACTCTTGGGGCATTTTCAAGACATTCCTTCTTAATCTCTGAGACTGATACCTTTCCTGGACAGAGCGTGTTCTTGTAGCAGGTCACTTGCACCTTGATTGCAGTTTAGATATCTTGAAATTTACTTAGAAATATAGCTTGGTGCCCAGCTCTGGCACAGATTGCTGTATAAGCTTAGTCAAGTCTGTGCATCTTTCTTTTTTATGCTTTGCCCATCTAAAACATAAAGCCTTGGGTGGAATTATTGGGTGATGATTATAGTAACACAGATCCCATGCTGGTTAGGGTGTCTCAGCCCCATCGCAATATGATAATTGTTTTAATAAAAAGGTGTGAATTTAGTTGCTTATGTTGCATCATATTTTGCTTCTCAAACAGTCTTTTAACAGGAACCCTAGTGTAAATACACATTTACAGGCATTTGTGGGTATTTGTGGACTTCTTTGCAACAAATCTTCCCTGATCATGCACTGGAAACATGAAAAGGATTGCTGAGACTGTCAAAATGCATTGAAGCTGTGATTTCTTTCCTGAAGTACTAACAGCCTTCTTGCAGTTTGTTCAGATCTCCTCAGTGCCAACTCTATGAGTAAAGCTCATAGTGAGTGACTGGTACATCAGCTGCCGAGAGGATTGCAGTCACCCCCACATCTCCAGTGAGCTTCGCTAGCCGCAGGTTGGTGTTTCTTTTGCATACAGCGCCTTCAGACCTGGTGGCTTAGTGAAAGAATTTCAAAGGCAATCTGGCTTCAAGTGACTGATGATTAGCATTTATTTTTTTTAAGTCCTTTCAGAGCTTTCTCCTAATTATGAGCTGGTGATAGGACCAACTTGCCCCTTGTAGGAGCCTGGGACTGATGTGGGACAGTTGCTGGGACGCAGGGTTCGAGGGATGGGTTGTTAGTGGTGAGCAGCGTGGCAGAGACACCAGATCTCCTCTTCCCTAGCAAGTTGTTAGCTCAAATACACACTAGATTCCCACTGTTGTATTGGAGTGCTCTCCAACCATATCCCTGCCTCAGCATCCTCGCCCACCACCACTGTCAGTGCTGTCTCAGCAGCCCTCCTTTATTTTTTTTTTTTCCCCCGGAGGATGAAACCCCTGAGTCTGACTGACTCCTTCCTCCTGCACGTGAGTGTGCATTCAGCCCTAGAGATCCAAGCTTGGCTAACAACGTCCTGCCACTGCCACTTCTTTGCCTCTTACTTCCAGTATCTGTCTCCAGCGAAAATATACGTCTTCTTGTTTCTGCCCCAGTTAAAAGCTGCATCGACGCGTTGCACATCAGGCGGTAGTCCCAGGCTGGTGAGTTTCTTTGGATAGCCCCTATCCAAGTTGCTGGCTGTATAAACCCAGTACTCATTTCCTAAGAAAAGTAAGAAACAAACTCTAATTATTAATCAAATACAGAGGAATATTTCTTCTTTTGTGCTATGATATGGGAAGTTTTGTTCTAGTTGTAATGCTAGACACTCTAATATTTTTCCATCTATGAAACACTAGAGTGCAGTTGTACTGTGATCACAGTTTCTGCTTTTGCCTTGTAATTGTTGCTTGATCTTAGTAAAATATCACCTCAGTGTGCTTTTGCCTCCTCTTTCTCCTTGTCTGTCTCATTTTTCTGAACTCTTGGGGAAAGTCTTTCTAAAGTACAGCTGTTTACCTTTTGAAAAACAAAACACAACACAACAGTTGGCATATTGTAAAACTAAATTGTTAATATTGGTAAATTTTTGTATGGTGAAGATGGGCTGAAATTGGACATGGGCACCTGGAGGTTAAATGCAGAAACTCACTACTTTTTTTTTTTTTTTTTTTTTTTTTAGCCATTTGTCTCCTTGTCTTGTTTTATTTAGTGATTTTATTGAGCAATTACCAGGAATTTTTTGCCCAGAGTTCCTGCTTCTGTTGTCTTTTGTCATATGACATATTCTAATGTCTCTCCAAATATGTACTGGTGGAAGATGGTCTGATTTTGCATTCTTTATGTGGAATTGTAATTTCCTTAGTAAACACCCCAACTGGATTCACTTAACACCGTGGAAAGATTTGTTCATGAAGGGATGTCTCTTGGATCCTGCGATACAGTTAGTGGGAAGGAAAGTCAAATATTTAATGAGACAGGTGTAAAGGGCAGGATTGGAGAAATACTTTAAAAAAAAAAAAAAAAAGCGGGGTGTGAAATTGCGCTTTCACCATTCAGGAGCAAAGGGTGGCTCTCGCCAGCAAGTATTTTCAGACAGCTGGGTTTCAGGTGACTTTCAAACCAATCTTTGATGGCTTGATAGTTCTTATTTACTTAAAGCAGGTTAGTTATGTTTTTCTGGAAAACATAACAAGGGGGCTGACATAGGTGAGAGAGGGAGAGAGATGCAGATGTAATAGGGTTATGTATAGTATATGCATTATTGAAAGTGTTTTGACTTGGCTGAAATAAAACATTTTAAAGTGTTTCTTTTCCTGATGTAAACTAAAGCAAATAGCCTTTGAGCCATGTGGAACAGATTATCATTACTCTTTTCCATCCTGTACAGAAAACGTACAGCAGCATCGGCCATGTGGTATTTACATGACTGGAGATGTTTAGTCATGTTTTTAGGAGACACTGCAGCCCAGTTTTTGCTGGCTCAGTCTGTCATGTTGAAAGCAGCCTCCCAGCCCTGCTAACTCGGCCAGCACAGCTGAACCATGTGTGTGCTTTAGGGTGGCCAGGGCAGCCCTTCCCCTGCTCCTCCCCTCCCGCAGAGGTGGCGGGCATGACTGCCTCTGTCCTTGCTGGAGAGCCACCGAGGCAGGTCCTGGGGAGCCAGAGCAGAAGTCAGCCTCTGGCAAAGGAGGAGAAGGCTGGGGAAGGCATGGGAAAAAAGGATGCAGTCTTCTCAAGCAACCCCGACAGACAATAGGTTAAAATGAGAAGAAAAGGAAGAAACACAGGGTGAAACAGAGCTCCCACTGTTGCTGTTGGGTTGCTTTGTGTTTGAAGTCCTAATCCCTGTTTAGTTCTGTTTGTTGGTGAATGTATCCTTCCAGGGGCCTGTGGCTCCCCTGTGCTGTGGCTGTAACGGGGCTGAATGCTGGTCAGAGCCTCTAGACCCAGCCTTTGCTGGCACGGGGCGTTTGAGATCTGCCACCCCTACCAGCGGCTGTACTGGCTCCCAGGCAGGCCGTGCCCTGGCCTGGTTACAAGTCAGAGGAAACCAAGCCGAACACAACACTTATGCAAATGACTACTTGCATTTTAAAGCTAAAAACCAGTACCTGAAAAAAATACAGCCTTCTCGTCCTGAGGGGCCTCGTAGACAGCATCAATTTTCTCTGGCAGATCAGGCCAGAATGTAGCAACAAGAAGAGGACCCGTGGGTTTTCCTCGAGGGTTTACAGTCCTCCACATGAATCTGAGCAGAACACAAAATTGTACGAGATTTACAATGAACTAATTCAGCAGCACATCTGTTTCTCATCATTCCTGGCAAAGGCCGGGTGCGCGTGCACGCATGTGTGCGCGCCCACATCATCAGCAACACACACTTAAAACTGTTTTCCTACAGCAACTGGAAAGCCAAACCATTCGCTTAGATGTGTGTTGCTGAAACGATGCACGATGAGCTGCATGCTGGACTGCGGATGAAATTGCTTACGCTGATTGCTTTGGAGTTCGCATTGCTCTTTGCATCAGAGCAAAATGCAGTCTGTGCTTTGATTATACAAATAAACTCATTTACAGGGCATTTAAACTATTAAAGCTCTCCCGCTGTTGTGTATGGAGCAGATGGATGAGTGTTGGACAAAAGCAGAGATCTGTATTCCATGAATTGCTCTTGCAATGGCTGTTGTAGTGACTGAAAGTTCAGATTTAATAACTGTATATCAAACTGCTTGGAAGTGAGCTGGGCTGTAAAAGGAACTGCCAGCTCTAAAAATGTTCATTAGAGAAATGCAAAGGGTGATTTATTGGCTACTTTATGGATAAGTAGGATCATCATTTGATTTAAGCTCTAAAAAGCTGTAATTATCTTTAAGTGGCAGAGCTTTGTACTGAGGGCTTTTGGTGTTAAAAATAGCTCTGCAGTTTCTTCCTCCATAGAACAAACAACTTTTTTCCCTCAGAAGAACAAAAGTTTTGCTGTTGTCATAAATCAAACTCAGCAGGTTAGTGATACCACTAAGTATAGTCATACCATCAAGCTGGAGCTATTAAATTATAAGGTCAAACAGCTCTCACCATTATTATGTTTCTGAAGATCAAGATGCTACTGGCACCTTATTTTTTGCAGACTGCAAGTAGTCATTACTCGTTCCTACCTAGAATAAGCAAATGCTTGAGAAACCAGGAGCTGAAATTGATTTTTGCTTTTGCCTAAAAGTTGGAGCATCAGTCCTAAATTCATTCAATAAATTGCTGTGTTTTTATCAACAGAAACTTGACTTGAAACAAACAACATTAGCTAGGACAAATAAAACATTTTGAAATGCATTTGCAAGTATAATTAGCTGCTGCATACTGAATTATGATAATCTGCAGTGTTTGATATGAAGAAGAGTGCAACTGGCAAAGTGCATCTTTTTTTCTCTTAATTAATAAATACATATTAATTTAACCTGACATATGGTACTAATAATTAAGATAGTAGATAAACTTATTCTCATTTTGCATGCACAAATCTATTTTTAACATGTAAAAAAAAATCTGAGCATATCCCATGATTTTCATTTAAAAGAGAGACAAAGAATAGAGCAGTTTGCTAATTGCTCTTATTTGTGACAGTTTTTCGGCATACATGAAACACTGTAAAAGGTAATGATAAAACATATTTTGTACATCTCATCTTAGACAGAAAAGCAGATCCAATATATGAAATAGATATCTGTGTAACAAATTTTCACAACGCTTCTTTCCTAAAAGTAGCTCCTTAAAGGAAGAAGGAAAAAAAAAAAGCTCCTGTGAAAAGCCAGGTTACAGGATTCTCAGTCAAGTTTGGACCTGATTCATGGCTGAGTCAGCACTAATAATTGCTATCTGCATGAATTCAAAACTTTCTGGAGTCAATGGAGACTTGAACACGGGGTTTTTTTTAATAAAGCCCACATTTCAAGGAACTTCTTAAAATGGTGAGGTTTTCTGTGGGGAGGGAAGCTTTGTCAAAGTTGAATTTTCTTTTGTTTCTGAATTGGGTAAGAGGTATTTTTATTTCTACTCATGCCACTGAGGAGACGGTGAAATTTTGCTTTCTCATTTCATTTTGAAAACATTAAAATGTTTAAAGTCGTTCAGGTTATATTTTAATATTAGGTTTGTAGACAGAATTCATACTTTTAATTTTATATGGTAACATAATCAATGTCGTTATTATTACTTATTATGATTATGTGCAGCTATGTAAAGGGACCAAATCAGTGGGTTGTATTTAGACGCTGGTTGCTTGGAGAATCCTGTGCCCAGTGGAAAGGCTCAACTGTTGGGTGTGTAGTCCCTTTGATTTCTTTGGTTTGAGATGTGGTTTGAGGGGAAGACAAAAACAATTTTAAAAATAATTCATCTCATCTGACCTCCTTTTTGCTACTTGCTTCTTATGGCTGTGCAATGTGACAGTTGGGTGCTGGGGTCATTTCAGTGAATCATAGAAGTCACACGACATGATAGACATCTTGCTTTTTGGATTCCAAAAGTGAGTCATAATGTTGCTTGCCTGGTATTTTGAATGCTGCAAGACTGACAGGCAAACCCATTCCAGAGGAAAACAATTAAACAATTGTCTGCTTTTGCTGAATGTTGGGTAGAGAATGAGCCAATTTGAACAGATTGGTTTAGTATTTGTGTAGTTCTTCGACCAGCTGAATGTGAAATACCTCTGTTTTGTTCAGATTACAGGGAACACCGAATTGCTCTGCTGATTTAGGGACAGTTTTCAAATGGTTCCTTGCTGAATCAGGCTGTACGTGGTTACCACTTTATCAAAGCAGAAGCAAGGGCTGAAAATCAAGGCCCACGAGTGAGCAAAAGGACATCAGGATGCTGTGAATACTGTGGAACTTGCAAGGCTTTTTTATTGTTATAAGAATGTGTTTTTCCTTTTGAAAGCACTGAGATAAGGTAAATAATTTAGCTCTCTGACTACGCTAGCAGATGTTTTTGCACTGTTTTTGGCAAACTTGGTAAGCCAGGGTGGTGGGACCAGCTCTGCACTGCTTACTGGAGGGGCCCAGCACTGGTTTCCTGCGAGGCTGATCTGCTGGTACAGTGGGGCCCTTTCTGGGCCAAGAGAGGGCTATTGCTAGCCATTACTAGTGATCCAGGATCACTGGGTTGTAAGGAATCTGGGCCTGCTGCTGATGGGGCCCAGAGGAATAGCACAGAAGGTTTCCCAGGTGTCCCCATGGACGTGTTGAATGAATCCTTTTAGCACATAGTGGTTGTAATAGAAATGGTTACGTTAACAATTCCCAGTTAGAAGAACAGAATCCCAGTTTCTGCATTGCTGAAACACCAAGAGTGCAGTACAGATTGTAAACCCTCAAATCCAAAACAATCTGTCTAGGAGCAATGAAAAGGTGAGTTTTAATATGTCCATCAGCCTCAGATGCTTGTATATGCTAGGAGATGTTTGATATGGGCACATGCATTGAACATAACATGGGCCCAGATCTTCAGTTGCTTTGGGAGAACGTTCAGAGCAGCTGAGGGTAAATGATTTAAAACTGGGCATTGATTTATGGCAGGGAAGAAAGAGCTTTCGTGTCTCTCGGGCATGGTGCTGCCAAGTCTCATAGTCTTTAGGAGAAGCTGTTCAGTGCTGAGCAGCTGGGCAATAACAGGACCCTGGCAAAGGAGCTGCAGCTGTGCAGCCACCTTGTCCTCTCAGGAACACCTCTGCTCTTGCACAAGAAAAGCCTCTTGTGTCTTCTGCTTTAGGGCCTTTGCCCTCCTGCTCCCTATCCTAATCATCAGCATCTCTGATGTGTCGTTATGGCAGCCGTGAGTTGCAGAATGCTGTTGTTAATGATTTCTGGACTTGTCCTGTATTAAATGATTCAAGGACAAGATTTGCTGACAGATGTCCATAATTGTGTCTTTAGGAACACAGGAAAAGGCCAGGCCCTCTTCAGGCCAGGCCATCGTAATGCCTACACTGAAGTTTTGCTAAAACAGTCTCTGGTGGGGGAGGCATTAGGGGTCATTGCCACTAGCCCTGGGTGGTGTGCTTCTTTTGGGGTGTGTTTTTGGAAGTTCAGATTAGAAGTTTTCCTGCAGTCAGATTTGCAACTTTCCTCCAGATTGCAGACTATATGGAATGAAATCAGGAAGGATCGTGCCTCCAGAGCTCTACTTCACCAGAAGTAATGGGGTTTCCAGTGCCGAGTTAACAGTCCTTGCAGTTCTTGCTACAGTCAGCATCCGGAAATATTTTATAGGGAGTGAATCCTTGTTTGGCAGGCAATAGACTGACTAATGCATCTCTTCCATTGCTAATTTTGTGATTAATATTACAGATGCATAAATCTCTAAGGATCTGGGGGGAGGGAGGGGTCAGATGTGGTTTGCATAAGTGTTTAGAAGTTT
The DNA here is from genome assembly GCF_964035555.1 of Netta rufina. Taxonomy (NCBI): domain Eukaryota; kingdom Metazoa; phylum Chordata; class Aves; order Anseriformes; family Anatidae; genus Netta; species Netta rufina. Next base: position 14,617,054 of record NC_140136.1, read on the forward strand.
GGATGCTTTTCCCAGCTACTTGACCCTTTTGAGCTGGTTGCAACCCTTGTGTGATTCCACAGAAACCAGCAGAGTGTGGCACCAAGGTTTATTTTGGCACTTTAATAATTAAATTGGGTTGAAGATACCATGAGATCAGGCTCTTTTTGAAAGGCTACTGGCATTTTGTTCTGATCTTGGCTATAACTACTACCCAGTCGCTGTCATAGCATCTTGGCATGAGCAATCCCAGTGTAGGCAGAAGCCAGAAATCAAACCATCACAATTTGCCATTTCTTTCCCCTAGGAGCTGATTATGACACGTTGCTATCCCTGAGCACACAGAAGAAAAGGCAGAGGTTGTGGCTGATGATAACTTTCTAGATTTGGCCAAATAGGTTTGACAGATTCCTCTGCTTGAGGCCCATCAGTAAACAACATATCTCACTTACCTGTCTTTGAAGAAAAATGTTTCTCCTCTAATTTGTGCGACTCCATCAAACACGATGTCGTGCTTGCACAGCTCTGGAGTGACAGGTCCAAGGGTAGGACGTGGGCCTGGGCCTGGGCCTGGCCCTGGTCCGGGTTCGACATCGGTGGATACTTCTGTAATGGTGAACAGAGAGAGCCTGCTACACTGAAAGGCAGCGCCGGGTGGGTAACACGTGAACTCACAAAATTTATAGAAGGGGAATGATTCTGAGGTGGTGCTCAAAGGGGGAAACAACTTCAGTATTAAAAATTCTAATAAAGAAGGGTGGTTGCAAGTTATGAAGATGAATTTGGAACAATTTGTATGTGGCCTCTGTGTCTTTATCACTAATCAAAATGTGTTCTTTAGAACGTGCTCTTTGCCATCAGGTTTATTTTATTTTGTTCTACTTTTTGGCTGTTTCTTAGACATCAGTCTGCTTTCCTTCACTAAACACAATGTGCATGTAGTGGGTTTAAGGTGATAGGAATGGAAAAAAGCCAAGTTTTTTTCCCCAAACAATTGTATTATATAGAAAGCCATTTGTGTAAGGGTTATTTCAGGTACAAAGAAGCATGAAAGACAGTTTTGTCTTGGTTTTTGAGGTGTGACTTGAGAAAATTGGGTTAAATTCTGAACTCTCTCAGCGATATGCTGTGCAAGCTTAGGAAATTCACTTAACCCTGCCCATGTCTCAATTCCCACTCTTAATTAAAGCACCTAAGAACAAGAGGAAAAAAAAAAAAGATTGATATCAGATTTTTGATAAAAAGGTCTCTTGCGGTAATCATTTTGGTGTATTCTTATCATTTTTAAAGTCTTAAATACTGTAGGATGTAGTCACAATTAGGAAGATATCTCAGTAGAAAAGGGAAAAGTACAGAAAGAGAAATGGTATGGATTTTCCTAGGCTGCTTAATTGACCGTAGTATATTTTTGCCTTCAGAACGTGGAAGATAGTAAAATGCAAAGGAATGATTATGATTAAAGTACCTTCCATTTATATAAGTGTGTCTGTGGAGAAAGTAATGAATTTTAAAGATGTACCAGCATAAAAACACTGTCTTCTCCAGGAGCTTGCCAAATATGTTTACATACATCTATCACCTTCCACACATTACCTGCAAATGTTATCGTGCCTGTACAACCTGAATGTGGGAAGTCAATGGGATCTCTTTTCCAGCTGGGAGAGGAAGCAAACCCCTTCCCCTCCTACAGACAGTTGCAGTCTGGGAAGCTCAGGGTGATGTAGACAAAAACACCCCCATTGGGTATTTCAGGCTAGAGAAAACCATAACATTTCATTGTCCTAGTAGAGGCAAGAGGAACTGGAATCTACAAGTTGGGAATTTATCAGGGGAGCTCTGGGGATAGTTCACTAAATTTGGTGACTCATTATCCTTAAACTGTGATACTTGCTTGGAGTAGGAGCCCTGCTAGTAGTGTGAAACAAAGGATGTCTGTGGCATTCATGATATTGGGCAGTATGAAATCCCCTGCAAGTTCTGAGTCCAAAATTCAGCCTGTGCTGTGTGCTCTTCTGCTGAATCTGCTGCTGAGGAAGGCCTTACCGTATAGCTCCTGGATCCCCTTAATGTCATCCTGAGACAGTCGGAAGTTCTTGGTGTAGGTGTAGATGGGGGCCATGAGAGCTCCCGGGTCCTCGGAGTGCTCCAGTCCCATAGCATGGCCAAATTCGTGTGCAGCGACCAAGAAGAGGCTGTATCCTGAGTAACACAGAGTTCGTATCAGCTGCTTTGTGTCAAAAATGTACCGCACAGGTTAGTCATGGTCTTATTTTCCTTGCTATCCAGGAAAATCTCCTAATCATAAACATGGTAATTAGTAATTACAGTCTCTAATTATGTATGTCATAGATACACCCAGAAATATTCCAGTGGAGAGAGTCTACAACCTCTGCTGTAGCTGATGTTTGCTACAGCCTCACTTGTGACTTTGTCTTAGTACTTCTGTGAAAAAAGGAAGTGTATCAAATCATAGATTTTTCTTGAAGCACAGAAGAATTAAACTTGTAATCTAGATCTCAAATCTTCTTCTGTCCTGAAATGGTACTGAAATGTTTAACAGGTCTGTGTACCTCTGTCTCTGAACAAAGCCTGAATCAGCACTGTTGTACCAAATACTAAGTTTAAAAAAAAATCTTTTATCATAGGATGGCTTTTAATCAATTATGTCCAAACAGTCTCTGAAATATGGCATTTATTTTCCTGCTAAAAGAGAAAGGAAAAATATTCAGAAGCCTGAACCTAGCACTTGTTTGTAGATGTGTAAAATGCCTTTTGCTTTATTTAATTTTATCCATGTTACAAATAAAGGCTAATATTCATGAAAATAACTTTAAATACTGATATTCACCACACAGACACAACATAAAGCTCCCTCCTTTTTTCTCTTTTTTTAAACATTTTTCTTCATCTTTAGCAATATCTGTCACAAGTGTTCATTGTTTACATTTAGCATTTGTTCCTGGTTTGTCCGTTCTTGCATAACTAGAGAAGTACCATAGTCCTTGGGAGTTTGGATTTGGAGGGAAAAATTGGTCATGAAAGAAACACTTTTTCAATTATTTTTTTTTTTTAAAGGGGGGGAGGGTGGTTTTTATATTTTGGAAATACACTTCCACTGCAGTTTTAGGGAAACTTAATGTTTCAGGCAGATGAGCCCTGGCATGACTTGTTAAGGTTTTTCTCCCATTTGAATGTAGGGGTTTTGCTCAGATACTGGGTGGGGGAGAAGTGCCATAAACAGAAAGGAGTGATAGGTGTGAGAATGAAATTGTAACGAGCGTGGTGCCGTCCTTGTGCTCAGTGTGCTGTTCCCATTGCATGGCTCTGAGAAGCGGAGTTACCTTGGTCTGGACAGAAGCCCCACTTGCGGTCGTCATCGTAGCTGCTGGTGGAAGCACACCACAGCTTGCCGTCATTGCGACCTGCACTGGTACAGGAGTCGTACTTGTTCCCAAGGAAGATGAAGGGGAACACGCAAGGGGCTCCCTCTGAATTTCCACCGACTGTTGACATGGCTGTGGAAAGCGATCGGAAAACACATTGAGAAGGGAATCCCTTTTGTAGGATTAAGCTGATGCATCTTCTCCTAAGCTACACGTGAAAAAGAGAGAGAAAATCTGCAATCCTCTTAACTAGAGAGTATGATTAAAACTAATAGTGAAGAACAAAATCCTCTGACACAGGAAAGAGGCCACTGCAATGAACTTGCCTTTAGTTCTGGTGGGAAAGAGAACAAGCCCGGGACCCAGGTGCACAGCTTAGAGAAAGAAGCAGTTAGTGGTGTTCTGTGGAAGAGGATTGCACAGTGAGTACTTCTGTGGGGCCACTTATAATGCCTTTCCTCACAATGCTTTGAAGTGTCTCAGCTAGGTTTAGTGTCAGGAAGGTTAAAGGGCTACTGATTATCAACTGGTTGGTAGTTGTCCCACTGAAGTACTAGCTTTCAAGGAAAAAAGTGTCCTGAAGAGTAGTCAAAATGTCATCAATTCCTAATAATTGATGACATTCTCTCACAGAATAGTGAGACAACATTCAAACATTCTCTCACAGAATAGTTATAAACATTCAAACGTTCTCTCACAGAATAGTTATAAAATAGGGTGGCTTTTTTTTTTCTTTTGATAATACTAATGCAAAAACTTGCAGAACTTTCCTGCAACTGCTTTCTCAGCTATATAGCATATGGCAGTAATATATAGGAAAAAGCACTTGCCTATGTGCACATACAAATATTTTCTGGAGGGAAGAGCATGAAACTAAATCAAAAATTACATGTTGAAGTAGGTATCACAAAAAATATGACAGAAATATGAAATTCATTTAATTGAGTTAATTAAATAGGAATACAACCTAGGAATTACTTTCTTTGGAATTACAATTCCTTTCAAATTATAGTCTGTCTTCTTAGAAGGTACAGAAGAGCAGCACAAAGGTAAAGCTGGTTGTCTCCCTGATTATTATTATTTATTGATCACTATTAATTAATAAGCCAGGAAATAATGAGCACAGCTGCCAATAACAGTTTATACCGGGGGGGGAGGAGGGGGGAACAACTTAAACCATTTTGTTGTTCCAGTAACAGAGACTCTATTATCTAGGAGTTTTGATGTATTGATTCCAGATACATTGGTTCTTCTGCTTGTTGGACCATGCTTTAGATTTCTACCTTCCTAACTATGTAGCAAGTTATATTGAGTTTGATCCTTTATATTTCTATTTTTTTTAAATCATCTGTAAGGTAAAATTAAAGGGTTAAACCTGGATGTCAGAATTAATAAGAAACCAAACACTGATACAAATCCACAGTTGAAATTGCTAGGCTGTTTTCAAAGGACTTGAAATACAGGGTGCATCTGTGTGCTCTCAGCTGGCCTTTGTGCCAGCGGTGGGCTGAAGTTTATGGTCTGTCATGTACGATCGTAGCTGTGCCTTGCCTCCGGTAAAAGGCTGAGATTTTAGAACTGCAGCAGCTAAATAGCTATGGCTATAGCCTATATCCTAAATTGAACACCTGCCAAGCTATAAATTATTTTTGTTCTTCTACGTAGTAAAATTCAAGTTTCAAAATATCAAAAACTGTGAAGAAAGCAGATGTTTATTTTTCTGGGTAAACCATTTCCCTTAGTTCTCCCGAACTGCTCAGAAGATCTATTAGCTGGAGCTTACCATACTAAACAGGATTACCTTTTTTTCCAATGTAAATGTTAAGTGTTACTTATTGACAGGTATAAGCTAAAATATCAGTCATGGTTTATTCTGTCACATGAGACTTCTCTTCCAGGGCCATTAACAAATTGTAGTCTACTCAATGAACATTCCTACGGTTCAAGGACTTCCGTGTGTCCCTTGTAAGTCTGGTGTAGTGCTGTATGCTACATGCAGTATCCTTTAAATAGATTGCTTGTCTTAGTTACTTCCTTGGCCACCAATGGGTAAACTGTGCTTTACTCATTGACCTTTACATGCTCTGGTGTATGTGTAAAACAAAACAACAACAAAAACCTTCAATTTTCATTACTTAAACCAATGACAAATGAGACTGTTCCACAAACAACGTTCCCCTTACCAGTCTCTGGACAGAATCCATATTTCTTATCTCTATCGTAGTCTTCAGTGGTTCCACACCATCGGTACCCATCTGTCCTGCCTTCTGTTGTACACTGGTCATAGGACTGGCCTTGAAATTTAAAGGGGAATTTGCACGGCTGCCCGTCGCCGTTGCCACCCATCGTAAAAAGTGCTGTTGGGAAACCAAAAGGTGGAGATGTCAATACCCAATGCTCAATATCCACAAGGAATCATAATGTGCCAGTGGTGATGTGTGAAGGTCTTGACAGTGATTAGTTATGCATTGTGTGCAGTGCTGCTCACTTAAAACCTCTCTTTTACACCAAAAAGGAAATGCTTTGAGAAGACGGGCTGTTACAGTCTGTCAAGTAGGGGAATGAAGAGCACAAAGGAAGACCTCGCTATGAGTGAACTCAGAATGAAGAAAATCTAAGCTGTTGGAATGTTAGCTAGGATGGTAAACATCGTACAAAACCATGGACAGGCTAGATTGGTTTTCCTAATTGTCTTGTGCTTAAGTTTTCTGCTTCTTTAAGATGCTGGCTTATGGCAGAGTTAGCCAGATGATATATCCTGGAGGCATTTCCCCTAGGCTTTGCTTCTCACTTCCAGAGTCCTTGCAGCTGGGCTCAGGCGCTCCCTAGATAAGCAAGACAGGAAGAACAGGAGTCCTGCGACCCAGCTGAACACTGGGGGCTCCTCCTGCCTCCTGCTTTGTCAGGGTCCCCAGTGTAGCTGAAGCAGCCATAGGTCTTCTAGGGGGTGTTTGTTGTTCATGCACATACACAGACAGGTCCCCAGGGCTCACCATTGAGAATCACAATTCTCTCATGTGGGTGAAGAAGGATAAGTTAGCCTGAGCCAGGAGTTCTGGGACCTGTTTGGGGATTTTAGTAAATTATCTGGCATATCCAGTGGAAGACAGATATACATGTAATCCTGTACTGGTTTAAAAAAAAAAAAGTCCAAAGGGAATTCTGTGAAAATGCAGATGCCTCAGAGCATCTGATGTCTTTTGAATCTGCCTGTCTCTTCTCCTGGCCACTCCTTCAGGAATCCTCAGTGTCTGTGAGTGCCACATGCTGGTGGGAGGAAGCCCTCAGGGCAACAAAATGGGTCAGGCCCTGCACTGAACTGAGACCAAAACAAATCCTCCGTACAGCCATATGCTAATTCTCCTTGAGATTTAAGAACAGCACCCTGAAAAGAAATAACTCTGCATGAATTCCCAGTATAAAGAACAACTAATGTGGCCTTTTTAAGGTGCCCAGGGGGTCACCTCTCCCTCATTCCCCATTTAAATCCAAAGCTAAAACCCAAACACGTATGCAGGAAGGCTTGCTAATTTGTTTATAACTTTGCTGTTATCATTTCTGATGACCAAAAAGCTCTTGTAGCCCCAGTGTCTTTGTGTAGGTTTTGATGGTTTTTGTCTTTGCTTAGTCTGATGCACTGCTGGGAAGAGACATTGTTTATGAACAGGCTTCACTTTTTAGAGTAGGGATAAATAAAAAGTCAAGACCTTTCCAGGCTGAAGGGCAACTGAGAATGGTTCTGATGATGGGATGTTGTGACACGAGTGATTGATTCACTTTGCCTTTTCCACTTAAATCAGTAATTGGCCACTGCATCAGGGGCATGAACCAGCAGGCTACTGAAATAAGTTCCAGTCCCAGTACGGAGAGGACTTGGACCCTGCAGGCCTGGCTCACGTGGGTGAGTTTGCAATTCTGATCCTGCCAAGCTCTGTGTCCAGCATCCTTCGCGTGGAAGCAGCCTCAGAGGTCCTGTCTCTAGGCAAAAGGTGCTATCAGTGTAACTGCAACACACACTGTGCCTTCCTCAAAGAACAAGCTGCAAGTGTAACAGAATAAAAGGAAAATACAAACAAGTTAGGGAACATACTAACTAGAATTATGTTTATACTGATTGGAAAAATGCTTTTTTTTTTTTTTTAATGATAGATTTGGAAAGCAAAATTAAGCTGAGTTGTTTAGATGACTCATTTACCACATGAGCTGCTTCCAGCTCGAGACCTGGCACGCTCTGTATTTTAATGGCTTATTTTTTTTAGGATTGGTTTAAACATGGCTCAGTTGCAGAGACCATATAGAAAGTTGGTCTCATACTGCTTTGCAAGGAGTCCTTCTGAGTCACAGTCAGAAAACAACTTTTAATTTTGCTTGAGGTAACATCATGTGACGGTAACCTCCGTGGTTTAAGATTGCAAAGATGCCCCCCTGCTCCCTGATTAACTGGAAGAGGCTTTGCTTTAACATAAACAAAAATTAAGGAGACGAGATCAGTTTCCCCCAAAACATTACAAAAGGTTTAGTGACGTGTAAGATCTTTAAAAGGGCCTGACTCTTGCTCTGCATCATGCCAAGTTCAACAATTTAAGAATTAGTAAAGTTCTACAGCTGTGACAGCAGATTCAGACTGGACACTGCTAATCCGTGAGCTGTGCTGGTGGTTCTTCCCAGAAAAATCAGCCTCCTGTGATGCAAGGAAACCTTGGGCTGGAAGGCTGCTCAAAACCCAGTGGCACAGACCTAAGATGGAGATAGCTGCAGCTGTGTGAGGTGAGGGCTCTGCCTGGGAGAGCAGGCAAGCAGCAGTGCCAGGCTGTGCTATCAGTGTCCAGTGCAAGGGAGGTATTTGATTCCTCTGCAAGCCTAGCAGCCCACCTTTTTCTGTTGCTCCTATTCAGGACACTGCCTGGGGTTCTGAGCTGGTCTGACCCAGCCTTCTGCCTTGAATGAAGGTCTTGGTGTGAAAGATGGCATAATAGGGAAAACCAAGCTGGGTTAAACCCCAGCCACCTCTCGGCGATGTGTGACCAGCTGATTAGGGTTAGGGTGGGCATCTCTCCTTCATAGGGGAGGTTGTGGAGTTAGACAGTTAGCAGCAATGGTAGGTGTCGGAGGACAAAAGTTAGGAGCCCAAACTCCCTGTAGTGTTAGTGGAGTTTGGTAGAGTGATTCAGTGCCCTTGGATCCTATATGGCAAAGGAGAGGTTCCACACATCTACGTAAGACTCATGTAGTAGGTGGGTAACTTTCTACTTTCCCTTATTCTGCTTTGGAAACATAGTTGAATCAGGCTACAAAATTAGGATGCAGACCTGAGATTAACTTTAGAAAGGCCTGGTGCAGTACCACAGCCCTAAGGAAAGTGTTTCCAAATGTGCAGTGTGGCATATTGGGAAGAACTGAAACTAACTTTGGTGAATTAAAAGGCGGAGGAACAAACACTGACAACTAGGAATGTTGCCCCCAACACAGGCTATATGATGTAAATCCTTCCCTATCTGAATTTATTAGCAGGGGTTAGCAAATGGAGTCTTGGAATAATGAGTGAACAATACTGCTCTGAATTTAATAAGAAACATCTGTGCATAACTGCTCAAGGATCTTGCAAAACAATTACATCAGAAACAAAAGGCTGAAACCCTTCTGTTCCGTTTCAGAAACCTTGACACAAGCATTTCCAGGAACACCAATTTCTTGAACCAACTCTTGAACAACTTACTGAGAGTGCTTCACTGCTCACATTTTCTGTCTCATCCAGTTCTAGGGTTTTACAAAGGTATCAGTCATGGTATGTGAATGCCTGTTTGTCCAGCTACCTATAATTTGGGCTTCATTCCTACAGTATCTGAGGAATGAAGATACAATTTCATGTGTTTTAAAAGAATAAACCCACTTCTGCACTTTTCCAGCTGGAAGGATTAACCTTTGAGAGGGAAGAGTTGAGGAAATATGGGGAATGAAGGAGATGACAAAGTCTGAGGAAAGAATGATTCTGTGGTTGTGTGCATGCATGCAATGTACTCAAGTAAATGTTAGGCTAAAGAGGCTAGTTCTGAAAGGGATGTAGATAATTACATATATATATTTTGATTAACTGAAATCTGTTAAAAGTTCATACCCCTGCTTGTTTACCTGCTATAGTCCTAAATAGCTGTTATCGAGAGCTGGGATCTACTGTGGTGTGACATATAACGAGCAATTAGGTTTTTGGAAATAAAAAACAAAACTAAACTTTTTTTTTTAAATCATAGTAGGGCTAGAAGACTGATTATATTCCACAAGAGATTTTCTTTGCCAACTGCTGCCATGATAATACAGAAAAACTTATACTGGAAAGTGTACAATCCTGAAACTAAACTTGAGAAATTCCCCATCTGTTTAGTGTTTGGCTACAACACTAAACCAGAGATAGCAAAGAACTTTTGAAAACAGGGTATGCAAACTTTTTCTACACATGCATATTTGTGATCTGTAAAAAAAAAAAAAAAAAAAAAAAAAAAAAAGTGTACTTAACTGACACATGCAGAGTAACACACACATGTGTTTCTACAGTATTTGCTGAGGCTTCCTGGGACGTGTCAGGCTGTGCTTGTGCATTCTTGTCCTGGCAAAACCCTGACCATGTCTCATTTTGTTATGTTGGCATTTTAAGCATCACTAACTTTCTTTAAGCAATCTGCATTCTCTTTCCTCCTACTTCATGTAGCCATAACTTTATAAATAAATTTAGCACTGTTATTCCAACCAGGATTAGCACAAGTCTAACAGAAGTTCCACTGTTCTGTTTTGATCTCTTTCATAGCCCTGCTGTTACTTGCTATGCGCTAGCAGTAGCAGGCAGGAGATCTAGTGATGCTGTGGGACCATTGCTAAGGATGTCAGGTAACAGGAGTGAGGAAACACTGCCTGCTGCCAAAAGCTGATAGCAACTGGTTGTGTACAAAGGGCAAAAATGGATACGGGAAACTGCAGTATGGGGAGTGTACGGCAATGCAGGTGCCAGCACTGGAGCTGGCAATCAGGAGATGGCACAAATGGTTAAAAGCCCCTTCGAGTCTCTGCTCTTCTCTCTTCTGGTAAGTCAGCACTGCAGCTACAGCTAGTTATACTTCATTGCTTCTCTAAAGTTTTCCTGCTGTGTGCTATACAGAAGATCAAAGTAATGCTTGCACAGTAATGAATTAGCTGAAATCTTGTATCCAGTGGGTTCATCAAGAGTTTCAAGTGTATGAATACACTCCTGATGCTTAGCAGGAAACACGTTATCATACAATTTCATGTTAATGATATTATGTGTATTTTATATAAAGTTACGGCTGCATGACAGCACTACACAATTTGTCTAATCTGCAAATGAGTGTTTCCTAAAAGTCCGATTGCAAAATAAATTGCTTGTGAAGCCAAGGATTCTGTTCAGATTTCAAAAAGCTGGAAATTCAGTATGATTTTAGCTGTCTTAGACCCACTTTTTGTACAGATGCTGACACAGAGTTAGGATTTCTGACAGTGTTCCTGTACCTAAAGTGAACGACTGGAGCTGCTCCATGAGTAAGAGTACTAAGGCAGATGTTGAAACAAAACCCTAAACTCAAAACGTGAGTGCTCTCCTAGCTAGCAATTAGCAGTGCGCCAATTTATTAATGACTTTGTACCAGCATGGACATCCACTTGCAATTCAATCATTTTCATTTTGAAAAGCAGTCAAAGGACATTTAAAGGGTTGTTGTGGCACTAACAGTGTCATGTTGCCCAAAGAGGGCTCCCAGACTCAGGTGGCCTGGGCGAGCAGTTGCTAAAACCGGTCACTTGGTACGTGAGGTTACAGAGACTTGGCTTAAAGGGGTTCCTCCTGAACTGTCAGGCTTTTTCAGTTGCTGCTCTTGAAGGAGATGCCATTGCAATTGTTAGTGGAATGGCTTGTGATCTGGGGAGAGATTTTGGTCCTTTAGTGTGCTTTATCTCTGAGTTTGTCCCTATCCTTATTTTAAAATGTGGTTGGTTGCTCCCGGGTTGTGAAACGGAACCTTTGTATCCCTGATGTGTACGGGGGGCCTGTGTGCTTCAGGCACGTCTTCAGTGTGTCCTTGGTTTTAAGGAGAGGACTGGGCCTTGCGTCACTGTCAGTTACAAATTCTTCTACACTGAGGGATTCTTTAGGGAGTGTTAAAATGGAGATATTAAAGATCAATAAATCTAGGTCTACCAGAAAGGAATTGGAAAAAGTACAGAGAGAAGGGATAAACAAAGCAAGTAGGGACCAACCTATCAGGGAGCAAAACATTTGAAAAAAAACTTCTACTTACACTCATGGGGACAGAAGCCATATTTGCCATCTGCATCAAAGTCTTTTGTTGTGGAACACCAGAGGAACCCGTCACTGCGTCCTGCGTCTGTGCAGCTGTTGTATTCCTTACCATTGAACCAGAAGGGAAACTTGCAGTATTCTCCATCTGCGTTTCCATACTTCACTCTAACCACTGCAAAGAGAACAGATGCAATGGGGAAATTAGTCACCGACCAATATCAAAATTAGTCTTTGGACCTGTTTTTCTTTCTCCTATTTTTTGTCTTTTTTTTTTTTTTTTTTCCTGGAGAATACTGATACAGAAATGTAATGTGGATTTCCACTTTGAAATTCTGTATGCTGTTAGTCTCTCTATTGGCAAGATGATCAGAGCTGAAATAATAACTGGTAATTTTGAGAGAATTACATAGATATTACTCATGGTGAAGTGTTAGAATGAACAGGCCTTAAAATCAGCCCAGAAAAATATATATGTTGTTGTTACTATGGTAATGCAAACTTCTAAACATGCCATTAATACATTTAGTAATTTAGCCTCTTTGGTAATGTGGTCTAAAGTGTTCAGTATAGTTTGAAAGGTTCCAGTTGAGCATGAGCTTGACTATGCCTTGTGCCTCATAAACCACATCGGTATTTGCAATTTGACTTGAACAAGATCTGCTGCACTGGGGGATATGGTGGTAATGCAGGCACACCCAGCTCCCAGGTTTTATTTCCATTTGTCACACGTAAACATTTTTTTCTTAAGATTGCAGTACTGGTGCTCTAGCATACGTTACTGTACAAATAACTCGCTTATCCATAGCACTTCTAGTAGCAGGAACTACCTAAGCAGTATATCCAGTGATACAGAAAACAGTTTCCTCCTGTTCGTTATTGTTCTGAGGCAGGAATCCAGCCCAGTTACTACAGACACCAGTTGAGGTTCTGCTAAAGTCAAAAGAAAGCCAAACAGAGGGAATTTGACTATTTTGGTATTAAAGTTCAATTATTTTTTCAGTGAGAGGACAACTGAGAAAACTAGATTTTGAAATGAAAGGTAAACATGAATTTGCATTCTTTTTCTAAGATTTCCACTTTATTTTACAGTAAGAAAGTTATAATTCGTAATATATGATTGTGGTGAAGTCTAGGCAGAATAAAACATGTTCCAAACTACTAATGCTTGGTCTTGTTTGTCTAGGTCAGGTGATGGTCTCTGGACTTCAGTTGCTTTATTGTAAAAGGCAGTGGCCAACTGCCTGCTAAGGACACTTGGAGTTGTTCTTAATCCACTCGGCATGAGGGATTTATATTTCATTTGTTTATGACAAACACCATGAGTATATACATGCTTATTCAGGCAGATGGTTCCATTTTTAAAGACTGGAGCCACAGTTTAAGTCATCATAAAGGGGAGGTCAGCAGGAAAGCGCCGGACAGTCTGCCTCTTACAAGTGAACAAGGTATTGCCGCTTGTGCACTGAAGCATTCAGAATCACAGTCCTGGCTTTGTACTTTTCTCACCCTTTGTGCAGCATCAGGCCTGTTATTAATTCATTTTTTTAAAGGGGTAATGGTAGAGGAACAGAAAGGGAAATCCTACGGAACAGTCAGGAATTACATAAGCATTGTGTAGAGAACAATTTAAATTGTGTGAATTAATTTTCATCTGTAGGAATATTTTCCCTAACATTTATTGTTGTGTCAATGAAAACATTTTAATGCAGTGCCTGAAGCAGCGCTAAAGCAGAGCAGTCAGCAGACCATATGTTCTGAAGCATTTAAGTTTGGTACCTTGCCCCTCTCCAAGAGTCCACAGTTCATCATCATCAAAATGGGAGTCTCCTCCAATTCCTGGCCCCGGCGCGAAGGCGTGAGCCAGGAGACCGTCTTTGCCATCAAACGGATAGCCATCGCCATGTTCTGCAGGAGAAAGCAGACAAATAAAGCAGTTTCTAATGACCTCAACTCTGTCAGAGTGTGTACATGAATAATGATTATCGTATGTACTTTCCCACCCAAGGCAGCAACAGAATATTCTAGTGAGTGGTATGGGCTGGGCTGGCAAGACTGAACTGGAAGACAGGAAGCCAATTCTTACAGAGAACATGAAGTGACAGTCCTGTGGTTGTCAGAGCGTGTTGTTTTATATATCACAAGTATTGTGGAAGGGACTCAAAGGCTGAGAAGAGCAGTGAAATGTAGTACATTGGATGTACGACTGCATGCACACTGTTACTTCTCTGTGGAGACTGGTAGGAGCTATAAAATAAATGTTGTGAATGAGAGAGATTTTTTGGAGTACTTGTTTTGGTCCCTAGCACAGACTTTAAGGTAAAGGCAGACTTCTTGTTGCAGGCTGCTTTTGTGCCTCAGACTGCTGTGCTCTTTTCTTTGCACAGGATACCGACTATTTAAGCAGGAAAGCAAATGATCTGCATGTTTCTCAGCAGTGAGCATCTGGAAAGCTAGCTCTTATTCAGCGCCCTGCGTCCTCTGAATGAGCCTATCCCTCTTCCACATCAACCACTCCGAGACTCAGGCTGCTCACAGGGCAACAGCATTTTAAGTAGCTCTCCTGTAATTGCACTGTAGGCTTTTCTTGGAAGTACACCGCATGTGGGTAAGGCAGGCTGGCAAGGGCATAACCCTGGTATTCATAGCTTCCCCACCGCAGTGACCTGTGCTTCAAAGCTGGCTGCCAGCATCTCCAGTTGCATCATTTCAGGCCTTTTGGTCTGATGGCTTGCCATTTAGCAGAAGCCTTCAATACACAGGCTTGATTCTCTATTCTGTTACACTGATTTCATGCTGCTGTCAGCCTCTTAATACTAGTTCAGTTCATTCATTTCAGTAGGCTACTGTGTCAGTTGTTCAGGGAGTGAGATTTTGAAATGAATTTAGATACTTCACTCCCATGCTTTGCTTAAAAATGAACAGCATTGGGGATGTCCCAACTCCTGTGAATCTGTAGGCAGTAAGGTGATAAGGATGAATGAATGTGGGAGAAATTCCCCCACTATTTCTGAGCTGAGTATAATCAGCAAGTACTGAAATCAGCAGGAACACTTCTGCTTTTGTAAGACTTCTTTCTTGTGAACCAAGCCAGCCTGGATGAGGATCTGAAGTTTTGGGTTCTGTACAGAATCTCTGAAGCTTTTGAGGTCAACTCATCAGTAGCTAAAGCAAAGAAAACCAGCTTGAAATGGAGGCTTTTACAAAGAGCTCTCTTATTCTTTGAACTGTTCACTTCACTTCCCAAGTCTACCTCCCAAGTGACTGGCTGTACAAGTATCTTCATTAGTATTAAAAATTCTATGACTGCCTGTAAGAAGCTAAAATGCCTCAGGTATACACTGAACAGTTATGTATGCTCTTTCAGAGGAAACCAAAAATAATTGAGAAGGCATGTACAACTAAAATGAATCAAGTTGCTCATCAGCTGAGCAAAAGCCAGAATTTAGCTTAAGATCCATGTTTTGAAATTTTTCAAAACCAAAGAATGTATTGAAAGTCTTCAGTTTGCTATGCTAAAGAACAGAGACCAGCTATGGAGTTAAAATTGAAAGGATCAAATCCATTTTTAAGGTCCCATACGTTAGGACCTCTGCCGCTACTACTGGAAAACTGAGCATGGAGCTACAAATGAAGGCTACGATGGCTTTTCATTCTTTTTTGTGGCGGGATGCCAGCTCGCATCATCTGAAGATCTGTACCAATATTTCCTGTTTTTATTTCTGATTTGTAAATTTAAAAATAAAACGTTGCCCCTAGCAATTCTCTTTTGGAAAGATAAATATAGAATAAGGATATTGTATAAATATTTTTCTCTGACTCTCATATAAAAAAGAAAAAAAGTGAAATTAGATCCTAGCCTGTGTAAGCCAAGTGCAAACTAGGACAAGGTTTGCCAGAAAGGCTCACGGGTACTACTTATTGAGGGTAAGTCATTCCAATACTAAGGATTAATGAAAGGAACAAAACCAAAAACATATGGAAAAACAGAAAAATATACCCCATCGGCCAAAATTAATCATAATGTCTGCTTCTCCATCGTGTATTCGGTTAAATCTCAGCGGTGTGACATCACTCCAGACTTGAAAGGCTCGGGCAAAGGCATCATCTACTGTCTCAGGATCCAAATCCGGGGTATAGCCTATAATCCTTCGAGGTAAAAGGAAGAGTTAAGAAACACATAAGCCTCCTCCCAGTATTTGTTGCTTACTGATCTTAATGCTGAACAGACTTGGAAAGGGGTTAAGAGGTAACACTGCTCCATGTGAGGTCTGGACTTCACGCTGCTTCAGAGGCGTGTTTAGATGTGGCACTTACTATTTATTTTCCTTTGGAATCGACACAGCACCATGAATTATTTAGACAGAGGCTGTGAAAGTTGCGTGGCATTGGCCGTGCACAAAATATTCAGGGATTTGCATCGGTGCTGGCAAGACAACACCTCATGTTCTTTCACTTGGTTAGATGTGAGACTGACATTTTTGGGACCTACATAATGAGCTCACAGGTCATGCTCTCACTTTAGACCTGAACATACCAGCACATCCCTGATTCATAAGATTTAGCTGCCAGAAAAAAAAGCTCAATATAATTCTGAAAGTCTCAAGGCTGGATTGCTTTTCCTCTAATATCAAGAAAAAAGCAGCCCTTCTCCCTCACCTTCATAACTAGCTATGTATTGTTTTATGCCAAGTGAATATTAAGTCTCCACCAGTGCGTTGGTTACACTGGTGGTAGGATATATGAGGAAGCACGAGGTTAAAGCATGTGGGATAAAGCCCTACACCTGACTTAAAAAAAGGGAAAACTCATAAATATATATATATGTATTTTAATATATATGTGCTGATTGGACTTATTAGTGCCTTGTATTACAGCCAGCTAACAGCTGTGTAAAGAAAAGTTTCTGACCCTTTTCTGCTGTTGTGTGTAAGGGATGAAACTACTTCACGCGTAGGGATAACATTATCAGAGGAGGCATAGCAGCCATATGGAGCTGTGAGAGCTGCCACAGGTTTTTTCAGCATTCATTAAATGGTCCCAGAATGCAGGATGTGTTGAGTCGTAACTCGTGAGGCAGCAGCACACCAGGTCATGCACCTAAGACAAATTTGCTGTTTGTTCTGTCCTGCCAGAGGTTCTGTCCTGGCCCACTTGAGCCAATGAGATGTTTTTATTATGGACTTCAGTAAGAGCTATATTGGTCCATAACCCTCTAGGGCAAGAGTTAAAAATGAAAATATGCTGAACCTATTGCAATAGGTTTGCTTTAAATCATTTCACCTGACCTCTAACTGCTGCTCACATCTATGTGCTTGGTCTGTGAGGCAATTTTGAGGCTGCTTAGATCCCCAAACAACGGTGTGATGGTACAGCCTTCTTTCATTGGGGCTGAAATCCCTTGCATTTGCCATAGTACAGGGTATGGAAACAGTGGATTAATTAAGCGTGGTGCTTTGGCAGGCTGTGGCAATTGACTGCAGCTTAGCAATTAGAAATTTCTGTGTTCATAAGTGGGCATTTCTGAACTCTTAGAAATAATGCATATACTGGGCATACTATTTTAATACTATGTTGCCTAAATTTTAATACTATATTGCCTAAGTTTTCATGTTCCTCATGTTGTTAGATCATCTGTTTAATAGGGAAAGATCTTAATTTTAAATTTGGTAGAATTGTTTGCTCCCTTTGTTGCATACTACTTTTTTTCTTATTGGCTGGCCACAGAAGGTAAATTTCATTTCATTGGGTTCGTGATTGTTTAATACTGTAAGCTGATAAGCAAATAATGCTTGTTTTATTTTAAAGTTTATTTGGTGATCTCCATTTTTATGGCTGCTGAATGTGGAGGACTGTGTCCTCCTCCACATCCTCTACAGTTTGTAAGTCTTGCAGTCCCACAAAGCACATGGGACTGCTGCTCTAGATCCCGTAGGATGCTTGCAGCAGAGCGGAGAAAACCAAAATCTCTTTAGTTCCATCCAGAACCAGAAAACTGAGTTTTAGATGATTATTCCTGAACCTTTACAATTAGAAATTTCAATGTTTGCTCAAGCATCTAGGAGTTGTCCAAACACAAGGAGATCATAATTCAAGGAATCCTCTGTAGGCTGCTAAACAACTTCCCTGCTTCAAAGTGCCTTGTTCAAAGGCACTACTTCTTAAAAGTGCTCTGGTTACGTACGAGCAACACCCCGCATCGTCAGGCAGTACCTGTATGTTATGTGGTTCTTTTCCCATTTTGGCTTTCTTGGAAAGAAGTTGTAATTGGCCACATCTGGGTTACCACAGCGGGGTTTCTTCATCGTCTCAATTGTATTTTGATCCAAGTCTCCTGTTTCGGGCAGCCCAAAAAATTTCTGCATTTTCTTCAAGGTATCTTTCAGTACAAATAAATTGCAATTGTCTTTTGGGCATCCATAGTACTTATTCAGGTATTGCTTGAAGGGAAAAAAAATAGGCACAGAACAAAAACTTTAAGATTCATAAAAGTGATAGGTAATCATTACAAATACAACCTGTGATTCCATGTTAGCTTTCCATCTGTAATTTGCAAGTTTTCTTTTCAAAATTCCTATTAGTAACTGAGATACCAGCAGAATCGCCTTAATTGACACAAACCGTCCTTGATCACGCAACATTGCTAATTAAGCAATCATTTCCACTTTTAGCTATCACCTTTACTTAATGAATTGCTTTATTAATAAGTAGAGCATAGAGCTTTAATGTAAAACTACAAAGTAAAAATGAGTTTATCTTTTTTGGTTTCCTTATGATGTATAAATCTGCTTACAGTTTTAGATTTGGTGTATTTTTTTTTTCCTGGAAGACTCTGAGGATTATTGAGAAACTTGTCAAGTTAAGGTATCAAAGCAATCACACAAATGAGAGCACATTAATTGAAAAGGAAAAAAAAAAAAAAAAACAAACACAAAACAGCATTGTTTATTCAAACCACATAAAGCTATTTAAATGTTGTGTGTGTTTGGTTTTGAGTCAGCCATTGCAAAGACTTTTGAAACATCTCAGTTGCCTGGACAGAGTGGCCAAACAATATCTGCATGCTTTAAAAACCATTGAGTGCTCCAGCAATTGTTAGGCTGGGCCTTTTGGTGTGTCTGTGGTGACAGATGACCATGTTTTCTCTCCTTAGAAAACAGTGGTCATAAAGCATTAAAAAGGCAGCAGAAGTCCATTACTTTGATCTCTTCTCCAAAATAACATCCACCCAAGTCTTTTTCAGTTCCCATTTTGATTGGCAATCACCTGATTTAGTCAGCTAATTAGGAGATGTAGCTCAGTTAAGAAAGAAAGAGAGAAAGAAAGAGAGAAAGAGAGAAAGAGAGAAAGAGAGAAAGAAAGAGAGAAAGAAAGAGAGAAAGAAAGAGAGAAAGAGAGAAAGAGAGAAAGAGAGAAAGAGAGAAAGAGAGAAAGAGAGAAAGAGAGAAAGAGAGAAAGAGAGAAAGAGAGAAAGAAAGAGAGAAAGAGAGAAAGAAGAGAGAAAGAAAGAGAGAAAGAGAGAAAGAAAGAGAGAAAGAAAGAGAGAAAGAAAGAGAGAAAGAAAGAGAGAAAGAAAGAAAGAGAGAAAGCAAGAAAGCAAGAAAGCAAGAAAGCAAGAAAGCAAGAAAGAAAGAAAGAAAGAAAGAAAGAAAGAAAGAAATGAGGCAAAGAGCAGGTGAGGCATCAGTTCATGCCTTTGAGCCTCTGGATGCACTTTGCAGACACACCACTGTGGTTCCACTTGTGTTAAATCTGCCTCCTGTGATGTGCTGCCCCATCCCAGAGGGGCAGGGGGGCAGTCTGTTCCCTGGTAGCAGTTACAGTTCAGCAGCCTTACTTTTCAAATATGTGCTGATAAACGCTGTATTTATGTTAAACTAAACTGAAGGTAGGCAGCTGTGGCCCTGAGGATCCATACGTGTTCCCCACCTTCTGTGCAGTACACAAGTGAGCTCACACAAACAATTTAGGGTTTAGTAGTTTTTTCTCCTTAAATTCAGCGTTGACTGCCAGAATAACTGAACTTCCTCAGGCAGGGACCAACCCTGCAGGAATGTCTGGCAGCCTCTAGCACGTGGTGAGAGCTGCCATGAAAACATTGCCATTCCAAGTAACAGCATGACCCCTCACACAAAGCAAACAAGAAAATTTCCACTCATATCTCCAGCAACTGTGTAAAATCCTTAATCAACTCTATTCCTAACTGGAGATTAACAGATATGGCCAAACAGGCTGCTGGCTACTTAGGGGTGTTGGCTTCAGCGTTGGGATCCAAACTGAATTTCGGAAAACCTCTAGTTCAAGTTGTTGCCATTGCTTGGACTGTTAGAAAGGCCAGCTCAATCACATTGTTCAGCACAGGTACAGCCTTAGATTGCTGGATGCACATCCGCACTGAAGAGTAGATAAATGGATTCAGGTGAAGATGCTAGTTTGGGAGCATCCTGAATGCTAATTACCTACTGCCATCTAATAATTTTCTTTCACAGAGTCCAAACAGCTTGACTAACAGTCTGGTGCTGTAGGCTTTATCCAACAGTGAACTTTGCCATTCTCTTCTATGTGCACAGAGATTTCAGGAACCGCAGGCTGCAGTTTAGGGTTGCTTTACTGTGTGCCTAGCTCTAAAGGGAGTGCTACAGCCATGTCCAATGGCAGGTGTTCCCAAACTGCTGTGAGGGCATCCCACACTGGTGCTGAGCGAGGCACAGAGCTCAGGGATGCTGTGGCCGGTGATGCTGCTAGACAGAAAGGTTACCAGTAACACAGGAGAGGAAGAAGCATGCTGCAGGTACTGTACCCAACATATTAACTACAAATCCATGGCAGGAAAGAAACCCAAATAGATAAGGTAAAGGTGTACTTTCCAAAAATGTATCTGAAATATTATAGAGAATTATCTTTAACCAAGGAATCCAAGAAGTTTGACAGAATGACAGCACATGTGAATCTTTGTGATTTGAGTTATTTCCGAGGGAAACCTTACTTTATGTAGTTAATTGACTGAATTTCACCCAGAAGATGGGGGGTAAGACCTCTACATCAGCAAAACAGGAAAGGGTATTTGATGATCGCTGTTGGTCAGGACATGGATTGCACCAACCTTTTTGTTAAGTCCTGGAGTACTTCATTCTACCCTGCCTAGGAAATGGCTCGGAGTTTACTCAGAGAAAGGATTTAATCAAGATTTTACACCATTTCCTTCAGGAGGTCCTCCAGTCACCTCCTGACTAAGCATAGACTATGCTTAGACTTTATGATTTTTATAACAATGTCTTCTGATGTGGTATTTCTCCAGTGAGGGCTGCAGCACTGGCAAGTAATGGTTTCACCATTGCTACCAGTAAGTCTCTGCTCAGAGCTAGTGGGGCCTTGTGGCTTTCTGTGCAATGCACCAAGAACGTGATCAAACAGACCTGTTTAGAGCATCTGCTCCTATCCTGGTTGTAATGTAGTTTTGATATTTTTTGTCTTACCCTCTGTTTGTATCTGCCAATGACGTACCATGACATAGCACAGACTGTACATCAGAACTGAAGTTTACTGAAGAAGCAGGATGCTGCTCTTGCCATTTTAGGTTTGCAGGCATGGTATAGAATGAAAAAAATAGAAAATGAGGCATGATAAAGAATTGTATTTGGTAGGATTCTAAATAACAAGCTAACCCCCTCTCAGTTTTTCCTAAAATGGAGATTTTAGTGAAGATGAGAAATGAACATAACCAGCTGTTCTATGAGGAGAGAATCCTGAAGGAAATGTAGTGTCTGTGTAAACCACATCTTGGCCTAGGCTGCGAAATTCAGTTTCCCCAGAGTCAGCAGGGAGCTGTGGTGATGAGGAATTTTGATCCAGCCCATTAATGAAACGGGGTCCAGCTGCAACATAGCAATTTGTGTCCCGATGCTGAGTGCTGGGGCTGTGCGGGTGGAGGGGGTGAGAGAAAGGCAGCCAGTGAGCTTTACCCAGGGACACAAGCAGAAAGACAAAGAAGAAGTGCAGTGTTAAAGCAGCTTGTAATTTTCCTCTGAGTACACATAATAAATAGGTTGTTTGAAAGAAACAGAGGCGAGGGGAGATGTGGATTGCTGTTATTGAATAAAAGCCTGACTGTGTCTAAGAAAATAGATTATTTCAGGGTGGTTAAATTACCATTAGACATGTCTGACCCCACTCTCCTCTCCCACACATGCTGCCCCCCATCCCCTGGCTGCCATGCTGCCAAGACAAAAGCCTGGGTGAATGTGTTTAGTTAAGGGCTGAGGAGTGCCCTTTTTGGGTCTGTTTTGTCTGTTTTTCTTAAACTTTCCACGACAGCCCCCATCTGGAAAGTCTCTCTACCCTCCCCCAGACCTTCTTTAACCTGGCAAGCTTTCCCAGGATGCACACCAGCTCCTCAAGAAAAGTGACCAACGTTCAAGCCTCTATATACTAAAATAAGAATAATTTATCTCAATCTTTCTTAATATGGGATCGCTGCTGAAGAAGAGAGATATCTATAATTTACATGCTAAAATAAGGTTAATCCATCTCAATCTCCCCTTAAATGGACTTTCCCATAATGTCACTTTTATGAAGGTCCACAGGGCTAAAATCAGGTTAGAATAAAACGCTGTAGAGTTATGGCCATAATTTGCTAATGTCACTTTCAAAAATCCAAACTCCTTTTTTTTTTTTTTTTTTTGTTCCAGATTGAATTTAGAAAAGACTATTTCTTTAAATGTCTGAGTTTTTTTGGTTTTTGAAGTCAGAAGTAGTCATAATGGCTCATGAAACTCGAGCTAGCTTTCAATTGTAATTGTCCCTTAAAGCTGTTTATGCAATGCACAGCAAACAATCTGAGAGCAGAGTCCTGAGAGCTGTGTGATGCATGCATTAAGCCCAGGTTTACATAAGTGAGTCGCAACAGCCCTCTGTTCTGTTTGATTTAAGTCAAAAATCAGACATTTCTATTTGCTCTTTTCCCCTCTTACCATTGGAATCTGTTGATTACAGCCATGATGATTTAATGACATTATTTTGTACGTTATACATTCAGACTTAAGAAAAAACAAAAAAAAAACAAAAACAACAAAAAACCACAAAACAAACCAACTTTCTTTGCTGTCTTTAAAATTTTTAAGAGAGGAAACATTGCTTGGCTCTAGTTTTCCCTTCTGAAAGCTGATACCTTTGCTCGCTAGCGAGCGCTTCCAGAGACTCTAGAGAGAGAATGCTGCAGTCATTTCCTAGCCCCAGCTGAAAGAAGAAAGAAACATCTGCTTATGAAACAACAATATAAATCTGAAGCAAAGATGAAACCAACACTTACCACTGCTAGTTCTTTGTCTGTTTTTGGAGTGCTGTCTCCCGGAAACTTAATGATTGGTGACGGTGCAGCTAAAGTTTTGCTAAAAAGATACACTTGGATTAATAGGACTTTAAAAACTAAGCCAAAGACAATGTGAGTCTTCATTCTGCCTAAACTTGTGCTGTCCTCTTTGGAAAAAGCTTTTTCCTGACTGCCTGTCAGTTACTTTAGCTGCACAGTACACCAGTTGCTTATATACACATCTTAACTCTCTGCACCGTTTTCTCTTTTGCTTGCTCTAGCAATTCCTTTGTATGTTTAAAACATCCAGATGCGCAGTCTCAAGCTACCACAAGAGGAAGTCTGAAAACTAGTGGAAACATGAGAAAAGGCAGTTACCAGATGTGATTGCTGTGATTTTAAGGTAGCAACAGGCAGATATTCATTACTCCTGAAAGAGGCACATTTTTTTCTTCATTTGCATGTATGAGAGCAGTTAGTAATGCCAGAGAGCAGCAAAAGGCAAGACCATACTTCATATTGAAGTGTCCGATGTAAATCTTAAATTTAAAAAACAAAACAAAACAAAACGTTTTCCTGCCGAAGTATTTGCATTATTTTTAGCCTATATTCTTGCCACAGACATCACAACCTGCCTTAGCCATATATATGGTTACACTCCTACCCCTCAGTAACCACTTGGATCACGTACTTTGAGGCAGCCCCTGCATGGAGCGGTGCGAGGCTTCTCGTCCCCCTCCTGCTGCACAAGCCCCAGGTCTGTGTGCGTGGGGCTCACCGGCACGGGGCACTGGCACCGCTCCCTCCCTGCTCGGTGCAGAACGTGGGTGCCGAGTTCTGGGTGAGGCTCTTGGGGCCGGATCGGTGCGGTGTTTGTAGCCAGCTCGAGGCTTTGCCACCATGTTTGTGGCGGGTCACCTTTGACTCTCTGTGGGGTAAGAGAGAATTGGGCAAATTCTCCAATGAGAAGTTGTGCTCAACGGCTGGAGCTGAGGGAATTGTGCCAAATTCAGGGCTTGTGGCGTGAGTTTGGCCCATTGGTGCAGCTGCCTTCATCTGAAATTTTGGTGCAAGTATGGCCACTGTCATGGCTAAGCTTCTTACTCTGTCCTTCACAATATCGCCAGCTTGGAGGTGTTATTACAAGCTAAATGTTATTTTAGTTGAACGTCCTCAATCGTAGGGGCTTTCCTCGTGAGTTTTTAAGATGGGAGGCTGGCAATTCTGCATGAATGCAAACTGTGTTCTGGCCAGCCAGCTGGCACGGAGCAGTTCCTATTAAACTCGAGTGCAGCCACCAGGGTTCCTCTGAGCCCTATGTCAGCAGGGCTGCAGCACCTTTCCCCTAAATGTTGCTGAGCAAAATGCATCTGGATACAACGATCTCTACCAAGTAGGGCTCTTAATGAAAAGGAAATATTTTGCTGGTGTTCGGTTATGTATTAACAATACTTTGGGATTTGATATTGACAGTTCTTCGACTTAACTAATGCCGAGCTGTTCTGCCAGCTGCTCTGCCAGCTGCAGCCCATCGCCTGTGAACCAAATGATCGATTTCAAACTGGGGGCCAGGCACTTCAGGGAGGAGCATTCCCAGGACCTTTTGCTGCCCATGCAGCTCTGGTGAAAAGCAGGCACTGCAGCTGTACGGCCAGCCACTGGCTGAACCAGCCGTGGGAAGCAGCACGTAATGCTCGAGGAGAAGAAGGAGCTGCAGGAGCTTTGAACATGAGTGGGGCTCTCTTTGTAAGCAGGTAGCTCTCCCACCCTTCACATATGATCCTAAAAGCACCTGAGTTACAATGAACGACTTTCCCCTAATGGTTCAGCTTTGAAATTACATCCTCTTCTTTTCCAAGCGTTGCCTTAATAAATGGCAGCTCTGAAAATGTGATCACGTTTTTCCACAGCCCTGCTTTTTGTTGTGGGGAACGGCTCTCCTGCCTTGTTTGTGATGACAGCTTCTATTTGGGTCTGGCTACACAAAACTGCAGGAGAGCAAAAGCTAGGAAAGACTAACTAGATGTGCCAAGTTACTCTTATCTTATCCTTAATGAAGCAAGTAAAAATATTGCGTGCTATGCTGCAAGGCTCTGCAGTTATCTCTGCTGTGGAGTAGGTCGAGGGCTGCTGTAAATCTTAAAGCATACAAGCCACGTCATTTCTGTAGGAGCTTTCATGTCTTGTAAGATGGCTTAGTAGCTTTTGCTTTGAAGGGTACTGCAGTGAAGCCGTTTGAAGCCAAGTGTGTCCTGGCACTTTCCCCTTGTGCTTGTAGGCCTCCCTGAAGTCTCATGAATGCCCAGACATTCTCCACGTGTCCCAGTGAATGAGGAATCAGAAACGGATGGGGACACTTGTGAATGGGCTGTGAGATCCCTGCAGCTTGAGAATCTCGCTGTATTTAGTTTCTTATCTTTGCCAGCAGTAGGTGTAGGGCACCTTTTAAATACGGTTTCTTAAAAAAAAAAGCAACAGATGTGGATCTGCTGTGGAACAGTGTTTCTCACCTTCAGTTGGGGTTTGCTGGCAAACTGCTTTCCTGGGACAGCTTCAGCTGGCGAGCAGTTACGTGAGTTATGTGCAATTAGGAAGCATAATGGGCGATGGAATACTGGATTTAGGGGCACTGGGGAGAACCTGGACATTGACTGTTCCCTGAAAGGTGGTGTCATCCATTATCACATGGGATCAGAAGCAATTCACGAGATCCTAGCCAAGAGTAGAAGTCCTAGCATTATATGACTAAGCTTGGGATAAAATGTTTCTTGTTTCCTTATGCTTCTCTTTGAGTTCCATAGGACCATCCTGTTCTCACAGGGCAATGGAGGTGATGATTTTTCAGGCAAGGACTGCAGTGCTGCTAAGTCCTGGGAGCAGGGAGCTCCTGCTGCTCTCGCGCCTCAGGGCTGCCTTTGTTTTGAGCCCATGGTTGGGCCGGATGACTTGGGCTGCTTTACAGCCTGAATTACTCCATGGTCCTACCAGTCTGCTGAATTTGAAACAGCACACTATGCTGTGTTTTCTGTTCTCAGGTAAGCTCAAAACCAGGGAGGGAGGCCCTGAAACACCTGAGTTGATATATTCTGATATTTACAGAGTACAGTTTGACTGCTGTTAATGTTTACTTCATAACTGCTCCTTGTCGTTCCAAGCGCTGAAGAGGTTTCCTCTTATGCTGGCTGGCAATTAGTGAACTGATTCCTGGAAGGTAAAAGGAAGGGGAAAACAGTAAAAAGCCAATGAAGAGGCAGAAGAATAAGCCCCCCTGAGAAGGTACCATAAGGCCATCTACCTGCTTCATGGAAGAGCTGAATCATCTCTTGCCTTAATACTCACTCTGCAAGATACTTTTGTCCATGCACAGAGTTGCTACCTCTGGATTAGCTACAGAGAGCAAACACAATTACAAGCACATCTACAAGCTTTATGTGCTTCTGGAAAAAAATCATGCCAATGTTGCATATAACTTCCACGTTAGATAAGACATTTATGCAACATACACATTAATTTATCTCTCCTGAGTCATAGAGAGCCGCTCTCCAGTTATTGTGTGTGTTTCAGGTCAGAACCACTCCATGTTGAGGTTTTAAAACCATCTACTTTATAAGTAAGGTGCCAGATTTGCTTTCTAAGTGCCTACTTTCATGCATTAATAGGAACTGTATGGCAGAAACCACACATTCTGAGATGCCAAATGCCTCTCTTGAGGGCATACTTCAGTAATAACAGTAAAAAGGGAATCATGATGTCTTGTGTTATTGAGCCATAAGCTACATATCTTAGTAGATCTGGCTGTGATAAGAGACACATGAGTATGCATGAACATGCTGCTTTTATCAAAGGATTTTTCTGTTTCCAGAAAATTATTTTTTAAATGTTTCAGGAGCACTCAGCAGTTTCAGGATTAGACTTCAGATGGTGTCCTGGGTAATTTGCTGACAGAGTAGTCAACCTTCCAGAAATACACTGTAGCAATTCCTCCTGTCACTAATTCCGAAATTATATCAAAAGCTGATGATTTCCTGGTGGTTTCAGAGCAAACGTTAGGCAGAGTGTCAGCAAGCACAGTCCACAGGAGGATGATGGATTTATTCTTAGTGGCTTTTTCATTATTCATAGTGGGTTTTTATGTTTTAAATTGCTTCTTGCCACATGTCTGACTTGTGGGGTGCTGCAGTAGAAAGTTGCAAGGTTCCCGTGGTGGTGCCAGCGTGAAGCCCCCCAGCCTGAACCTGGGGCACACAGGGCTCATTTATCCACTCGCTGCTATTTCCTAGCAGTACCTCGGCTGAAGACAGACCATCTATGCAGGTGGTGTTAATATACAAGGAATACATTCCTCTGGTGTTTTGCACAGGGAAGGCGCCGAGCTCCAAGCATCTGCCATTCTGCACCTGAAAAAGAAGTGGGGGGTGCCGGCGGCAGATGACTGATGGAGACAAGTGGCCGTGTAGGAACAGAGAAAGACATAATCTTAGCAGTTTGTCTGTTTTAGTCAAGTTGTCTCCGGAAAGCAGTGGTTAGTCACAGCAGCGCCCATTTGAGTTTAAAGGGATTAATAACTTCAGCAAGAATTAATTTATACCGCAGTTAAGTGAGCTCCTGTAAGACACGTATGGTGAAGAGTTGATCCTAACAGAGCGTAAGCCTTAAACATCCACATCATTTATTATCTGGATGTGCCCTCTGCCTGCTCAGCGGCTGGCTCAACCCCTGTGATCCAATTCAGCATATCTGACCACCACACGAGGGAGTCTTTAAACTTGGGAAATCGGTGCCTGCGTGTGTGTGCGTGCATGGAGGGGGGAGCACGGAAAAACGTACAAAGGGTCAGCAGTTGGTACCAGATGTGATTTTCAGCATTTAAGGTAGCAATTACATTGTTGCTTTTGTTTCTCTCATCCCTTCCGTTTTGGGAAGTTGGGTCCTAAGGACATGAAGTTCCTTTGACACATGGATTTGGTTTGTTAGCTTGCTGCTAAATTAGAAATGAATTTTTAGTAAATCCGTTACCTCAGGACAAGGCGTTTTGCACTACATTTGTTCATTATGCTTCTGCCTGAACCAGAAATTCCTGCTTGGGACCTCAGCTGGTGTTAACTGGCATTGCAAAGCTCCTGTTGGGTGAATTAGTTCAGCAGAGACATGCTGAACTACCTTGGTCAAAACCCAGGCTTACGTGTGTCACCCATACAAACTGCTGTGTGCCTACTTAGCACTGCCAGCTATCCTAGAGAAGGGTTAAAATGCCAGCTCCTTGGGTAAATTCCACTCTTGTCCCTGCACATTTTCCTGGTTTATTTCTGGCATGTTTTAAGTACTTTTATTTCAAGTATCTGCTAGGATGAAGGGACATCTGCTGAGCTTTGAATCAAGACCTGTTGTCGACGGAAGGAAGACACAGACGCTCAATATGAGTGAACAATGAACTTCAACTTTAATGGATAGCTCAGTCGCCTTTTATCTAGTTTGAACATAATCAACTCATACATATTGCAAAAACTAAGCTCAGGATTGGCTAACATTTCCCGCTTTTTTCAGGTAGTTCCTCCTTCTTTTAGCCACCGTCCCGCCTTAGGGACTGTCCCCATCGCTCAAGGGCATCGTGTCCTTGAGCCTGATTGGCTCTCAGCCAGCTGTGTACGTGCCAGACTCATGTGAGTTGAGTACGGTACTTCACTAGCCCATTGCCTCTTAACTGCCCAACATCCACGTGTCCTATTTCACTTAACCATTCCTCCACAAAGACCAAAGTCCTGATGCTGCAGTATTTGCTTAAGTTTGGTAAAGTCGGCGTGATCATAAGTTGCACTGGGGATGGATCCTGCTGTCCATATTGATGCTGGCTTGTTGTTGGTGGAGAGCTACGTAATTCCTGCTGCTTGAATTTCAGACAGAGCCCCCAAGGAGCACGCCCCCGAGTGACCCAATTACCAGGTTGCAGGAAGGTGCACGTTACCTACAAACAGCACCACGCCAAAGCTGGGCTGTTCCCCACTGCTCACGTGTTCATGGCTGAGATCTTTGTTGGAACAACCCCGAGCAGGTCACAATAACAGGTCTGCTGGCTTTGCTGCCGCTGCCGAGCCGCCGCTTGTTGATAGGCACTGTACGTCTCACTTGTCATTATAATGCTACGACTCAGACACCGAGGGGCCTTAATTAATGACTTTGAAGATCTGGTCTTTTATAATTCATGGCAGAACTTTAATTAAAATCAAATATATAGCAGTTGAACTAGCAAAGGATTTAAAGTGCACAATCTTTGATGGAGAAAGTGATTCCCTCTGACCACCAGCGCTGTATGCTGAATGCAAATTCTGTTTCATTACAGCACTCGGAGAACAGAATGAGCTTTTTTCAAAACAGAGAGCTCCCTGTTGTTATAGACTCTGGAAAGTGGTAAGGCCAAGGGGCCTGTAGTCATTTGATTTCCCCCTCCTTGCTCCCTCTTTCTAAAATCCTCATATATTTTACATGTCTGTATTAGTCAAAAAAAAAAAAAAAAGGGGGGACATAAATTTGTAAAATGCTTACATTCTCCTTATTTATACAGATGGTGTGTAAAAATGCTGTGTATGGATCAGGTACTCACTCTAGGACTCTTGTGAAGGCAATGAGTGAATTCTTATTGCACATAAAGGGAAACTGAACCACCGTTTTCAGCCAGTGAAGGGGAAATTAATGTATTTTTGAAAAATTCAGCATAGTGCAGTGATTGATTACATTTTTTTCTGGCCTATGTTATGTTAGCTGAACTTAGGCAAATATGTAACAGAATACATTCCTCTAGATCATAAGTAGTGCCACAGAATGTGGTTCTCTTATGGCAAGTTAATTTGCTTCAGTTTGGTCTTACTGTGTACTGTGATTCACCTGAATTTCATATCAAGTATGTTTTATCTAGGGGACGTACATTGCTGTCCCGTTACTGCAGTGAAGTTCTTAGAATGGACTCTTGTTGCTTTCTTTGCCTTCTTAGGGTAAAAATTCAGAGGACGTTTGTGGCTTTGATTTTATAGTTGTAGGATTGTGTTTTAAGGATTATTGTCTGGTCTGCTAAGGGGTGGGCCTTCCTTTGGGGTTGCTGAGTTTCCCCATCCTGTGTATGGAGGCCAGTCTGTGATCTTACCTCCAGAAACAAGAAACCTAAACTACCTGTTACATATACAAAAGCTAATAGGCTGAACGGAATTTACAGCTGAGCAGATTTAAGGGAAATTGATCAATAAGTCACATCAGGATCTTTCACAGAAGAAATTGCCTTGAGAGATGAATAATGGAAAAGGTAGCATTTGAATAAGTTAGTCACTGCAAGCTGGTGAAAATGCAGAAATTACTGGCTATGGAAATGGTTTAACAGTAGGAAACTACAATTCACAAATAATTTTTCAACAGTTGATAAAAAAAAAATGGGTTTAATATATTTTGAACGTAATTCAAACATCTCTAGTTGACATCTTTACAGCGGCAATAATTTCTGTTATAAATACCAAAATAGAAATAAATCTTACAAACTAACTTCCCTGGAAAGGCGAAGGTACCTGATTTCCTCAGTGGTTGTTCCTGGTAATGTTGCAAAAATGTGGTCAGTTTTATGTTACTGACTTCTCACACAGTAATTCAACCTGCTGCTGTAACTGCTGCTAAATCCTGGGTGCAACTGGAGGGAAAAGGTTTATCTGGAGTTTTTCTTTGAGTTGTATCGGCAGCTTGCTGTGTTAAAGTATGTGTAATCCAACTGCAGCTTATTTACTGATTGAGCAACGTTTCGTGGCATTGTATTAGAAAAACTTTGGGTTGCTTTCAGATGAGATATGCAGGAGTGTGCTCGCTGTCTGTACCAGGGCTGTTTGGGCAGCTGCAGGCATTGCACAAATCACAGGGGCTGGCTGGTGAGTAAACTGTGGATTTTATTTAGCCAACGGAGGCTCATGGATTTTATTTGCTGACTTACTTTCTGGTATTATTAGGCATCAAGGTCAACTTATTTTTCTTTAATAAGACTGCTAGGTTGTTGGTCCATCACAGAGCGCTCAGGAGCAGCACCACAACCTCAGAGATGCCAAAAAGGAGGAAAAAACCAAGGGACCAGTGGGAATCCCAAAGGCGAGAAGTGAGGAAAGCCTAAGAGCCCCGTCTGCTTACAAGGGGGGTATTGAGTTCAAAGGAAATCTCCATCAGGCGGCAGCCTGCACCAGCGGCACCACCTGCCTGTCCCTCAGCCGTCTGCACGGCCCTTAATGCGGGAAGGGAATAAAGGCAGCATTTTAATGGGCAGTGGGAATGTTGCTGCAAAGGGATTAAATTCCAACTTTTTGTCTTTTAACATTTTTATTACTCTTCCGATGCTTTTTATGGGCTGTTAATTTCTTTCATGCTTGACCATTATTAATACAGGGCAAATAAATGGCTAAACTACTTCCAGAGGCAACTTGATGGGCCATAGAGGATGTCTACATTTTCCTGACAGGGAGACTGATTCTAGGGCCATTTGCACAGGTTTGATGCTGTTTTTTATTCCTTATTTTAAGGTAATTTTAAATAATGCTGCTACTGCTCCACACAAAATCTGGATCACATTTTTCTGTGTTTAGAAAGAGCCAAAGTGCTTAAGGTTTTACTCTGTGATCTAAATGGAAATTTACTTTGTTTTTATTTCTTCTGGTCCCCCCCATGCCATGATGTCATGTACAAGGCTTTGTATCAGCAGTTATGATCATAAGTAAATCAATCTGTGTTTTCCGAGGAAAGTAAAATAAGCAGTAGGAACTTCTGTGTGCTATGATGGATTAAAAGGCATTACTGAAAGCAGGCCATCCTCTATGCTGGCGCGGCAGTGTTACTAAGTTTTCTTTATTTTTTATTATTTTTTAATTAGTATTACCATCATTGATGGAGTCATCTTCCTGTTCCAGGAAGGGATATGCTTCAAAATCCAGCAAGTCCTCTTGCTTTCAGCTCTTCACATGGGGAGGCTCTGCAGCCTCAGCAGTCCAAGTTAATCCTCTTCTACTCCTTATCTCCTCAAGAGCTTTGGGTAGAGCAGTCCCCAGGTCACCTGGGCTGAGACACGATGTTTTACTGCCAATGCTGGTTTTACTCTGGATGCTGCTTTACCGAGCTTTTGTCCACTGCTCTGGTGGCTTGTGCCCACCCTCTGCAAAGCTCTGTCGAGTAATTCGCAGATCAGAAGTCTGTAACCTTTAAAAAAAACAACCTTGTGTTCTCAGGGGGAAGGTTGGATGTTTAGGCTTCTTTTGGGAATTAAATAAGACTATTTATTTTGGTCTACAGAGATCTCATCAATTAAGACAAGAAGCTTTGTTACACCATTGGTCTGAGACCCAAACCCTTTTGGAGCACGGTGACACTCATATTTGCTGCTGGGGGTCATGCATAAAGTAATCTGGAACATATTTCTTAGAGAACTGATCCAATACCTTTTGTGAAGGCAGAATTTATTTTTTGCTCAACTTAACGATACCTGAGTTTGGGGGAAGGAGGGCTCTTTAGTTGTCCCAGCTTCTCAGATGCCTTACTAGGTTTTGCACTGTGTCCACTGGAGATTTGTGCACATGAGCTCTTCCAGTTTTTTGCTCCAGAGAGAACAGGCCCAGATTTCCTCCCAGAATTCACTCTTCTAAGGAACAGCTGCATTTATGTTGCTTACTACGATTTACTTCTACAGTGCTTTGCACTAAGCTATTTCATAGGTACAATAGCTTGTAAGTACAGAAACTTCCATTTTTGTTTGATTTACTTAAGCTCCTCAAGTTTGTGTTTCCAGTAAAGCTGATGAAATAGTTGCAAGATGCTCTTTAAGGCTTCCCAGCACCGTGTATGGAGCTGGGGCTTGTCATGTCTCAGGATTTCGGAGTTCTGATATGGGGGAAAAAATGGAAGATCATCCTCAGCCTTCTGGATTTAATTCTAATCAAGAAAACCTATTTATATTGAAGTCAGATGAAATTCTAATAATCTGTAATGTTGCAGATTACAAGATGCTGCCCTCATCGCAGTGAATCTCTGACTTAATACAGTGATTCAGGAAAACAAGTCTTAGCTTTGTTTACACTGCTTTCTGTTTTATTGCAGTTATCACGAGAACTGATTCATGGCAATCTTTTGTTATT
The DNA here is from genome assembly GCF_964035555.1 of Netta rufina. Classification (NCBI taxonomy): domain Eukaryota; kingdom Metazoa; phylum Chordata; class Aves; order Anseriformes; family Anatidae; genus Netta; species Netta rufina. The sequence goes on from NC_140136.1 coordinate 14,650,162, forward strand.
AATGCGAATATACAGATCTGAATCAACAAAATATGCATGGATATGGCTTATTTCAGTGCATGTCTGTAGAGGAATTGATGACTTTACACCTCGTAGGTTGCACAAGCCTCCTTATATCCTTGTTCATTTTTTTGGATTGCTTTACACAACAGTAATTCTTGTTTTTCGTACATGCAGGCAGCAGAAAAGGCCAAATACACTGATGTATTTAATTCTCCTAGTTTTAGGAAATGCAGCACACCTGATATAACTGTGAAAGAAAACCCAGCCCTGGTAAAGGTGGTGAAGGGAAGGATCTGTATCTTCCATCAAACTTTTTAGCAAGCTGTAACAGGGAATATTGCAGCTTTAGGGGAAGAATAAAGACTTTGATGGATCGGAAATTTGGTTATTTATTTTCTTATCTTCTTTTTTTTATTATTTTTTATTTTTTAAACTGTATGTGCCACTTGCTACACCATGTCCATCCTTGTGGGATGGTAACCAAATTATTAACAGTTTATTCAAGATTTGGAACTTTTTTCAAGTCACAGGGTCTGACTGCCAAAGGCACTTTATTCTTATGGCCTCAATTTGACAGAGCACTTGGGCGCTTGTTTGTACTCAATACTGATGTGAAACAAAAGAGATCAGTCATATATTTAAATGCTGGATTGGAATGTATTTGCTGGGAGAAAATTAAATGCATTTATCACTGCAAAGGATGTAAATTCTCTACTGTCAACTTCTAATGGGCTGAAGTTCAGTCAAAAGAATAGCACTGCTCATAAACAGTGTGAAGAGCAAAGCAGGCGGAATGGCACGAAGAATATTTAATACTTCCAAAGCACCTTTCACCCAATGAGTTCACATTGCTGTATGCATAAAAATGATCAACATTTCAACACCTCTGTGAACTAAACTGAATATCTCCTTTCTCGGATGGCAGAGTCAAAGTACAAAGACTTTGAATGATTTATCTGCATCAGCTGGTAGCAGAGCTAAGAATCAAATCTTGGTTTGACTCAATCTGCCATGGTGTTACTGCTCATCCCATCTCCTCAGTCATTTATACTGTATAGAAGTGACAAGCTCTGTCATTCAGTGGATGAAAATATTTTTAAAATATGATTTCAGAACAGCTCTTACCATTCTCCAAGTGTTTTGTTTGGTTTTAATAAGAAGTTTGCCTTTTCCGCTCCCATAGCACCAAGCAGTGGATTTAAATTTTTATTGTGTTCATTCTGGTTTTTGCTTTGGCTGAGCACTAAATTTGGACTGGCCAAGTCAACTCGTCCAGTGGTAGTACACTGCTAAAAGAAATGTGCGAGTAGGCAAGGCTTTGGAAAGCCATTCCCCTCTTACTGCTGTCTAATACTGGCTGCCAAGTCTAAAGGTGCTGAAGGTGCTCCTCTCTCCCCTCTGTAAGTCTGGGAGTGGATTTTTGACAGTTGTTTTTGTGTAGAATATACTACTAAAAATACTTCTGTTCTTCTTACGTGGTGAACTCTGCAATTATTTCCTCAGGAAAAATGCGTAACGAAGAACCCAACATTATGAGTTCTTCACAGCACAGATCTTCACGTTTTGACCAAGAACTTTCAAAGTGTGGTGAAACAGAAAGGTGTTAAGGTCCTTGCAGCCCTGTTGGTGGACTCTTCTCAGAGGCCTCAGGAGGCTGGGCATTCATTTCTCTGGGGAGCTGGACAGGGTCCCTTCCTTTAGAGACTTTGCGTTAAGGTTTAAGGTTTCCATTTTATAGAAGCCAGATGCTTGTCTTAGTCCAGCTGTCTCTGACACACCATCCTCATACGTATCCCACTTCTCCTTCACATGCCACAAGTAACTTCTTCTGAAATGCCATAACAGCGAGGGAACTGGCTGTAAAGCAGCGGCACTCAGCCCCACAGACCTGCTCCCCAGATGTCTGACATATCTGCTTACCTAACGGGGATGAGCTTTTATTGTTGCTAACAATTAAGGGACAATAGAGTTGTGGGAAAGTGACCTGGTTTTCTGCTCTGTCTGGCACATCAACAGCATCACTCTCAGGTAGATTTCAGTTACCAGATTTTTACTATTGGTGATGATACTCGAGCTCTTAGGATCGGACTTCAGATTCCAGGTTACGTTTAAGGAGCTTGCAGCATGAAGGAAAAAAAAAGGAGAAAAGAAAATGGCTTGCTTTAAATGGCTTGCTTTGTAAATTGAGTAGACTTAGCCTGGAATACGTCGAGAGACACTAATGGTTCATTAAAGCACATTTCCATTTTTAAGTCCAAACAGAGTTTGGAGGGGAGAAAAAAAAGAGTTGCTAATGGTGGTTGTGGGGAAAAAGAGGTCAAGGTATGAGAGAAACCATGATGGACAGCCCATCATGCCCTTACTCCGTTAGCTGTTTTATGATGTGTCGTTTGTGTTGTTGTTGCAAAGGTCACGGGACAGAAGCATTCAGAGCAGTTGTTCCTGAGAGTTTGTTCTGAATGGGCTGCACCGGCTGTAAGACACCTGAGCTGCTGTGGGCCAGCCACTGGGGCGTTGGTGAGGAGTCGAGTCAAAGGCACTTGCTGAAGGGTTGTCCAGGTGAGCCAGCGGCCTCCCACTCCATAAGGCAGCCACATCCCAGCCATCTAAACAACCTGCACTCACTGCTTTCTTCAGATATGGCATTTCCAAAGCTCCCCATCTTCCTTCTCCAATGTACGTGTTATTGGGAGGTGCCAGCCGTGCTGCAGGCTTTGCAGAATACCTGCCCGAAGTCTGAAAACAGCATCAAACGAACTTTGAGGGGAGCTGAGCCATTCCCACACTGTGGACATGGCAGGAAGTATCTGCTGTGTCTTTTCTCTTTAAATACACAGGACTAGATCTGGCAAGTTGTTGTTGTTTTTCTTTTTTTTTTTTTTTTTTTTTTTTTTTGTTCTCCTGCCTGGTAATGCAAAACAATTGTCAGTGCCATTTATTCAGCCAGTTCAGCTGAGGTTATGGTGACTGAGCAGCCAAGGCTGGTGGAATCTGTCCCAGAGAGCAATACCAACACCCTTATTTGTCCTGCTATCTACAGTACAGGAAATATTTGTTTTTACTGGAGATTTCTGCCTCTTCCTACCTGAGCTTTGAATAGTTGAGTGAACAAGACGCAGGGACGATAGCAATATGACAGGCCACAAAGGCAAGTTTAGGAGATGTCTCCAGCTGTGTGGAGATGAACAAGACAGACAGAGAAGAATGTGAAACGCAACATTTTTTGAACTGACCCATAAGGAGAACGGAAAAAAAACACGACATGCCATGGTGCTGGATTATCAGAAACAACGTGGCATGGTCAGGGGGTGATTGGGATAACAGCAGGTACTGTTTGGTGTGGTCTAACTGGCAACATTTGGGGCAGAACTAAATACAGAGCCAACAGGCTGCTAAAATACCTGCTGTACTTGTGCAGCTTACTGGAGGTGTAAGAGGCCATTTCTCTCCCTCTGTAAATGGTGGAGCTAACAGCTCCGGTGCTGCGGTGTGGGATGGGGACTGGTCTCATGGGGGTGGTGATCGCTGTCACTGGGCACTGCAGAGGTGCCATTGTCCCCCTAAGATCACGGCTTTATAGGTTCTGAGCCTCATGATGCTGTTTCCTCGCTGTGCTGGGCAAAATGCAGGCAAACGGGCAGGGCTTCATCCTGTTTAGCCACGCTGTGATCTGCAATCTCAGCCCAGTCTGCCTGTCTTCTGCGTCCCCTGCCACCAGCAGCAGAGAGCTGCAGGTACTTTTGCCTCCTAGCAAAGTACAGCTCCCGTGGCTGATGTCTCCTTGCCTTTTGAGGCAGTGCTAAGGGATCTGCCCGTTGCTCCTCCAGTTCTTTGGCATCTGCATTTGAAGGCTTGCTTTTCAGGAGTCCCCAAAACTTTTACACCTGGAGAGGTTTCTGTCTGAGGATCAGACAGTGTTACAAGCAAAATGGGAACTCTCTAATGCATGGACAGGACGAAATGAGTACCCTGCTAGTTAGCCTGCTGTCTGTAGCGGCTTTGGGTATAAAGCAACTGGCAAAATGTCAGCAGGTGAAGTAATGGATAGTTTCCCGTGCACTACCAACCCTTTGCTGTGTATCAAAACTCTTCTTCAACGAGACGTGAGGTTACTGACGGTGTCACTCGTGTTACCAGCAGAGAATGCTGCCATGCTCCATTTAGGAGCACTTGCATACATCAGTACATCTCACTCTTCACCAAGATGTGCAATGCTGAGATCTTAACTGAGCCTGGAGTTGCTTCTTCCCTCATATTTTATGGAGCACATGAACTTGATTTTTAAATTTTTAATTCTAACACATCTTATTAAACGTGCGAGCATGGAGAAGCACCACCAGTCAAAAACATCGTTATTATATGCATGGAGGGTTATCTTCTGCCTTTCTCCCCTCATCATTCATTAATGATGCACAGAGGCTTGTCATTTGTCTTTTCAATTCTTTGACTCTATTTTATTGCTCATATTTTATGACACTTGGAGAGCTCTTTAGCAAGCATTCATCATCAGCCTTACATACCCACGGACATACCACCCCTGTTAGGCCAGCAAATGCACCTTTGGTTCGCTTGGTGTTTCGCTTATGGACTTAGTCTAACATCAAGTTCTTAATGATGCTGTTTCTTTCAAGTGTTAATTTTCTAAGATTAATAAAACCAGAAACTAACCCGTACAGCCCACCTTTAGGTCATTTCATAGCTGCTTATCCCTCCGTCCACACCAGGTATACTCATTCGAACCTAGGCAGTCACTCCAGTTTACCATTCAGATAGCGACCCTAGCGTGATTAAGATGTTGCCCAGCCTTTGTAAAGCTGTCAGATAGAAATGTCTTCTGCCAAATACGCTGGCTGTGTGTCTTTGCCAGGCACGCTGTGGTCCCCTGGGAGCAGCGAGGAGACCATTAAAGCGGCTCTGACTTCCACCAGCCACTCTGGAAAGGCCCCCAAGATGCTCTGATCACGGAGTTGTTGCGTTTTAAGTTTTTCAAGCTCAGTTTAAAGAGCTTAATCAAACTTTCTGACACAACTGGCACACATTAACATTTTTGAGCTGTAAATACACAAAACCAGGAATTTCTAATTGCCAGTAATTAAAGTGTGTGGTTGGTTTTGAAATGTTTTCCTATTTTGAAGGAGTCTGAAGTGGTACAGCTCCCCAGTGACGTTCCCAAGGAGACAGAGGCCTGCCTGAGGCTGCCTCTCAAAAGGTAATAGGGAAGAAAGTGGGCTGTGTACTCATCCTGCATAAACATTTGAGCTGAGGCTGCTGTTGTGTGTGTTTGTAGAAAAAAAAAAAAAAATAATAAAAGCTAATGCATGTTTTTTATTCAAAAGTTATTAGCTCCCCGTGCAAATGTCCCTTGCTGCCTGATAGGACATGTGAAAGGGTGCCAGGGTGTGGCAGCTTTTTGCAAGGGAAGCACCTCACTGGAGAGGTTCAAAAGCTCAGAAACACAACCTGTACTGTCCCAGCAGAGTGTGGGTGGTTTCCATCACTTTATTGAAAACATTCACCACTGAAATGTTCTTTGGACTAGAGCTAACCCTGAATTGCTCTGAGAGGATCCAGAGACCTACCAGTCAGGGGCCAAGTTCTGTGCATTTCCTCCGAGCTCTTCTGCGCGCAGAGGGAGGCAGTGCTCTGGTGCTGCAGTGCTTTATCCAAATGCTGACCACAAGAGGGAGGGGGAAACGTCTCCTGGGGGATATGATACACCAGAACTGTCTCGGCTTCCTCTGGAGCATCTGGTGCTAATGACTGCTAAGAGGAACTTGATAGGGGGCACAGCCTAATCTAATATGGTAATTCCTAGATTTTCATGATAGTCTGATGCTTGACAAAAGCCACTGCTGCTTTTCTCCTCTCCTTCCACGCGCTCGCAGACAATTCTTGCATAATCTAGTTTGAAAAAAGAGCAGAGCTGCCGAGCCAGGGCTTGGCAGTCCGTTCTCTGGGGATGCACTTTCAAGTATTTTTGCTTCTGAGAGTGGTATTTCTGGTGGCCACATCACAATTCAGTTTTCAAGTGCTTGTCTTTTATTATCTCTCACAGGGTTTCTTGATCTTCCTGTCTCTTTTAGTCAGTTCAAAAATACGGTAAGAACAGCCTTTATTGTGGTACTCTGGCACTTCTGTTTTCAGTTTCAGCTATAGTGAGGAAGCCCAGAAGGGCTTTTTATTTTGGAAGAGATTAACCATTTGGAGTCTGAATTGGTTCAGCGACTGTGGGTGGTGTTTCTTACTCTGAAGATTCAAATTGGAAAAGTCAGACATAATCTAAAGTTTCTGCACTTATATCAACATGAAATGCATTCCAAAATGTTTATATTTAGGTCATTAAAATGTTTGCCACAGCAGTACTAGCAATCCAGTAATGCAAGCAGGACCTTCTTCTACAGGCTGACCCGTCAGTAAGTGTATGCTCCCATGTCATGTGTGTGCAGAGAATGGGTGACACCTTGAGAAGGAGTTTGGCAAGGGGAATTATGGAGCCACGTTTCCTCATTTGCCATCTTTCAACTCTGCTTCTGCTCCATGCCAAAGAACTAGACCTTCAATGTAGCAGAAGCACTATAGTTAACACATGCACCAGAACTGTGATTGCTTTAGCTGTAGCTGTCGTGTTTCCTCCAGATACATATCTGTGCCAGTGGAAGGAGTAAATATATTAAAAACGTATCTGACATCCTGACAAATGGAAGAGAGAGTAGTTTACCAAGAAGATTAGGTTTATAACTAAGTACTTACAGGCCAAGTGTGCTGAAGGATTAAATTTAGTCTTAAATTCCAGTCACTTCATTACTCTAAGACATTCAGTAAGTATGCGTTCTCCAGAGTGTCCATTTCCTGCTAGCTGCGCGCAGTCACCTATCAAGAGGAGAGATGTTAAATGCATTTCCATGCAGCCTGGATTGGAAAAGAACAAGGCTCAGAAGCTTGACAAAACATTTGTTCCCTAGTAAGAAGAATTGATGCACAACTTCTGCTTTATTGGTTGGTGTCCTATTTTGCGTTCTCCAGACAAGGGAGCGTGGGGTTACAGATTTCACACTGGGTTTGACAGTACAAAACTGCCCCTGCTAGTGGAGGACATGCATTCTGCAAGACTTTGGATCACTGTGATAAAATGACTCAGGTGTTAGCAATTCTGCTACTTCCTTTGGAAGACTGTTCCACAGCTGAATAAACATTACTACAGGAGCTTTTCCTGCTATGCTTTCCTTTGGAGAAGTAAAACTGCTCCTGGTCCCCCTTGTTCCATAGTGCAGAATTGTAGTGGGATCATTGGGAAATGGTGTGAAGGTGTTTGGAGGGGAAACAGAGAAAGTCTAAATGTGTGGCAGATAAAACATGTACTGGAGATAGATGCTTTTAAAGCTAAGCCAGACACTAGTAGAATAAATACAAAATGTCTGTTCTAATGAAGGCAGCTGTAGAACATCAGACACATGGCAATTACGGGATGGTGATGTTTTCATTTATACTTCTGCTTCCAGAAGCTTCCACTTGTAGGCAGAATCCATTGAGTGGCAACACTAACTAGACACTAATCCTCCACTTACAGTCAAGCAAATTGCTTTTTAAACAGCAAGTCTAGAAAGAGCAGGACTCAGAATGTCCTGCTTCAAGCTTTTCCATGGCATTTTTCAAATTCCAACTGTGACACTTCGAAGTCCAGACCAGAGCTCCCCCATCAGCCTTCCTGACACCACGGAGTACTTATCCAGGGGTTACTCAGGAAGGGGCAGTGCATCTGCCCCAGCTACGTGCAGCCAAGCTCTGGCTTCAGGGCTAGAAGCAGGTCCCTGACAGTCCAAGCAAACTGTTAGAAATAAGGAAGGGATTCCACGGTCTCGGCAAAAGTTGCTTGCAACCAGGATCCAGGGGTTATCAGCCCTGCTTCTCTTGTATCCCAGGGTAATGACAATTTTTCCACTTAAAGTACTTCAATGAACATAATCACACACACTCACTGTATGTGGTTTGTAATACTCTGACTCCTCATCTCATGTTTGCAAAACCACAAATCAGAATGCTATTTTTAGATGGAGACACTGTCTTGGATTCATACTGAGTATAAATATTTATAAGAATATGGAGCCCAAATAATTCAAGAATGTTAAATTCATCTAAATACTTCCAACACGTGGGTGAAGTTAGTTGGCAAGTAAAAAAGGTAGAAGTTAATTTCCCCATTCTCTTACTAGAATTTGCTGAAGTTACAGTTAATATATATTTTCCAGACTTGTATTTACCCAGAGATCATTTATAGCAATGGCAGAAAAAGAGACCTTCTAAAGATTGACTGTTGCGATCTATTTTGCGTCCTCTGTGTCAACCAGTGCAAGACAGTTTACAGACAGTAAGTACTAATGAAGGCATCACGAACATCTGAAGTGATGCTAACATCTCTCGAAGTTTGTTACAGCCAAAAGTGGGTGACTTTCAGCCACCAACCACCTCTCCTGCCAACACGCGTAGTGCATATCAGCTGGAACCATGTGTAGCTGAAAAACCCTAATGCTTTCACTCTTAGGAGGCATCTGAGTCACGCTTTCTTCTGAAAAGGTTCTTTGCTGAAGTGTCAGGAGAAAGGAACCATGGTAAGTGTTATCAGACTTGGTAAACGATGGTGACACAACGGAGTAGGGTGTAAGAAGGAAATTGCACATTTTTCTCCTTCTTAAAAACTCAAAGTTAGTCCAAGACAAACAGGACCTGTACTCCGCTCACACTGACTGCAGAATTACTTGTGGAAGACTCACGCAAACATGCACACAGTGAAGGGAAAGCGCTTAGAGAGCAGCCAGTGTCTGCTGCTGCCCCTTGGGTCTGCAAGCTCTCCTGTGACCTGAAAGCTACATTGGAAATTTTGTGCTTCCTTTGATTGTCTTATGGTGAGCGTGCAAAACTGCTTCACCAAACCATGAGGAGATCCAAGAGTGGTGGCTGGTTAGAACTGCCAAGTAGGCTGTGTTTTCTCAGGTGCTTGACTTGCTCATTGCAAGCACGTATGGTGATGAAAGCTCTTACACTACAGGTCTGTGAGCTCTTTTGAGAAAGAAAGATTATGAACCACCTCAAAATCAGGGTGTCAAGGTGAGCTGGCTGAATATATATTGTTAAGCAGTGAAATACAGCCTATGCAGTTGGTGTTCACAGCCCACAGGTAAGATAAGAAATGTTTATGTCAATGAGTGTACATAGAGTTGTGATAAATAATGCCAGATCTGATCCTAACTCCAGTGCGAAACTTACCGAGTCCATGTAAGACAGGTCAATCAGTTGCTGCCAAAGTGGTCTAAATGCATCCTCCAGCTCTGGCAGCCCCCGAACCATACTCTTAGAAGCCTATAAGGTTTGTACGAGGAAAAATCGGTCTGTACATTTCTTGTCTCTGATATACTTCTCTAAAAGGTGCTGTAGACTGCCAGAGACAGCCAAAACAGATAAATGAGACTTTCTTTAAGTATTGTGGCATTTCTTAAGTTGTTAAACTAAAGGTGCCACTAAATTTAAGCTTAGGTCCAAGCAGGGATCTGAATAGAAAGACTGGGAACCTGGAGATGCCTCTTGGCATGAAGTGGGGAAGATTTTTACATGCATCTTTGTGATTTTCACTGGGGGCAGCACTACTGTGCAAAGAGGTTCAGTTTCTCAGGCTTAACAGAAACCCACCACACTGATCTTTTTAGATCAAGACCATTTTCTGTTGTATGAACGCACAAATTGGAAGCAGACCTGAGAGGATAGGTATAATGCCTATAATAAATATAGCTATTATAGGTCGAAGAGAGGCATTCTGCACCAAGAAATGAATGAAACAAAGGCTTGCCTCACAGCTTATAAGTAGCTCCATAGAAAAGCAAGCAGACAAGCCCTAGGTATGCGGTAGATGATGATCCCACTAGGTATTCTGCTGTTGGGTACTATCTGGATGCAACATCAAAGAGAAAAAAAAGCAGTCACCACAAACAGATGCTGATAAATTGTTTTATAACTGCCTAGTGTAGCGTTTAGGAAATTAGCAGGAGATCCTTTTCTTTAATACTTGGTGACACACACTCAAAACCCGCAGTACATCTGATTTCTAAGGCTTCAAATGATGGCATGCATTTCTCTGCCACCCAGAACATAAATAAATATGAAAATGCCTCTTTATCTAAGTCTGATTATGGCCTCAGTTCTGAGCAAGGCGGAGGAGATTAAAGCCTGATGCTTCTGTGTACAGCCTAAGGCACTCACACAGTGGGAGGACGGCGGTCCCCTTGTTCCCTGCACTGTTCCAAATGCCATAAACGTCTCTGTTGCTGCAGTCACTTGCTGCCATGTAAAGATCACTCCGCTCCTCTGCATCAACTTTGCTAAGTGCTTGTTCTTATTAGCCTGAACAGTGACAATTTGTTATTGTGGGCTGCTCTGGGACATTTCCCTCTCTAGTAGTACCTTGTTTGCCAAATCTACATGTTATTGCTTTTGTCTGTTCAGTGCAGGCTGCTTGTGAGGATAAAGTTAGATTTTATTTTTTCACTTGGACAATTTGTAGCTTTAGGCTAAATTCTGTTCTCAGTTACATCTGATGAGATCAAGGCTAGCTTGTAGTCATATCATCCAAATATCCCCCCTCCTTCACTTACATCAGGGTAATTGCAGGCAGAGCTGATCACTCAGCCTTGGATGTCTCTTGTTTATTGAAATGCAACAAAACATCTTCTCTGTTAGGTTTATTTTTAGAGTTTTCATGTAAACATTAGGACCGTCTAGATCTTTTAGGCATTATTGGAGTAACTTAAGTAAACAATCAAGTTATTTTCCAGGTAAAAGATAGCAGAGCCATTTGCTGGACTAAACCAAACCTGTCTGGAGCCACTTCTGGCATAGAAAGCCGAGGGCAGGTACGTTCCTAGTAAGGAGGTTTGGCTAGATGAAACTATCAGTGAGCTCACAGAAGCAAACAGAGGCCTTATGTCTCCAAGAGCACTCTTCTGTGCTATCTGCTCCACATCCTTAGTAATCAGTGAGGAGGGAGATGTGCTTAAGATTTCCTTGCCTTCTTTTGCTATCTGTTTCTCTGGAGAAATAGAACAATTCTCTTACAAAGCAACAAAGCGTTGACTTTTAAGCAAGCAAGACACTTATAAACCAAACATGACCAAGAACTGAACTGCACGAATGCCTTCAGCTCCTGAGCATCCCTGTGGTAGCTGACAATGGCACTGTGCTGACTTAGAGCAGGGCAGATGAGACCATTGTTCCCCAGGTGATTTGTTGCATTAGGTCTCAGCGAGTAAGTACATCTACAGGGATGTCCTCAGCTGCTTTATCTCAACATGAGCTCCATTAAAGTCAAAGGAAATTGAAATCACTTGAGCTACCTCCATTTGCAGCAGCTGAAAATCTAAGTGATAATCTGTATTTTAGGCAGAGCTAAGGTTTCTTTTCCTTTTTCCAGAAAGGTTGTGTTGACTTGGGTGGAGTTCATCTTCACAAAGTTAGAGAGACTTTGTGCCTTTGAAAAAAATATCTGCTAAAAGTAGATTTTATTCAGTAATGGCTCTTTTTAGTGTCAGTTTTCTTGTGTGCCTCAAAGACAACATGAGTATGTAGAATTTTTCAGAGGGGTTTTGCTCAACTTTTCTCCAGTTAGAGAACAAAAGACTTTTACACATCTCTAAAATAAAATTTAATTTCAAACAGAGAGATTCTGTATTTCTGGTTTTAAATAGAAGCTAGTTCTTCTCTTCAGTTACTAATTGAAAAAAATATTTTCTTTTGATTTGGGATTAAGTTGGTGCCTATATAACACTGAAAACCATTATGAGAATGAAGCCATATAGCATACCTTTGTTAAGGTCAGCAGCCTCACGCTAGTTTATTCTGGTTAAAAATCCAGTCTCAAACATTTGTCCTAAACACAGAAATTAGGTAACTGTGTATGTTTCTCTAAATGCATTATAATAAATTTTATAGATCAACATTATAAAATGAAGTGGATAGTTATTTGCTAACGTAAGGCTACTGACTAATAAACTACATTTGGGACAATGATGTTCCTGGTAGCAATTGTCATTCCTTCAAAAGTAAGCATTTGGTTGCAGGCTGAGTTTGTAGGTATCTTACTTTTTTCTCCTACTTAGCAGATCTTAAACAAAACTGCAACCTGAGACGAGGTGAGTAACTGCATTTCTGGGTTTAGGTGCTCTTGTTATGTCTCAGTGATAAACTGCCCTGACCATTGGGTGACCTTAAGCAAACCTCAGAAAATAAAATCTGACGTGGCAACTTGAAAACTTAAAATTTTTCTCAGTAGGTTAATTAAGTGTTGTGCGGTGTGCGAGTCTTGTTAAAGATAAATCATGATTGTGGCCATTTATTTATTTTAATAATACTCTTATAACTGAGCCTGGGCTGATTATTATCCTACATTGCAGTTCTGCCAGGAGACCCTGGAGGTACTGCAGACACTATAGCTGAACTTCTCAACATTTGAGAAGAAAACAAATGGAATCTTTCCTAACAAAATATAATGTTTCAAGTATTTTTGTCCTGCTTAAAAATTGTGTCTTGTACTGGGGAGGGAGATTGATGTAATCTCAGTGCAAAGTTCAGACTTCAGTCAAAGCAGCTGATTCTGAACCCACGTGTTTTCATTATTCCTTATTTCCTCTATGCAGTTTATTTGGGTTACTTCTAATGAGTAGGAGCATCCCCACTAGGTTGCTTATGTAGGCAACTTAAGTGATACCATGATGAACTCCCCCCCACTGCTACAAACCTTAATTTAGGCTCCTCTGCCTTCCTTAGGAACAAGCTTGGCTTCCAGACTCAGCTCTCTGATGAGAGAAAGTTATCACAAATTACTGCAGGGTTTTGGGAAGCATAAATTCAGTGCAGATTTCTTAATGGTGCTAAGTACCTAAATTCTCAACATGAAATGAACAAAGCTGGGAGGATTCCTGACTGTATTTTCAGTTTCACGATGCCCACGTAAGGGAAGCCGGCTTCACCTAAAGCCCTGTCAGTAAGTGCATGCCTACAGTTGTGGAGCTGAACTGAACGCTTTGGTGCTGGCTCGGTTTGAAAAGCAAAGCTTCGACAGTAGTTCTGGCATTGTCTTGGAAATATTCTTGAAAACTGTTGTGTTACCACTCTGTTTGTGATTTACAGTGTATAAGTAGTAATCTCTGCTAACCATGGGGTGCAGATTTCTATGCAGATGTAAAATATTGCTTAGTTTAGCAGTGAATGCTTTGAAGAGTATTTGTGTATGGTTTCATGGTGGATACCATAAGCGTTAAGGTGACTAGGAGCTGATGCGCAGCTCAGTGATCTCACTTCAAGTGGTGGTGCAAATGCGAAGTTATGAACCTAGGTTGATGGAGAGGAGAGAATTCCACAACTGGAGGTTTTTCAAGTTAGGAAAGCTGCCAGTTGCAAACTGAGTTTTCTGAGCCTGCAGAAAATTCTTTTCTTTGGGTCTTTCAAGGCATTAAGTGATCAAATCTTGTAGCAATGGAGTCGATCGGTAGATCTGTCTGTTTTGGCACTACGTGGTCATCCCGGACTTAAGTGTAACTGGGAACTATGGAAATTATGCAGAGCTTATGGGAGTCACCTGTGTATTTCTGAACAAATCTGGTACATTCCAGCACAGAGGAATTACAGATACCTTAATGTAAACTGTGGTAACTGCTGGTGATTATATTTCCTGGAATCACAGAATGGTTTGCGTTGGGAGCGACCCTTAAGGCCCACCTTGTTCCAACCCCCTGCCGTGGGCAGGGACGCCCCCGTTAGACCCAGTTGCCTACTTATGGTGCAATTCCTTGAACATAATGCTCAGAAACATAAATCTTCCATAACCCTACATTAATTTTTAGAAAGTTTTCATCAGCAGTCCCCTGAAACCACGCAAGAAATAATGCTGCAATTCATTCTGCAGACAAAAAAAAAGGAAAAAAAAATCAAACTCTTATACAACACTTTTTTTAGAGGGTTTTATTTATTTTAAAAAGTCAGCTGTAGCCTTTTGGGGATATAGATGAGTGTCAGCTCAGTTAGGGAAGTTAACCAGTCGGTCCATCAATGCACCCTAAGACCGTTGTGATTTTTTGCATCTTTTTATTGCTGTTGCTGGGCCAGTTAAAGTAGGTTTATCAGGTTCTAGATCTCTAGCTGCTGGTCTGTGCAATTTCTATCTTCTGTAATTGTACCTTACCATTTTCTTCTATTTTCTGTGTGAATCCATATTGACCTGCAGACAAATTACTCTGCTGTTTGCACATTTTAGTTTAGCTTTATTACTGATCTGCTGCTAGAGGAGTTTAAGTGGCTGTGACAGATCTTGCAGGTTTATTTTTTTTTTTTTTTGCAAGGAAGAACCAGTGTCAAAAGGGAAAAAGGTTTATTTGTCAAATGGCTGTATCTTTTAAGAAAGTCTGGGTATTTGTTTGCAGGCTATAGCTAGGTTATAGAGTTGCCTTCCCTTCCTCTGGTTAATTTGACCCCAGCAGTTCAGCAGAAACGTAAACACTTGGGAGCTCAGGACGCAGAGACACCCCTAGGCTTGGGGTAATGGTGGTGGTGCCACAGCCTGCAAGGTTACGAGGTGGCAGCGTTTCCCCCCCCAGTTAGCTCTGCTTTTTGGGGTGGGAGGCATAAGACGGTGTTTCATCGGGAAGGAATGTCCTGGTGTTGGGCAACGTGCGACAAATGTCTAGCTCAATAAATTGCTGCACGCTTGCCAAAACTGTAAAGCAATTTAAGGCACCTCTGCGAAGCCGGGGAAATGTTAAAAGCTGTTTTATCAACAGCAGCAAAAAAAAAAAAAAAAAAAAAAAGGCGTGAAGGAAATTAAATGGCACTTTTCCATGACTGTTCGCATATGAAGGAGACAGAGGAATTGAGATGTCTTGGAGTACTTGTGTATTTTCAGTAATTGGCCGGTACAACCACAACTCTCTTTTCTCCGAAATGTAGGTCAGTGCCTGACAGTTCAGGGTCCCGTAATGGACACCCGAAACCTTGGCTCTGTTTAACATCAATCCAAGCTGTGTGATTTAGGCCTGTCCTTAGGCTGCTGGAGTTTGTTATTGCAGCCTTTCAGACAATTCAAGTCAGATGTGGCTTTTTCTGGTGTAAAGCTAGTATGGGATAGAGGGATTTAGTTTATCTTCAGGATTATTTTACACACTTCCCTTCCCTGACTTTAAACACAGGCTATCTTTAAATATTTTATTGCAATGCAGAGGAAAATATTTGGCATAATGGCTACAATGGCAGTCAGGATTTAAGGGGCTCCGTTACCCGAGTGCCATCTCGTTACTTGGAGCAGTTGATGTGACCTCTGTGCTCTTTCAGAAAAACAAAAGAAAAGGGGGGAGGCAGGTACGAGGTCACATTAAACTTCAGGTAGTTTTTGGTACAAATTGGTGACCTCAGAAAGGGATGCTGGTGTGCACGGAAAAGCAGAGCAGAGTATGACGCTTACTGCTGGAACCAGTGCTTTCAAATCCCAGGCTTAAGGACTTTACATAGGCACAGAATTGTTTTAGTAAATATTTATGATCCAAAGTTGTTTTCTGTTTGGGTGTTTTCCTGAGACCTTCAAAGAGCCTTTGTGTGCATTTATTTTCTTTTTAAAAGCGAAGAGCCTTTGTGTGTATTTGTTTTTGTGTATAAAAGCAAAAAACTAAAAGCAAAACAAAAACCATATTTGAAGTGCAGCAGTTTTTCCTTTGCTTGTGTCATGGTGGTTGGTTTCTGCTTCCCAAGCCTCCTGATAAGAATTGCAGGCAGGTGGGGAAGCAGCAGTGCTGGTGCTTTGCCATTTGACTTGGAGTCCCCTACCAGTGCAGCACAGCGAAACTGCAGCTTGGCAGTTCTGTACAGGGTTGCTCAACACATCTTAAATTCTCTGAAATGCCCTTCCTAAGGTCAGATACCTGCAGCCAGCTCCACAGTGCTATTTCACAAATATTCAGAAAACAAAGGCTGGCTTTGAAAAGTGCTGGGTAGCACCGGTTAGTTGCTGCTCCCAGTGACGGTGATGTGCTGCTGCCTGGGGGCCATGCAGACCCAGCACGGCTGCTCTCGTGGTTTTCCAATTGCCAGCTGGTGGAAATGTCCATGGATCTTGCATTAATTCCCCGTAAGGATGTTGCATTTTAAGTGCTGTTTGGTCATTTCTGTAATGAGCAGGTGGCTGTAAGGTCCGGGCTCACTGAGATAGCAGGCTGCTGGTGGGGCAGAGTAGGCCCAGCCCCAGAGGTGGCAGGGAAACCCCTCTGTGAGTGGCTGGGTCTCTTCAGGCTGCAAGCAGAGACAGCCTGACTGGAAAACCAGCAGAGTTTTAGGAAGACTTTTGATCTCAAGTATGAACACGACCAGGCATCGTGGAGCGGTGTAAAAGTGTTTAAACAGCTGTCTGTCCCAGAGATGTCAGCGGGATTTCAGCTCTTACCAGAGCCGGGGGCTGTAGGGTGGATTTCATGTTCTTTCTTCAAATCGCCTCTGTGCGGGCTGCCTGACCCCCAGATAGCAGCAAAAGCTTTTCTTTATGGCACTGTGAACTTGTGTGGCAGTCAGTAACGCCATGGGGCAGAGAGCTAGTGACCTTAAAAGCCCAGTGACCACACAGCTGAGGAGCACTGCAGTGCTCGTGTGTTGAGGCAGATGTGGCACGAGAGATGCTGCTTTGCCAGGAGCTGGCTCCAGCACTCATAACACTGAATGGGTCCAGTGGAGCTCTCATTATGTTTCCACTTACGGTGGCTAACATCTCAGAGAGCTGCTCCTGCATATGGGGAGAATGCTAATACTGATCTTCCCTTCCTCTTTTTCAGGTTTGTGCTTTAGCCTTAATTACCTGAGCTGTGCTGAAGGCTTCATTACAGTTTGACAAGTCTGATTCATCCTGAATGGAAATAAAGGTAGAAGGATGTGTCGTCCCACCAGCTTTCAAAACATGCATGTCCAGATGGGAAAGACATTAAGAAAAGGGGAGAAAACTCTTCTTTAAAGTATTTACTAAGTTGGTGTTCTGTGGAATGATTCCTAACTAAATCCTACCATGAAAGAGCAATTGGTCAGGACATCCTTGAATGTCTGAGCCTTGAGCTCCAAGAGTTTTGGTATTCTGAGGATTCTTGATGGAAATGACATGTAAATCTGCTATGTGCTGTGGCTAAAACATGATGGGGAGGGGGAACTTTGCCCTTTTTATAGATTAAAGAAATCAAGGTCACCTAAATGAATTCAGGGAATTTATTATAACAAAGAGATAACATCAAAGCGTGGCATAACTTTGTCTTCACAACATTTGTAAAATTCAATATTAAAGTCGTTCTTCTTAGGGAATAAAATTTGATGTCTGCACATGTCAAGTACTGTAATTCCTCAGACAACATCATGAAACTGAGTTTTTTCAGCATTTGATCAAAGGTTAACTGCAAAGGTTTCACTTTTTTTTTTTTTTTTTTATCAACCCATTTTCTTCTTCACACATCCTCAAGGGCTCCCACTAACAGGATGTTTCAAAGTATTTAACGAACTCCCAAATAAATAGTATCAGACAAATCTGGTCAACATCTAGAGAGAAGTTTTAAAAGGTTAAAAGTCTCGACTACCCTTAGTTTTATTATATAACCTTCAGAAGAGAATACTTGGGAATCTTTAAGGGATATTTTTAGACTTGTTTCTGCTGGTTCTGTTGAGGATAGATCACACGTTCTATTGAGAGTCCTTGTTGAACTCAATTGGAATTTGGTTCTTAACTGGAGCTGGGGGAAGAAGAGGCCTAAGATCTGTGTGCAGGAAGTGCTGAAATAGCAAGAAATCAAAATAATCTGGGAAGGAGGAGGAAGTTTGACCTCACTGCTGCTCTTGCTGGTCCACAGGGGACTTTCTGACCAGAAATTCATCCTGATGGGGGTTGCCATGTGCATTCATATAGTAACTGTGTTCACCAGGAGATATAAAAGGGATCTGGGCACAAAGCAGACCTAGGTTGGGATCCAGATTGCTTCGGAGTTCCCACACAGTGCTCCACTGCATTTTAGGACCAAAGTTTCTCCTGAACTTGATTCCCATGTGGAAGTGCTATTTGCATACTTGAAAGGAGTGCTTCTGACTTCCTGGGCAATGCAAAGCTACTGGTTCCAGAAATCTAAAGGAAAAAATGAACCCTAGACTTACTGGTCCCATGTCCTAATTCTTTGTACCTGATACTCTTGAACTTGCGATTTCTCCTTTCCTGTTGCTTCCTGACTTGCATCCGATAGCAAAAAATGGGGGAAAACCCAGCTGTTTTGATTTTTATTTCTCATATATATTTTCCTCCTTGTTAAGGAAATTCTAACCTCTTTCTGCTGTCAAGAAGTGTGATGCAGAGCCTGTAGTAGACAAAAGATGGAATGAACTTCACACAAGCATCCTTCTGTATTCCACCACGATGGATAAGATAGCCTTATAAGAAAGCTAGGTACTGTAGGGATTTAGGATAAATTTTTGAGGAATAATATCAGCTGGATTTGTGTGTCAGCATTTGGGTCATATCCTGTGAAGAATGACTGCGTTCTATGACGGGTTGGATGCAGATACATAAAGTATAAGCAACTGATCCCTTTTAGTCTACTGTGCTCTCTCTCCCAAGCCTGACTTTAGTCCACATGTAGTGAAGAAATGATTTCACCTATGGGTACATTACAGATGCGATCCCTCACTTATCAAACTCTACTATCACTGCTCTGAAATTGAGTCATTTGGCAGCACAGTTTATCAGGAGGTCAAACATCTCATGAAGCCTTTATTACTGCCAGTATTTATATTGCTAAATTAATTTTATTCTTCCTTGATTTCCTTCCAAAAGTTAAGGATTTAGTAATTTACAAGTTCAGCTGAAGTAACCATAATGAGATAACAAACGTATCTGCAAAGACAGTCATGGTGTAATAGGTAAATATCAGATTTGGAGGGGTGATAATAAGTATTTGGGACTTTTCATTGAAATGCACCAATATCTTCTACCTTCCAGAGTAATCTGGTAGTTTTCTGGAGCCTGTACTGGTACTCTTCCTCACAGAGTTAGCTACAACCAGGATGAGGAATTAAAGAGTAGTTGTTTAAACAATTTTGGACTGCAGGTAAAGTCTGGTTCAATTTTGGATTAAAATTTTCAACTGTTCGTCTCTACTTTTTTTTTTTTTTTTCCCTTTCGAGATTGTAGGAAATAACTTCAAAAACCTGCTTCATTTGAAGTAGTAAATTTACCTGAATGAAGACTGAGGTGGCATCTAGAGGTTTTGCAGGAAGATAGATCATGGTGACCAGTGTGTGTGATAGAAACGTGTCTAGGGTTCCTCCAGTATCTGCCTCATGCATTTTATTTTAAATTACTAACTTAAATGCAGATGTTGGTTATATTCAGACAAAGTTGGAATTTCCTACTGCTGGTGAGACAGGAGAATTGTTCGCGTCTTGGATGACCAGAAAATCAGAAGCATTAGAAATAGATGAAATGTTAATAGCAGTAAGAGCAAAGTATTATACTGACGTGAGAATTGCAGGAATGCCTGTTCCATGCTGAGGCAGCTCAGCGACCAGCACATCAGCAACATCCTGATATCTCTGATGCATGTCTAGCAAGTCTGCCTGACCAGTTGTTTATATGGTGTCTGATACAATATTCTTCTGAATTTAGGAAACATAGGAAAAAACTTGGGCACAGTAGAACTGATTCTTGGCAGGAAGAGAATGTGCATGATTTGGTAATAACCTTTGGGGTTATTTAGGTTGATGTCAAAATTTCTTTATAAGGCTTCACCAAAACTATCTGCTTTTATACAGAAACACATATCCAGTGCTGCAGATCTGCTGGGAATAGAACTAACCTTAGTTTGTTTGTTATATTTAAGAAACCTTCATTAAATGCAATGTTCATAAAAACAATTAAGTGCAAGTGTTTAGTCCCAAATCCTGCTATTTGCTACTCAGATTTCAGAGTTGGACTGATCTAACTGCGCACAAACCAGCCTGGGTCTTGTCTAGAATTGCAATTTCTTGTTTGTGTCCTTTGGCCAAGAAACCAACATGTCTTAAATGTGTGCAGTGATGTTTTTGTTAGCCCAAAGCAGCTTTTATTGCAAAGATCTCTACAAGGCCATCCCAATCTCTGAGGGGTGCTCAGTGCTGTGGCTTTAGTGTCTGTGGCAGAGGTTGCATGTGATGAGGCCGAAGCCGTGCCCTCTGTGTCCATCTCAGTCCCACCAAGCGGCTGCTGCAGCCACCCTCAGCTCACTGCCAGACTCCCTCAGGGCATCGCTCACTGACATGAGAGCATTCGCCTCCACTCACAGCTCCAGCGTCTATAATTAAAATAGAAAAGCTGGGGTGTGTTGTGAAGGACTTGCTAGTGATAAGTCAGCCTGTGGTTCCTGTCTGTGTGAAGAAGTGCCAGTCTGGCTGGCTGGGTGAAACACCTCCTCAGCCAGCAGCCGGTCGGCCATTAGGCCTCACAGGATCCCACTCTTGTGAGATGGGACGCAGCAGAAATGTAAGGAAGTAACAGCCTGTAGGTGCTACTGTATTGCAGGTTTATTGAGAGAGCTCTTCCAGAATTATTCTGTGGAAAAAAGTAGTATATAATGTACTTGGTTTCTGGATGTAACCCTGCCTGCAGAGCGTCAGGGCCACGGGAGCAGTGACTCGGCCTGAGTGGCCCTGAGGCCGGGAGTTACACCCAGAGGCCTTCCAATGCACCCTCAGGTTACGGCCTCCCAGGTTTTCCTTCAGGAGAGGCTTTCTGCAGGGGCTTCAGGTGCTCTTTCCAGAAGAGCTGCTTCCTTTTGAGCTTGCCCACGTGTGTGTGGTTCTTGCTGGCCCTGGTGGCACCCAGCCCAGAAGTCCCCTGGTCCTGTTCTCAGCTCCCTGCTACGGGCAAGAAGGACACGAAGAAGGGAGGTTGGTAGGAAGCTTGTGGGGGCTCTGAAGCCCAAGCGGCTGTTGGAATCTTGGGGAAGATGGTTAATATTTCCTCCATGAGGATGTTTTCAAAAAAGTGAAGTTTAAACTGGGTATTTTATGTTTTGTCACTACTCTTCGATAGCTGCCAAGTTGCTAACTGTAAAATTCCCACACACAATTGGCTTCCACAAAAAAAGGCTGCCCAGGCCCAGGGAGGTGGCTGAGTCACCACCGCTGGAGGCCTTCAAAACCAGGTAGATGCAGAGCTTAGGGGCATGGTTTAATGGTGGTCTTGGCAGTGCTAGTTAGAGGTTGGCCCAGATGATCTTAGAAGTCTTTTCCACACAAAATGATTCTACGATTCTAATGTTTTATTTCTTTGATATTCCACATCTCCCCTGAGCCTTACGGTTAGTGTTTTGTTGTTGTTGTTGTTTTTTGAATGACTTGATTTAGAAATGGAATTAATTTTTTGTATCATCAAATGGAGCTACCTATTGTAATGAAGCCTTATCAGATCAGCGTACTGCCATCTTGCCTGTGACTGCTCAGTTTCTTACTTGTGGCCAGGCAATGCTTACTTAAAGAGGCACTGGCGGGACGTATAGAATCAAACTATTTTTGAGCTTGATGAAAGGTATGTAGGTAGGCAGCAGGCTTTGTAGAAGTTAATCTAAAGACAAATCCACTCCCGACTATAACAAAGTGCTACCAGAAAGCGAAGCATCTTTAAGTTAGATACTGAACAGCCATTTAGAGGTCTCTAAGAAAGTTATTCTGCCCCTAAATTTGATCATGTCTCACGTATTCAGTGTGTGGGTCTGGGATAAATTGCTCAGGAGCAGAAAACATTGTGGTGGAGTCCATGTTGCCAACCCAGAGTATCCACAAATGGTGACTTGGCCATCAAAAATCATAGGATTTTGAAAGCAATAAGGGTTTGTATCTCATAATTCGTTTCCACGTTTTAAGTGTTCACAATGCGTGTTTTTATGCTTTTCAAAAATATTCATGCTTAAATGCCTTGAAAACAACATCAGCTGAAAACAGCCTCATGTGGTACTTTTATTCTAGAAGCTGGGTCTTCTCAGAAAAAAATACTGCTGTAGCGACAGTCAAATTTTGCATTGGCAATTAAATGAACAGATTTTCTTCAAATGACAAGCCAAATAAACTAAGCCATGAAAAGTTGGAATTAATTTTCATTTTCAATTAACCATTCTTCTGTAGAATGTTTATTCATTTGCTGAGCCCGGTTTTGCTGGTGTTAGAGGCCAGCGAGTAAAACTGACCAGTCTAATTTTGGAATTCATTGAGGCTGAACAGTACAACTACAAAGCATATGGCAAAACACAAATGGGATTTTAAGAAGTTATTTGCATTTTAATAATTTAGAAAGATAGGAATTTTAACAATGCTTTGTGTTGATTGAGCTTTTAAAATGAAATTGATTTGATAAACATTAATGACTACATGGAGTATTTTTACAGAATGTATAAAATATTTCTATAGATAAAACAACTGTATGTGTCCTGTGTATTTTTTTATTCAAAAAGCTTTTTGTTTTCCTTCCTAGGGAACTGGATTCTCTGGATAAGGCCTGAAAACACAGAACGCATTCTCAAGTCACACACAAGTTTTGTCATATACTGATGTTTTGATCAACACTGGCACTTGAGTGATATGCTGCTGAGAAACAAGTTTGCTCTACCAAGGTAAGGTACCTCACTTAGAAAATAACTCACTTTAGATGCACCCAAGGGCATCATAATTCACTTTAGAAAAATTGTCACTGCAATTTCAGTGGTTTCCTTCTCGGCCCCATATTTTTATAAAGGTGTCATGTCAAAATTTGCAGTATTGAAAAGCAGCAATGACTGAACACTTCCCAGTTCTGTGTGTAGACTGTAAAAATAAATTTAAAAAAAAAAAAGGCAGTGGGTCCCCCTACAAAATAAACCAAGAGAAAGCCAGTTGGATGACAGTGATACCAGTTTTGAGCTTTTCAGACGTGCTTTTACCAGTTTAATTTCAGTGTATTTTATGGTGTTCTCCTTTTTACTAATGTGTGTGTTTGAGCTTCCAAATGTACTTTCTACTTCTTAGAAAATCACTTTCTGGAGAAACACACTTTTTTCTTTCCCTTTTTACCCCCTCCCTCCTTAAGAAATAAGAGTCAGCCTACTTAACGTTTCCAGCCCACTGGGCAACTAGTGTTTATGTTACTAAACCGCAGGGAGCTGGTCACTCCCACTTCTGTAGGACTGGCAGGTAATCTATCTACCCTACTGTCTTACTAATAAGCTGCTTGTTTATGTAGCGAGCAGAAGTCAAATGTCATCTGGACTTTGAAAGGAATCTTTGCTTTCCCCATGTTTTAGCTTTTGCCCAAGGGCAGGATGAAGCACTGCTGATCTATTGTAGTAAGACTGAATCTGTTACATGACAATCAGTAGAAAGATTCGGTTCTTGTTTTCCTGCAAATTATTAAAAAAAAATAAAAAATGTTTTATACTACCTACAGCCTCGTTCTAGACTTGCAGGACATTAGTCTGGATCAAGGTTGGCTCTCCAAATGTTGGAATCTTCTAAATAAAATTGATGTTTGCCTTACAGTAGCAAAGTTCATTAGATATGCAGTACACGTTTACTAGGTGCCAGAGGAACTCTTTGCTGCGCCTCGTATAACCCTCCACGTTTATAAAGCGCTTTACTGTGAATGACAGCTTGGTTTGAGTGCCCTCTAGTGGCAAACGGTGTTTTGGGGGAAGCGTCTGAAATACGCTCAGCTGGAAGGGAAGCGACCTTTAGAGCCGGGTCACCTTTTGAGAATGACTGAGATCTGTTGCCCTGGAGCTCTGCAGCACAGACAACAGGAGTAGGGATTGCGTGTCAGAATGGGCCAATATTTGCCAGGTATCTTCTGGTGAAGTTTGAGAATGTAAGGAAACAACCTAGAAAGAAGTAGCTAAAGGAGTTTGTGCAACTACATTTAATCAGGAAAGGAAACTAAGGAACTAGAGGTGTCAAGGCTTCACATGTCCACATTCTGGCTGTTATCATGGGAGGAGTTTGCAAGTAGATACAGCTGTCACTTCCTCAGCTGGTATGGTTTGGAAAGATCATACTTTGATTTGCATCGGAAACTTGATGCCAGGCTGGGGGAGGTATGCGGGGTGGCGCTGCGCTTAGCCTGGAGCAGCTCCCAGGTTCTTGTGAAGCCGCGTGGTGCTGCTGGGAGTCACACCCCTGGTAAGTGTAAAACCAGAGCATGTTTTCCACAGGTGCCAGAGCTGCAAAGCCAGCTCTGAGAGCTGACTTCGTTACTGTGGAGGTTTAAGAGATGTATGTTTCAGAACTATGTAATGAAAGTGTTTTACAAGTTTTAAGTTACAATAGGTTACAAAGTCCAAGAAGTGACACCCGTGAATTGAACGGTCTGTGAGAGAAGAGTTGTTATTCACTGTGGGCAGCAGTGCCAGAATGGGCCTCCAGTTATCCCCTCTGAATTCCATACTGCCTTTTAAATTACTTGGTGCAGTAAGTAACTTGGTGCAGCTTTAAGGTGCTTACTTTTGTGAGTCCCGTGCTTCTAGCCGATGCACGCACAGATAGGGAAGGCGTACTGAGCAGCATCAGAGAGCAGTAACATAAAATGTATTCTCACTTTTCATTAAAGGGATGCCAAAGGGCCTGTTTTTCTCATGTACTAGTTGTCAGCACAATAAAAACTGATGCCGACTGGGATACTTTACAAGGCAAATACACATCCAGATATATTCTTGTAAATATTTGGTGGATGCTTTTCAGTTTGCCTACACCCGAGCAGGCAGATGGAGAAGCTCTGACCAAGCAGCTTAATTTATATGCCAGTAACAGAGTTAGGGATGTTTTTCACATCCCTGCTGTTGTGCCTTGAGCCACACCTGGGTGCTGTATGTGGAAGGTGCAGGCAGTACGTGTGCCAGGCGTCAGCTGGCAGCCCTTCCAGATGTGCTGCTTGTTGCGGAGGTGCAGTGCCTTAGAAGTACTTTGCTGTTTTCTGTTAGAGAGCTGCCTTTTAGTACTGAAAGGTTAGGCCCAAAGAGTTCACTGTGTGAGGTCCTCAAATGGGCAAAAGCAGCCTTTGTGGTGTTCACACTGAAGGAGCATTAGAACTTGATTTATTCTTACCACAGGGTTTTCAAAAAACTCAGCAATTACAGTATGGCAATTCATAATTACATGATGTTTATTATGTTCATCAGCTACAATGAGTACTACAATACTTGGAACAGGCTTTTCCATGCTATCAAACGGTAAGCACTGAAGTTTCAGTCCCTTATTTTTATTTCATTGCACCATCTAGTGGCCAAGTGCACCCAAATCCTGGAACAGGCTACCAGAAGCGCAGCCATACCAACCCATCTCGCAGGCTCCGTTATATAGACACCACACATCCCCTCGTTTGCCACGAACCGGTGGAAATTCAAATAGACAAACAGAAATTCAAATATTGTTCTCCACAAAATGTCGATTGTGGGAACAATGAGTTCTGGGACACCAACTGGCAGCATCCAGCAGTACGCTAAACATGTTTGTCCTTTAAATGGGATTTTGTATGACAGAATGGTAGAAAAACATTTTTATTACATCTGCCTACTTAGGATGATAGCTGGGCTTCCTGATGCAACATGATAATTCACTGTTGTGGTAATGTAGACAGATAAGAAGGAATTAAGTGCAATCACCTGTGGTACTGGTGCTAGCGAACATGCTGAAATATAGTTTGCAGTTTTCACCTATTTTAGCATGTGAAAATAGAAATTGTGAGGAAACTACAGGCTAGGAAAATCTTTTTTTTTTTTTTTTTTTTTTTTTCCCCTATCAAAGGTTAGGCTTCATTTACATTTAATGAGGTTCTATAACCATTGTTCCTTGCTATGATTTGTCATAATATAAAATAGTACCTTTCATCTAGGGATCATCAAATACTTTTCAAATGAAGCAATTACCGTACTTTTTGTAACTCTGTTGTGTTCTTTTAACTGTAATGTCTGTTTCTTTCTGAGAAAAGGTAGCATTGAATGTTCAATTTGTTTTTTAGTTTAAAAAAAAAAGTCATTGATTTAGGATTTCTGTAAGTTTCTCTCTTGAATTCAGATTGACAAAAGCTCAAGTATTCTGCATGTTACTATGATAACAAGCAATGTAAAGCATTTCTGTTACTGTAATATAGAGTATCTCAGGGCCAGCCTGGGTAACAAGTCTGTGGTTGCGTTTGAAACTGCATCATATGAAGGATTTATTCCTTTTCTAGAATAGCAGAGACTAAATTTAACCCAGTGTGCTACTCTTCTCTTCAGTTCTTCACACACTGTGCACTATTCTTCTTAGCACTTTCCTTTGAAGAATAATTTTTAAGGAAATGTGTATATATGTCAAAGATTTCTGAGAAAAGGAACAAGTTCTTCATATTAATACTGCTTCCATCTCTGCCAAATTTTATGATCAGAACCTGGTATTAACACAGAAAATCAGTCAGGCTCATTTCATGTTCCTGCCTCAGCTGAGAAGATCTTTTGATCAGAAGCAGGTACACTCGAGCATACCTGGCCTCATGCAGGAAGAGGAAAAAATAGGCTCTGAGAAGATGGCCTTTGTTTTGAGAACATGTACTGGTCGTGGTACAGAGAACGCCAGCTTAGCAAACTGCAGCAATGTGCTTCGCCCTACTACGTTTTGGGGAAAAAGTAAAATAAATCAGTCAATGGCTTGGAAGTTGGTCTTGCAGTTGCAAGACATGTGAAGAGGTATGTGCTGTTGTAGTAACACTGGTAGAAATACTTTTTTTCTTTAAAATCACTGATTGATCTAATGTTGTGGTTGCTTTACTTTCTAGTAAAGGCGGCAAAAATTCTCTTTATTTTCTGTTCTTTCCCACATAACAGCTGGCTTCTGGGATGGATACGGGAGTAGTTGCGTTATTGTGGAACAAGCTGTAGCGTAATTAGCATTGGCTGGAAATAATTTCATGGAATGTGTTTTCCTGAAAAAGATAATAGGACCCAAACCAGAAGTCTTTAGGGCTTTGCTTAATGAATTTCCTATTTCTAAAGGAGGTAGAATAAAGTTTTGCGTAAGTTTAACTTTGCTTCAAAACAGCTGATGTTGGAAAACTCTTATGGGTTTGCAATAACTTTGGGGTTAGACATTCAAATTAATAATATGGTATTGAAATGAAATATTTCAAGGAAAAACATTCAGTTTCTGAGCTACATTTTGTTGTTGTTGTTGTTCACTGTTTTATGAAGACCTGCATGTCTTCCTTTTTACATCCTCAGTAAGGACGGGGACTGTTTTGCTGTTGTAGTTTTAGATGGCCTTGCGGGGAGGAGAGGAGGAGTGGGGTAGATCTGGCCCAACCTCAGCCGCTGTTGCTGAGAGTGCTGCCCCAGCAGCAGGCTCCCCAGCCCAGCCTGGTGCTGGGAGATGGGAGGTGTCCAGAAGCATTCACACAACGTGGGGATTAGGAGAAGTCCTTGGGCTGGCTTTGCAGTGCTCTGCTGGGAGGAACTGAACCTCTTTTTCTGAAGGCTTTGCCTTGATAGCGGTGGTTTTGTTTCATACACACATACTCGCTCATTATGAAGTGATCTTCAAGCGCCCTGTCTTCTTTTTGGTTCCTGCAGTGGCTGTTGGGCAGGTCAGTGGTAGCACTGAGGGCATTTGGTCAATATTTTCCTGGGGCTCCTAGGCTCCTGAAGCTTGTCAAATGGTTTGCAAAGCTGCCTTAGCATCATGTGCAGACTGCTGTTACCTGTTCTGCACACTTTGTTATCTAAAAGAAGACGTTAACGTTTACCATCTGCGAGTTACACGAGTGTCCCTGCGTTGCGTGACTCTGGGCTGAGCTCTTCCCTGCAAGGCTCTGCTTCGGATGTCTAGATTCATTTCGGCGTGAAATGTCAGGATGTCAAGCCCATATTGAATGCATTGGAACCAAAGAAAAACATTTCTGCAAACCCCTGTGATGCAGCAGCAGCTTCACACGCGGTTCCACCCCGGAGCTGAACAGCCTCACATGTGGCGCCCCACACGCAGCCCCTGTCGTGTGGCTGGATGCAGCTGGGACGGGGCTGGGACGGCAGCCGTGGAGCTCGTGGCCCCGCACCCCACGCTCCACCAGGTCCTCCTGTCTGCTGCCCTGTGAGCACTGTGTCTGGGGGGAGTTCTGTTCTACAGCGCGTCTGAAATCAGGGCTGAGGGCTGCTACAATGTGCCCAAAGCCTCTCCTGCTTAGAAAGTGTTCTTAGGCGCAAAAGGTGCAAGCGCACATCTGAATTGGTGATCCTAAAACGCAGCAGGAGTAAGATTCACCAGGGATGGTTGATACCAGCTTTGGTCAAGTCAAGTTTATAAAAAAAAATTATATTTCCTCCACGGTTTTGAAGTGTCAGTGGCTTAGCAGGGAGTCCTACTTTTGTTCTCTCTTTTGCCCCCATCCTCTTCTAGATTATGCTTTTTCATTTTTATTTTTTATTTTTTGGGTGGATTTTACAACAGATCCTCCCCAGGGTTTTTTTTTCTTGGCACTGTTGCATTAATCACACTTCTCCTATGAAATGGTGCCTAATACTGCCCTGTGGGGCTCCGGCTTAGGGTTTTGCCTACACCCCTGCGAGCAACAAGAAGCTTTAAGTTTTGCCTCTGCCCAGGCATGTGCATGGCAAGCAGCCTGTCTGGAAGACGTGAAATGAGATTAACTCAAGCGAGTGGGTCTTGCTTGGAAAAAAATGCTACAAGTTAGGCTGAAGTTGGGGAACCAGATGTGTACCACCTTGAGAAGGCATTGGCTGGTGTTTTAACAGTATTTCGTATATATCTATATGTGTATGTATACACAGATATAGTAAGAACTGTAAATAAATAGATACTCTAGCATCTTTGGCATTGTAGCAGCCGTGACGGTTGGTCTGTGGAAAGAAAATAGACAAAAAAGTAGCTGTGAGGGTAAAAAATGGCTGTCTGCAGCAGATAAGTAGTGGTTGGAGAAGTCTTATCGGAAATCCTCAAGGCAAAGCAGCCAAACGCCTGTAGGGCCGGGAGAAGTCTGCTTTACCAATCAAACTAACCCAAGAAAATTGTGCAGCAAAGCCAGTGTTTGGTTTTGCCAGATCTCAGCCTTCTCCCCAGCTGTGTATTGTAGAGAAATGCAACTGCATACAGCAGCCTGGGCAGAGCCATTTGTGCAGGGGAAGGAGGGAGAGATGCTGGCTTACAGTAAGAGCTGCTCAGCCACAGAAAGCCCCCAGGCCCTTGTAAATCCACCTGGCTCTGTATGCAGGCTGATGCCAAGCTGGCATTCATCTCTGCTGCAGCTGGAAGCCAGCACTATGGAAAAGTTAGCTCTTGAAATGGTGACGTTAAGAAAGTAACGAGAAAAGCCTTGGCTGCCCTTTGTGCTCCCACGAGTGGCTTGGGCACGGGCTGTCCCCGTAATTGTGGCAGCCTCCAAAGGAGAGCGGGTTTGGGTTCATCCTCAGAGCTGCTGGGAGGGTGGCGTTTGTTTGGGATCCAGAGAGTTCAAGTCAAACTCTGGGATTGAAATAGTGTGTCCAGACCTTGGGTGTGAGATAGGAGAATCTTGGTGATATATTTCAGTGAGGCTGTCAGTTTCACCCATCCAGTTTGTCTGGCAAAAGCTCTTTGGAGCAAATCCTTGCTGCTTGTTACCCTTATGATGTCTTGTTCTGCTCTGGCTTTTCAGTGGCATCAGCAGCAAGAGCTTTGCAGAATGCTCTTCTGTGTTTCGGTCTGATCTTACAGGCTTTTTGTCAATGCTGAAAACGAACAGCTCTTGAGCAGCTCTGATTGATACCTTCACTTAGAAGGCATTGGCTACTGTTTTAACAGAGGTTGGCCTGAATGCTTCAGGGAGGTTACCTGTGAAATGAGTTAATCGAAAGATGCTGGGCTAGGAGCAGAGAGTTAGAGCTGGGCATGAAACCAGGCCAGCTCCTGTGGGGTTCATCACATGCTGCCTGCTCCCGGCAGCTGCCCTTGGACTGGAGCTTGCCCCAACATTTTCAGGATGATTTCAATGCTTGGCAATTTATTTGCTATCCAAAGGTCCGGATTAATAGCATGACAGCATGGCTCTTGAGCAACTGTTCCGGGATACGTAGAGTTTGTATGGGTTGCTATAATGTCCAGATATGAATACTTAGTGTCAGAAATGAGCACTTTCACAATGAGGTTATTTTGTTCCAAAATGCTGAATTTGGAACCCAAAAATGGTATTTGTGAGAGTTTCCAAGCTAGGTTCCAATTTCGGAAGAGCCCACTTATCAGTGTTGCATCCAGACTTGGCTGTTAGGAGCAGAAATGACCAGCAACTCCTAGGCAGAAATCTCCCAAAGGACTTTATTTTGCTTTTTATAGATCAACTCTACTTTAAAAATGAACATGCCTTGAAACTCTTAAAATCTTTCAGCATGTGGGAGACTCTTGGTGGAAGCACTGCACTTCTCACTGTTTTATTTCCCCCCTCTAATAGTTACACAGCAGTGTCGAAGGCTCATAGCACCAGCCAGCCATCTTCTTTTTGAATTTCCACATCTGCAAAAGGTTCAGGCAAGCATTATTGTAAAATGGAGTTACTGGGACCTTTGTCCAGTGCCTTCTGCACCCTGTAAGGCTGTGCTGTAAATTTTGGAGAATTCCTTAGACTGGTTGAGCTCATTGTTACCCCCTGTTGTACTGCTTTCATGTTTCCTCCCACATCACTGGTAGGTGATTTTAGCTGAGTATCTGGAGCTTTAAATGGGCTATCACCTAAATTAAGGACCACAGGAAGTGTGTGCATTGAATAAAGCAGAGATCAAGGAGCACTGCTCTGTATTTTAACTTGCTCTTGAACAACCTTATAACTTTCTGACATCTCCTCAGAATTCTGGATCCGATAAATATATCCAACAGGCAAAGCAGGCTGACAGTATGCAAGGAAGCCTAATATATAACATATTGCATCTCTTTGTTGACTCTGCTCCATTATGCCTTGCTCATTTGTTTTCTTGATAGGAGACACTGTATTATCACTCCAAACAGACATTTGCAGATGTTACCGAATCAAAATTAGAAGCTAAATCTTGCTGTTTCATATCTAGTAGGAGTTATTTCTTGTGATCAAAAATGTTGAATGTTTCTAGTGCTCAAAACAAAGCCTGGAAAAATGTCCCTATATAAGTCTGTCTGCTTCTTTGCCTCAATATCGTTATCCATTACCCTTATTTTTGGAGGTGTGTCTGCTATTACAGCATTCCACACTTCTGTTTAGAGAAGCATCTTAAAATCTTCAGTGTTCCTAACTATGTGTTGTTGGCCAAGGTACATTGCAGGAACAGTCCTGTCAAAATTCTTCTTAGGACACTGATATATCATTGGTGTAATGAATCCCAATTTGCTTTGTTAAAGCTATTTTTGAGAAAATAAACTGGTTTAATAGACAGCAAGTTTCCTTCTTCATTCCTACTGTCACTGCACCTTTTAAAATGTAAAATGTGGCTTCACTGTAGAAACCCATTAAAGAGAGATAATATTTCATTCAGGTAAGTATTGCCTTTCTGCTTAAAGGGAAAACACCATTGTGAGCTTAGTAAAGAATTTAATTTGATGTATATCTGCAGGAAGTAAGCCTTACATCAAAAAGTAAGTACCAGCAGCTGGGTTCAATATGGGATTTGACACTGTTTTCTATAAGCTCTTTACCAAATGTGTGCAGTTTCTGAAATAGCCACATGCCCACCTTATTATGATCCTTTCCTGGAAAGAGAAATACCTTTAATCTTAAATATGACATTCACATGCTTATTTTTTAAAGAATTGATTTAATATGAAGGATTTTATTTCCTGTTTTTTATTAAGATCCAGGTTCCTTGTCAAAGTACTGCCGTAAGTAACAAGCTATTGCACATCCTGTTCTTCATTAAAACAGGCAGGATATCAAAGTAAAAAACATAAGAAACATAAATGTAGAGGAATTTTAGGATTGAACTGTAATCTATACCATGCAAGTGACTTAATAAGGATCTCAAATGATAAAGGAATTCAAGTCTGGGCAACATAACCAGAGCAACTTTTTTTCTCCCATCACTTATGATCTAAACTAGTATTTTTTTCCTGCACTATTAAAAACATCGAGTTCTTGAATTAATATTTAAGTTAATTTATAGAGAAGCTTGGAGGAGGTGCATGATCATCAGTTCCTGCGAGTACTGTTTCTGTCCGTAAGTTTTTGTTTTTCAGGCAGGTAGTCTTCTCCAGTCATATTAGTACTGTTTCTACTATAGGAGAGTGAGCGAATACAAATATTTTCATGAATATGTGGTTGTTTTAAGGCATTCATTTTGGCAGTTTTAATATTTATGGTAATTTTCAGTAACCATTTGTTTAATTTGCTGTTTCAGGCTTCCATATGAAGCAGACCTGAGCTGTCCAGGAACAATATATACTTATCTGCCCAGGAGAGGCAATAATAAGCAAAGGCAAATTTATTTGACCAATTGCACCTAATTAATAAGCTCCTACCGAGTAAGAATATGGTGGATATGAAATATGGAATAACCTCAGGGAAATGGAGAATGTGGGCATGTCTGCAGATAAGAATACGTCAGGTTTCATCCAGACATCGTGGCTAACCAGAGCAATGTAGGAATAGCAGGAGAGGCTTCCATGTAAGCTCCAGCAACTCTGGTGGGCTTGGATTAGATGTTTTGAGTGCCTTGTCACTAATGCTGTTAGTTGTTTTGGCTGGCTGGAGTTAGTGGGAACGTATCGAGCAGAGCTGCTTGCTTAGCTGGAAGTGTGGCCCGATAGGAGTGAAGCTGACTCTGTCCCTGTGAATTCTCTGTGCTGTTTATTTCTGTATTGCTTGAGAGCAGAATCAGAGTAACACAAATTTAATAGAGGAGATACGGAGGCAAAACAAAATCGTGTTTGATTGGTGTTATTCTTTGGAAACATGCATGCGAGAGGGAGCATGATCTGAATCAAACCGCAGCAAGTAGCCTTGGTGCATCCACAGACCTAGGAGGGTAGCGGGGAAGTTTCCTTCTGGTGTAGGTGTGGGGTGGCCAGGGAGACCTTACTCTAGGTGGAGCCTTGCTCTAGGATGTGCCCAGTTGGGCAGGTCCTGACTTTATCCTATAGTGTATAACATAAGCTGCTGTTCACCTCTGTTGTGAAGTGTGAGCACTGGCACTGGAAACGTGCATGAAACATGCATGTGAAGGCACTGCTCCTGGGACGGATGGGCTAGCAAGGGTTCAATCCCCCTCTAATCCCCGACTGAAAAAGTACACAGATACTGCAAACTTTGAAGGAGGAGTACATTAAAAGAAGCTGGGGGGGGGGGGGGCGGTGATCCCAAGCTTGAAAATTTTTAGGGATAACGAGGTGTCAGAAGCAAATATTTCTAAGAGCACCCAAGTCTGTTT
The DNA here is from genome assembly GCF_964035555.1 of Netta rufina. NCBI lineage: Eukaryota > Metazoa > Chordata > Aves > Anseriformes > Anatidae > Netta > Netta rufina. The sequence continues at coordinate 14,683,605 of NC_140136.1, forward strand.
TTGCTCTCTTTGTCTTTCTTTCCAAGGGCTGCTTCTCTCAAAATGCAGTGAAGTCAACCTAGAACGTGGGGTAATGCTGCCCGGTGAGCAAGAACACCGTTCCTGTTTTTTTCTCTCTTTTTGAGGTCCTTACAAGCTTGCAAGCCTTGGGCAAGCTTAATTTAAATCAGTGGGGAATCTGAAGGTCAGGAGGAGAGCTGAGGAAGGAAGTAGAAGGCTGGACACTTGACATTCCCCTAGCTCAGGGGTCCTGCGAGCGCTCAGGCTCTCACCCCACATGCTTTTCACATCCAGGCCTAGGCTCTGTTGCAGGTAACGTGAGCTCCCTCCAAGCTCTGGCTTCGTTTTGTGTTGTTTGCTTCCTGCAGATAGCTCTGTGCAGTGGAAATACACCAAATAGGAGAGGTGCTAAAGGAGAAATCATCTTCACTTGCTATCCTAATCATCTGATACAGATCAAAAAGTTGTGTTGCTGTCTCATGGGAAGGGCTTCCTCACTGCCGCTCGAGTTGGCTGTTGGTGAGAGGGTGGCTGGGAGATGAACTGTGCTGCAAAACACAGCGGGGCTCCCCTGCGGGGGTCAAATGTGGGCCCTGCCCCTGGATGTAGGCATGCCACTGCCGTTGTGAAGCCCAAGGAGTGTGTTAACGGGGAGATGCACATGCTAAGGGAAAAGCCGACTGTCAGGTCTCTGGTTTTTATTGATGTTGTACTATTTCTTCAAAAAGTAGCCAGAGAACACAGAGTTCTGATCTATTTCTAATACCCACATGGGAAAATAAACAAAACATCTTTGAATTGTTTTTCTCAGATCATTTTGCCCATCTGCAATTTTTTTTTTAATCACTAGTAACATCATACAGCTTTCAGAAAGCCCTGAAATAGGTCACGTTTTGCACCCGGAAGATGCTCACCAGTGCTCTGCTTAGAGTCTTGTAGCAGCAAATATAGACAATGTATAAAACCATGGCACATGTGTAAATTTGCCATCTCATTGCTTTTGCTGCTCTGGCTCTATTGTCAGTAATAATACCACGGCAAGGACGGTTGGAGGGGAGCCAAACATTTATTTGGTCTTTAGGCCTTGCTAGTGCGTTGGCAGCTGTGTGATCTTTGTGAAATTCAGAAATGCAAAGTGTAGCTTGTCTGTAAGAATCAGAGGAGGCTGTCGGGGCAGGTGCTTTTTGGAGCGATACCCGGCGAGCTGTGACACATGTAAATGGGGCTCTTCGACCACTTGCCCGTGTACATTGAGATTTGCCTGCTCTCTGGAGCTGTTTAATTAAGTTGGGATTCAGCGTTACACAAATGAAACATTGTGAGCTCGGACAATGGAAATGTGCCTTTCTGCAGCCCTGCTAGCTGGAAAGCCTCTCCTCGGGAGGCAGAGAGTGTGCTGGATAAACAGCAACCCAAAGTGGGGCTCTCGTAATGGTAATCCTCCGAGAGAACACGCAGACTGGTTATTTTCCAACGAGGTTAGCCCTCTGCGTGTGCTGTGCGGGGTGTCCACAATCAATCCAGTGCCAGCAGGCCTGGCGCTGGGGGCAGCAGTGGTTGCTAATAGCTGTATGTGTAAAAAAGCAGAGAAGATGCTGCTCCTCTCCCTTTCCAGTTTCCTTGTGCTGTTTCTGGGGTGGCCATTCTAGGCAAGGAGTTTTGTGAGCATGAGCACACCACGGTGTGAGCGTTTTGTGGGAGTGACTGATGTCTGCATTTATGGCTGGGGATGTGGGTTCTCTAGCCACCAGCAGAACTGCAAAGTGTTTAATGTTATTTTGATATTTTTTTAAATGATTCAGCAAAAGAGGGGTGAGAATGAGTAAATGTGAGTGCAAGAGTGTGGGCACCCCAAGGCTTGTTCCCGTTTGACCCCTTTTCTGAGGAGGGGAGAAGAGGAGGCTTTGAGGTTTGCTCTTGGTCCACTTTTGCTCATGCCTGCAGTGGACCAACAGCAAATCGCTCCTGCTGCAGTCAGACTGCTAGTGGAAAGTTCAAGCTGCTTTCTTTAACTTTCTTCCTCCTCAAATGCAAATGGGAAGGAGCCGTACCAAAGCCTATATGTTCCTTTGCCACTGTACATTTACAGCCAGCTGGGCACGCTAATAGCCAGAATCACACAGTGGAGCAGATAAGCAGACTTGCGGCATCAGGCTGGCTTGAAACTGCTTAGCATTTATTCATTGTTCTTAGTCAATATATGCAATTTTATTTCTGGAGTCATTTGGGGGATTGAAGTCAAACTGAAGTGTGATTAATTGTGCTGATAGTTGCTTGCTGGGGCTGGAGTGCAGCGTGGAAGAGTTCAAATAGGACCAACTGCACAAACTAAGGACAAGTCCAAGCAGTACATTAAACTGTGCAAGTGAGATTAGCTGCACCAATCAGGGGCAGAATGCTGAATATTTGGAGGACCAGAATACTTTCAAAATGAGAACAACCAAGTTAAAACAAACTGAAAAAACTGAGCCAGGAAACCACTTATCTTTTGGGTCTCGTCAGTCCCCGTGAGACTCGCAGCGCCACGCTTCCTTCTCTGAAATAACCGAGTGGCCCAGAGCCGCTGTCGTGCAGCGCTGCAAGGTCAACCACAAAAAGCTGCAGGTTGCTGAACTCAGCAGCTATTTTTGTTATGAGCTTGGTCTCTACATGCCAACAAGCTCAAGCTGAAATGTAACTTGCCCGGGAAATTAGTTAGTGTGCACACAAATACAAGATTATAATTACTGCTACAGAATGCTGCTCACTGGAGAATTGAGCTTGGATGGGAAAGCTAGTCTGCTTCTTTGCCCATTTGGAAGGAAAAGCAACAACGAAAGCTGCCAATATTTTGATGTCAGCATCCTTTGTTTTTTCTGGCTATCAGAGACCTCTTTGATCCTCGTGCTGCCAGAAATGTTTGCTCTGGCCGTGCTCTTTTTTTCCTAGCGGATCAACTATTTTTCCACAGGTTGTGAAAATCAGTCTTGCATTTGATCAACTTCAGAACGTACATCTCTTAGGCACCTGTTTCTGTAGAGACCTCCCCGTGCTTTCAAACATGTAAATCAATTTGTAAGCCGTGACGGTAGGTGGTCCATGTTGAACCCAAATGTAGGTCCTCTGCCTTTGCTCGGTGATGACACTGCTCGGCAGTGTATTACTGGATGGGGGATGTTAATTAAATTCAGTGACCAGGGGACGCTCACACGGTGTTTTCAGACATCAGGCAACAGCACTGGAATGTGTAATTCATGGAACTGTCCTGCTGCCTTCTGTGGGACTTGTTGGGTGAATGTAAGTCTCCAGCTATAAACAACTCTGAGTAGTTAATAAGATATCTCAAAGCAAAAGCAGGCTCCGTGCTTCGTGTCTTATTTTGTGTTTCTGTGGTTTGTGCTCTGCAGACCTCTGGTGTCTTACAATAACTTTCAAGATAGGGCAGAACAGGAGACTTCCCACAAAGCAGAGGGCCCGCACCGGTCGCTCTGGTTATTCTTGGTACTAGGAGCTCCAGCTATAATCTTCTAGGAGACAAATCATATTTTATATTATACAAGAAGAATATATTAATTTTTCATATTTGTCTAATTTTTCTTGTCTGACCATCTGTATATATAAAGTATTAGTGAGATTAATCTTGTGATAGTTGAAATCCAGTAGGATGTTTTTAGTTGAAACACATATAAATAACTGAACTAGTATCACACCATAATCCAAAGCACTGATTTTACATTATAGTCATATATCAGAATTTTTTCCTTTATCGGAGATGTTTTATAACATTTAATGATTACAACAGTGTAGGTGGTAGGATGAAATTGCCCATTGTGCAAAGGGTACTGCTGATGTAGGAAATTGCTTTTTGTATCCACAGATCAGAATACTAAATCATTTAAGAATTGGTACATATCCAAAATGCATCTGTTGACCCAGATTCTGTCCTCTGATAACAAGACTGAAGTGATTGTTTTTCTGAGAACCCAATAGATTTTATTTACATTAGTGGAAGTGCCAATAAGTGCTTGTTGTGGGATTTGTAGGATACTGCTTTTCTTAAAGAATGTGTTCACGGAACTCGCCTTTCTGTTATCTCCGCTTATCTTTCTGATTTGGGGAAATATTATGCTGAGAATTTAATAACCGTACTAGCATTCTAGCAGAGAGAAAGGGGAAAAGACATGTTCCAGGCAACACCGACAGTAATGTAATGTTTCCTGGGCAGCAAGAGTGACGTAAATGCTGTGAACCGGATGCTTATGATACTAATTTCTTGAGAAATACAAGGTGTCCTTGTAATTTATATCTGCACAGAAAATGACCTGGGGGAACTGGAGACCTGAAAATATCACGTTAATCCTGTCCACGTCTACTTTATTCTGTGTAACACTGTTTCCAAAGATGGATTTCCACCTGCTTTCTTCTTCCAAGTCAAGAGCCTCTTCTGGTGATCCCTCTGCTCTTCTTTCAGTGAGCGAACACATGTTCTTGGAGAATTAGTCCTGGCCTGGAGTTTCTGTGCTGTGACCTGCGAAGAGCGAGCTGTCGCTCAGTCATAGTTCCTTTCCCATATGGAGACACGTTTCTGCATCCCTGCTCTTTGTAGAAAAGTGTAAGCCCTGTATAATGAGGATACCAGATGTTTGCCTTTAGACAGAATTTGCATTATCATGGCTCCCAAGCTGCCAAGAAGGTCTGGACTCCAGCAGTGGGTTATTTCCTTACTGAGAGAGAACAGAGTAGACACATGCATGGGATAGTTTATCCTGTTCTGTATTTATTCATAATAATCTACACTTCTGTATATATAAAATACACCAGAGCAAAACAAGTAGAGGTTACAATTCTCAGAGCTGAAGAAAACACGTGTGCTTCAGACTCCTGCTGCTTTGTTTCTCGTTGCAAGCTAGACCAGGCACTGAGATTCACATCAACTGCTCCAAGAGCCAGGGCAAAGTAGTATTTATAGGTAAATCTGCAGCACAGACCCAAGAGGAAGGAAATAACCATTGCATCACCTTTCCTTGCTCTGCTGCGAGAAGGATGGGGGGCAGTGCAGTGCTCCCGGAGGACCTGTGCAGCCCGTGGTGCTCCCAGGGGGACCTCGTGCTCCCCTGCCAGCCCCATGACCTGCAGGAGGCTCTCACCTACCAAGGGCTCTCCTGGCCAGAGATGTGCTCTCAGAGCTGTCGCTCTTTGCTGGCAGGGAAGGAGCCCAGCTGTCCTGTTCAGATTGTCATATGTTGCTTATATGCCATCGCCCTTCCCGGCTCTGCTTACGGCATCTCTTCATCTGTAGGTTAACTTTGTGCTGCCTTGGCTCTGTATTTCATGGTTATTTTCTGGGCTCTGCCATTCTGTATGGTTGAAACGATGAAAACCCGGGGCATGTTGATGGGATAACTTGTACCAAATGAGACTTCTTTGAAGAAATGAAACGCTTCCTTTTTTTTAGCTTAGACTCTTCCAAGAGGCTTTGGGGCCCAACACTGTGCTAGTGCAACTACTGCGGCTTCAGAGCTGGAGCTGGCGTGGGTCCCACCCGGCTCGGAGCGTGGGCAGAGCGTGCTGGCAGCTGTCAGTACCCATCTGCGGAGGCATAACCAATAACAGGCATTGTATTTATAAAGACCCCTTGCTAGCAAATGCATTCAGCCTTCTGAAACAATAGTTCTTCCAACTAATTAAAAACAACATTACCCCAACAATATTACATACTCGAGAAGTAAACAAACCATAAAACGATCAGCAAGCACAGCAGTATTCATTTAGAAGCGTATCTGCTGGAGCAGAGGGTAGAAAATGAGCTCGATTTGGGGTTGGAGAGTATTCTGTGCTCCTGGGATCAGCACCCAGGAGCGGGGCCCATGTCCTGCTGCTGGCACGGTGGCAGAGCTCAGAGCAGCAGGTGGCAGCCGAGTGAAAAATCCCATCTGGCAGGAGCAGAGGTGGCGGCACCGGGAGCTTTGGACTCCAGCAGGTTCATCAGAGCATCCATTTAATAGGCAGCAATTACAAGGACATAAATCATGGTGAATCTGATCGCTGTTACTCAAGGCTCTGATGTAGCTTGTCTCCAAGTCCTTTGTAACGTGTTGGCGACAGGGGCTGAGCAGTGACACCGCGAGGAGGAAGCTGCGGCTGGTGGCAGCTGGAGGCAGCGGTGCCAGTGGCCAGCACTAGCCATGCCAGGGGATGAACATTTCTCACTGACTTTCTTGTAAGGGAAGTCTAAAAAGGAGTTTTTATTAAAAAAAAAAAAAAAAAAAAAAAAAAAAAAAAAAAAAGTCTATGAAAAGCTGTGCAAAGCTGAAAACTATTGCCACACCTCATTTAGCACAGGACTTTGTTTGGGTGTGGTGTGGTGAGGACTTATACCAAGACTTAAAACTTGATTCTGTCTGTCTGAATGAATCCCCGTGCACTGAGCAAATCTGGAGGAGTGAGTCCCCTTCTCAGAGCACTCAGTCCAGTAACGTTCCTGTTTCCTCTGCGCTGAGGACAAGGCAGCTCTGACCTACCCACTTAGCAGTTACGGACCGAAAATTGAGTAAGCAGAGAATGCACAAAGTGAGTCCCATACTGCAAACTTGTTTTGCAGTTTGGGACACTTCACCTTCTTTTTTTTTTTCCCCCCTGAAACTATTGATTATTGTTTTGAGTTTTGCTGTTAACATCCTTGCCTTCTGAAGAAGAGAAAAGAAATCGAGTTCTAAATGCATAATTGCATGATACCATTTATTAAAAGCTATGGTTGTGTTGTTGTGTGAACTGTTTGGCCCAAATCATAACTTAAGTGCTGCAAAAACATAAGCATAAATTTCCGTAGTATAAAGAAGCGGCTCAGACACACTGAGCAGAGAAAAATAACTTGTATATTTGTTTACCTCTTGCTGTGTATGTCTGTAAGTGATTGTATATGTGCTATGTTACAGAGGCAGCTGATATTGTGTTGGATGCAGCAAAATAGGCCAGTTCACATCAGTCAAGGCTTCTATAGGTCATCTATTGATATATCTGGGGACTAGTCAATAGCAGAAAAAGTAATAAGAATGTATATACTTGTTTTTTTCTTTTTCTTTTTTTTTTTTTTTTTAATTTTTCTTCCCTCCTAAATAGCTATTCTCTTCCTAGTCTCAGGTGTTGCTGGAGTTTCTCTTGCTGTGTCCAGATCCCCACATAAGATCCCAACAGGTTTTCCCCTCCTAGGACCAATTTGGTTGGTGGCTGCTGACCTACTGCACCTATTTCCTGGAGGACAGTGCATTGCCCAGTGCAGGCAGACTGCTGATGCCCGGGTAGTACAAACTGCCTCAGCCCAACTGACAGCAAGGCAGTGTCGAGAACCAAGTCCCCACTTCTTGAGTACCTGGTGGTAACAACCTAAATAAGACAATGCTTATAGGAAGGGTAATGTCTTGTTAAATCTATCGGTGTCATTGCAGGATACAGACAAAGCTTCAGTTTTTGTTGTTGTTGTTGTTTAAGTCTGAAGTCCCAACACTGAGAAAAACCTTGTGTCCCAGAAAAACAGCTCCAAAAAACACATTTCTGCTCTTTGCCAGCCTTGCCTTGTGTCCCTTCATTATTGGGGCCGTAACAGTCTACAACAGTATGTTCAATTAACATAAGCAATTACCCAAAGCGGATGTTAAATGCATATGTTGTTGGTAACAAAATATCATGTGGTATTTATTTTGTTCATCCGAAAATTCTCTTCCCAACGTGAGCTCCGCGTTGGCTGGGTTTGCTGTAGCGGTGTCTGGTTCTTAATAGCAGGGCTTTAGTGGTAACTGCAATTTGCACAGGAACAATGAACTCTTTGTCACAATGAAGCATTTTGATTAGATGAGCTCAGTTGAAAATGAAAATAAATTCTTCCAACTTAGGAAAGGTATCATCTGAGTTATAGCTGGGTCAGGTCAGAGCTGAGTGTGTATTCTAAGTAATTCCTCTGTGGAATTATTACCATCACCATAATAATATCTCAATGGAATAAAAATGGAGATATTTGTCCTGATAGCCTTTCACTTTTTATTTGGAAAATCATTATAGTTACATTATCTCAAGGTTTATGGAGGAAAGATAACACCTGCTCCAGGAATCTACTGAAAAGTTATTTCAAGGGGAAAACTATTAAACTAGAAATTAGGCAGATATTAAAACCAGAACACTGTTTTCCTTTGTGACAAAACTCAGTCTTGAGTTGCATAAAGCTCCGGGTTAATCACAACCGGTCCTTCTGTCTGGGGCCAGAGCCACGCTTCACCCTGCGTCACTCTGCCCGCGGGGAAGTACAGGCGCTCTGGAGCAGGCTTTTAGGGGACGGGTATCGGTTCCGATGAGACGTGCAGCACGACACTGCTCCTTCTAGGACAGTTTGAAACTCATTCTCTGGTCGTTGGTTTTCCGGTGGTAATGATCCACAGTCGAGTCTTTGAATATTAAGAGCTTTGTCTGTGCACCTCCACTGAAAATTCTATTTTAAGGAAGTCTCCTCTTGTTTCATATCCCTTCTTTTCCTCCAATCCCTGGAAAAATGTGCTCACTAGTACTTCTACTTGGGGTTAAAACGCCTGAAGTGCTTCAGCTCAGTGATGGACGCGTTGCCTGGCTGGTAGCATCATTTATGGGTGGGGTGTGGGAAGCTGTCCTGTGTCCTTCAAGATAATACCTGACTCGGCCATAACAACATTTATATTTTTTAAATATATATATGGGTTTCAAGCCACTACTTCAGTGCTAAAGAAATACTTCTGCCCGTGTCTCCGACGTGTGCAAGTTTCTTTTGGAGGTGTTCTACTTCCCATCCCACGGCTTCTGTATGGAATTACTTTTCTGTGGACTAAGAAAATTTTTAGATTTCGATGCTTGCATTTCTGCTTGCCCTAGTTTTCTTTGAGCATGAAGAAGTTAATCCTCCCCTGAAAGAAGTCGTATGCATTACCTTGTGCGGAGAAAGCTGGTTTTAATATTACGGTTTTAATATTACTTTCCTTCCTTGCACTCCAGAATGACAGTTCCAGTTTTGTTAGCGCTACTATTTTAGGAGATAGAGAAAGGCAAAACTGAGGAGTTAATACTTTAATTTCATTGAAAGCCACAGGAAATGGGAATCGTCGATGCTTGGTGCTTTGATGGTGACTCATCGGTGTTAATGGACTTTTCTTCTGATATTCTTGCATCTCTCCCTTCCTAAAAAAAAAGTTGTGCCAGCCAAGTTCTTAAATGCCTGCAGCATCTTGGTACCGCAGTGAATGTCTGCAGCAGCATGGGCTTATGCAGTGTCGATGCCATAGCTTTCTGTAGGGAATGTTTAGGTGTGGGAACGGGGAAAAACACATTTTGGTACAGGGAGAGATCTCTATTAGCTGCGCTGACAAACTGTGTGAAGGCAAACCAGCCGTAAGACTCCATTAATTTGATTTTAATCTTTACTTTATAAACCTGAGATTCTGGATGATAGGACACAACCACTTTAATTAAATTGCTTGTGCTTCTCTTTTTTTGGCAAGAGCTTTGCATAGTTAATAAGGACAGGCTTACCCTACCTGTACGTAGCTGATTTGTGTCACTTGCAGGTTATCGTACCAGCTGCCATTTGCACTGTGAATCATCGCCCGATGTGCAGCTCTTAAGCAACACAGAAGTGCTGATTGGCAGAATAATTAAAAACTAGGTATAACACTATCTGTTTATGCTTTCAACCTCTTAAATAAATGTTTGGATTAACATTTTTTTTCGAAATACTCATATTAGCCATCGGTGTTGGGAAGAAAACCCATTGCAAAGAAGCAAAGACATCATGCTGCCTTCATACAAAGCTCTTACCATAGCTGCTTCTGTGCCCTGGCATTAGCTGCAGTGAAACCAGTGCTACCTGCTTCTTCTGGAAGCCCGGCAGGGTTTGCAGCTCTGCCCGCCGTGGTAGTTCCCTGCAAAGAACTCTAACTGTCAGAAGCCAGCTTGTGCTTCGGCCCTGAACTTCTCAGTTTCGCAGCAGTCTGCCATTAATTAGACCAACTTATTGGTAGCACATGTTGACTGAGTAAATGGTTTATTTTCCTTAGCACAAAAGGTGGTGAGGAAATCAACAAGTCTTACATCGTACGATAACTTTTCTGGTTTGTTTTCCTTCTTTCATTCCTTTTTTTTTTTCTTTTCCACTGGAACTTCTCACATAAGCCTGCATGTGTGAATTGGCGTCAGCCTTCTGCACATGGAAATAATATGCATGAAATTGTAATCGTTGCCAGCATCCAATAAAATGGCTCTTATCCAGGGCAGTGGGATCAATTATTTCTCTAGGAGGCAACGTATGTGGTGCCGTTAATTTTACAAATAAATTACAGGAAGAAAGAAAGAAGGAAGCATGTCTGATGGATCATTATCGATGAAGGAATTTATTTTACCCAGTAATTGTCCTCCGTTGGTTTGTGAGGAGGGAAGGACGTGCCTTTATCGTTATCAGTGCTCGCCCTGGAAGCTGAGGCATCGTGTTTTGTAGCGGTCTTCTGGGGGGAATTGCTTTTGCATCACCTCCTCCAGAAATTCCTGCAGGGTGTGTGGACTGAAGGATGCAGGGGGACAGCTCGTTGGTTGTTTTGGGCTGTGCTGATACTGATTCAAAGGGGTTGTGCTGTGGTCACATTGAGCGTAGTGTGGAGCTGGTTGGTCCCAAACCCAGAGGTTTCATGCAGGTGAATTTATATGTATATATTTATGAATAAATTTCCTAAATGAAGAGCTACAAGGTTGTATTCTACAGGTCTTGGTTGTTTATTGTAACTCTGAATTTTAAAATGCAGACCTGCATTGTTCTCCAAACAGTTTCTTTTAGTTTCCTGGCAGATAAATGTTGCAACAATTTTCAAAACTTGTCTTTAAGTGATTAACTCGCGTGAACACTTGGTCACTGTCCTGCGCAGATGCTGTTGGTTTTTTTAACCTTTTTTTCCCCCAGTCCGAACACAGCAGTAGCACAGTTTGAATGACATTTCCAGATGACCCATATGAAAACCTGCCATGAAATACCTTGGGTGAGCCCCCCAGCCCCTGCTCCAGCCCTTGCAGACCGTGCCCAGGCTCTAGAAAAAGCAGAGAGGTTGAAAAGCCCCGCGGCCGTTCGGGGCAGGGTCCTCAAGCTGAATGTGCAGGAAACACACCGAGGAACCGTGCAGCCGTTCCCCTTCTTGTAATACAGAGCATCCTGGGATCACAGAAGCACAAAAAGAGTTTAAAGTCACTGAGGCGTAGTACTTTGCCTAAGAAATCTTAAGCTTTCCTTCAGAGTGATTCAAATTGACTGCCAGCCCTAAACAGCTTCAAGATGCATCCAAGCTACCTTTGCACTTCATTTATTCTGGCACAACTAAACAGAGCCTTTCTTCTCCTCTGTTAAGACATGAGAGCTTGTGAGCTTTGCACTCATCCATGAGATCACATACTGGGTCTCAGTTTCAGACCTCAGTAGTAGCAGCTGGTGGAATAAAAGGATTCCTTGGAATAGCACCACATCCCCGTGCTCGTGTGCCTGGGCTGGGGGGGCGCTGGCTGCCGGCAGCCTTGGTCCTCTGCCCAACCTGACTGCGACACCTCCGGGAGCGCGGGGCGGTTCCCTGGTTCCCTGCCTCTCTGCCCCTTGGTTTCTATCCAAGAGAAATCAAAGCCCACGAGGAGCTGCTGCCCTCTTGTTCGTGGCCTGGGGTGAGCACGGGGGGCTGTGCACTGAGCCTGGCTGCTGTGCTCAGGAGCTGGATGCTCCGAGACTGCGCCGTCACCGCGCTGTGCTGCTGCTCTGGGCGTGTGGTGCCTCTGGCAGGGAGGGGGGGCACGTTCAGCCTGGGGCTGGCCTCCCCTGCCAGGTACTGCCAGCCCGAGCACAGGGGTTTGGTAACTCAGCAGTCAGCCTAAAACACACACACAGCTTCCAGTTTGGTTAGGCCGTTCTCATGTCCCTTGCTCGTGATCTTTCTGCTGAACGTGGGTAAATTTTAGAGGCCCGCTTTTGTGTTAGGTGCCTCATGTTGGTGCCTTATGAATGAAGAACAAAACCACAACCATTTCATCAACTTCTCTGTATAAAACTTCTTTTGTAGAATGCAGCTGTGAGTGTGTTGCCAAAAGTTCTGCTGAATTCAGCAGTGTTTTCAATCTCCATCTATCTCCGGTCTAAGCATGTAGGTAGGGATAAAGCCTTGGTGATAAGGTTTAGGCATTTCCAAGCATAGTGCCTCAGTCACAAGTACAGTGAAATTGTGCTTCCTTCAAAATCTTTATTATTACCAAATTAAAGGCACGCTTCAATAGCACTGATGGCATGCATGCTTTGAACCTTCGGTTTAGGTAAAACCTGGCAGCCCTGACTTCAGTGACCAAAATAGTTGGGCTGCCCAAGGGGCCAGAGTTCTGTTAGATGTGTGTTCCTGCAGTGTGCCTGCCTGAGCCTGGTAACTCGACTATTGAGGGTTGTAGGATCATGAAATTATCAGGGTACAAGGGACTGCAGGAGGTGACCTCCACCCACTGCGTGCACCAGGCACGGTCTGCTGTGTGTTTTGGTCAGCTGAGTCCAGAGTGCAAGGCTTTACCCAGAGTGTTTTAAAACACGCGTGTTATCTGCCACAGCCCCTCAAAATCAGCAAGTAAAGGAAAACCTTTCCTGGGGCTGCTCTTGCAAAGCAAGAAGGCTCACAGCTTGAGAGGAAAGCGAATGGCAATCATCTTACAGGGTATTTATTGCAGTACTAAAAATGGTGTCTTAAGAACCACTGATTTGGACCACGATGAAACCTTTAAAGGAGAATTGCTTTCAGCTGGGGAATCCTCTGGGACCTGATTCTCAAAACAGGGCATTTGCATAATCATTGTCAGCATGCAAATTCCTGATTTTTGAAGCATAAAGGGCACATAAATGTTTGGTAAAGAGGACCTGATGTGCATTTTTTTAGTCTTTCTCAGTTGCAAAAGAAACATTATGATATTGTTGGTATGCTGCCTAAATTTAAACACATTTATAATAGGAATAAGTCTATTTTCTGCAGATTTGTGTTTGTATGTATCTGTAGCTTTGTGTGTGTAGGTACAATATGTATACATGGATGATCTATACCTTATAGGCTTGCTCAGCTGCTAAGTTATATGCATTGAGAAATATGTTGTCAACCTCTACCTTGTACATTTTCTGCCTCTTAGAGACAGTTTAATAAAAACAGGTGCTTTTCCATAAGAAAAGTTCAGCAGCCATACAGAAATATGCACAGCATGTTTCCATTTCATCTTTACATATCTTGTAATTAAAGATGTGCCAAACTCCTAGAAAATAATTCACTTGGTCAGTGAACCACATTATTCAGCGATTTGCAGATAGCACAAAAGAGAAAGCTGAGGCATTTTGATTCACTTTGCAAATCGACCTCGTATTCCAGCACATTATGTCTCAGCGATGCCCGGCAAATTGACTCCCATTGCTTCACACCACATTACCATGCAGCAGGTCAAAGCAGCACGTTTTTTTGATCGGATGCAAAGCGTTAGGTAGCAAGTATTAAAATCACAAAAAAATTGGTGGAAGAGCCGTTTCGGAGGTGGATCTTCAGGAATTTCTTCTTGGTAGAGTTAGCATTTATGAATACACTTTCAGAATATAATCAATGGATTCTGAGGCACATAGTAAAGTCAATCTTGTGTGTCTGTAGGGCAAGCCTCGCTGGATTTTAGGAGGCTTGAGGCTTTGTTTATGTTAAGGGAAGTAGGGTCACTGCGCTGATGCATTATGGCCTGAGCTGCTGCAGTGATGCAGGGCTTCATCCCACCGCAGCTGGATCCACGAAGGTTTCTGCCCCAAATCTTCACTCCTGCTGCTGGGGCTGCGGCGTTCACAGGCTGCAAAGCAGGGAGGGAGAACGTGGTGGGGGAGAGATCCCGTGTGGGATCACTGCCATCCCTGCTGCGAGGGGCTCTTGTTCTGAGTCAGGCAGAAGGAGCATCCCTCATCCCCGAGCCCTCCATTTCCCTCTACAATATCCCATTGGCAACCCTAGGGGGCTGCCACGCTTCACAACCCTGCCGCCTGGCTGGGTCTGGCAGGAGCTGCGTGGGGCCAGCAATAACGAGGTGTCCCGGGTTAACTCCTGTACCCCTCCGTGCATGAACCCATTTCGGGGCCTGAGATGTCAAGGGACAGCTGTAGCAGTCCTTCGTGGTCCAGCGACCAGCAGGTCTGCTTCATCAGAAACCTGGTAGAAAATGGGTTTTCACCTGAAAATGCTTCCTGGGCAGTGTTACCCTGCAATGCTTGCGCAGTGCCAGCCATCGCCCCCCTGTTCCGGGTGCTGTGAAGCGTGCTGGCTCCCTGGTTGGGAACCAAAGCCTTGGGGCACAGCCACTGATTTCCAGCTGAGCCATTTTTTGTGCTTTGGATGGGCCTGGGCAGAGAGCTGCAGCCTGGAAGTCTCTTGCCATTTCCTCTCTTTAATGCATCACCTAAATAACCTGATGAGAAGCGTGGAAACTTGTACTTCTGTGTTAACTGTTCTGCTTTTACGATGTTGGAAAAAAAAAATGCTGGCTGTGCTTTGTGACACTTAAATTCCTCCCAGAGATTTGCCTGCGATCCTCTGGGGGAGAGGAGGGGCTCCCAGCCGGGGATCTCTCCAAGGCTCTGTGCTGCTGCCACTGTGCCTACTCCGAGGTCAGGGGTGTGTGGCCTTTTTAGTGTTTTTTAAAAGAAGATTGGAAAGAATATTCTTATGGTTGGGTGGGATTGGGAATATTTCTTAGCTGTGGACATGGAGAGGCTGGGGTGGGCGGTAGAGAGGAAGGTGGAGCGTGCTGTTGCTCGCAAGGTTTAGCACTAGTCGCTTCAAATCTTCTTTTGCTGATCTGCTGAAGATTGTGTAATCTCTCTAGCATGCAGATGTTGAACAAAAGAATATTACTGTAACGTCCTTAATCTGTTTTTCCTTCTTCCCTTCCTTCCTTATGATCCACTCCCCGTTCCCTCAGGAACTGAAAGTATAAAATGGAATTTGAGGAAAGGTGCACATCTACTTTCCAAGAACTAGTTCTCTGCAAAGAGATTATCTGTATTACTGGGGAAAGCTACTGCTCATTAGATGTCTAGCTGAAGATGCAGTTTAAGGCGATAAATAAAGTATTCTGGATCACAGCACACAAGAATATAATTAATCGGGTATTTGTTCTAGTATGACTGCATAGGGATTTAACAGGAGATCAGCGGTATTTAGTAATTTCACTGATAGCTTTTTTCCTTCTCTAGCTGAAGGCCTCTGCCTTTTTCTGGAATATCAAACTCTGCCCTAATTTGCACGACGTGGTCCTTTTTTGTGTATCGTAGTGAGGAAGCACATATGAAATAAAGGAAAGAATTGTTAAATCACGTGGGTATACAGGTAGCTTAAACCTTTACACCTTTTTAAAAATACAAATAATAGTAACAAAACCCGAAGCCCACAAAACTAAGCCAGAGCTGTAATACATTTGAAGAGACATTCCTGCGCTGCCACAGCAGCCATGGGGTAACACCGTCCTCTGCAAACCTCCCTCCAAAGTCCGGGCGTAATTGTTTGTGCCCCAGAAGCGACAAGAAGTGCGTTAGTTCACTGGTGGATAGGTATCGCTGTGGAAAGGTGCTGCAGAGGCAGCCCTGAAGGCAGGCAATGGACCTGGCACGGTGGCAGCGAGATGCCAGGGTTGTCCCTTGGGGCCACGATTTGCCCTTGCAGTCGCTGGGTGTTCCCGTGGGCACGTGGCAATGCGCATTGCAGGCGTTGGAGTTATCTCTGGCGTCCGATGCCTGCAAAGTGCCAGCGAGCTCCGAAGCACCGTCCGAGCTGTGGCTGCTGGTGACTGATCCAGGAGAAGCAGTTTGCTCATCTGTGAGAATTTGGGGCCAGCTCGCCCGGGTGCGAGCACACCCATGGTGCTGGCGTGGGAGAAGAATAGTCCCTTTTAATGAGTGGCAAGCTGTCTACCTAGACAATTTGCATGGGTAAGTGCAATCCATCATAATACATCACCGAAGATTAACCTGCTTATGAGACTGACGTGTTTTGAAAGGAAAACACCAAAGTGAAATTTATTTTCAAACTCCTAAGTCTGGGGCTTTGATCAAGAAAACAAAGCATGATGTTGTTTTAAGAAGACACTAATGACTGAAAAAGAAGCGATGTGTTTAAAAATCTCGATCTGCTGGGGATAATGGTTGCAGGGCTTGCCACCAGCTTCCCATTAGTGTCTGAAAAACTCCCATGCTGTACCCTGCTGCACAAAGCTAGCAGAAATTTTAATACCGTATCTCTGATTTAACTGGAGCACATGTCTATGAAAGACTTATTCTTTAAGATCAACAAATCTATTTCATATTGCTTGCTTCAGAATACAAAGCCTTAAGATCTGCAAGCATCAATGAACAGTAAAATATCTGGCCAAATGATTGACAGGGCAAGAAACCGACAGGTATTGTGCGTAATAGGCTAAAACCAGCCTCTGGAAAAAACATGAAAAATGGAAATTAAAACAAGAGAAAAACAAAGAGCATTTCAAATTTGTCTTAATTCAATTTTTATAGCTTTGCACATGATGTTAGCCAGCCAAAAGTGAGCGTGGTATTTTATGAATTTAATAGTACATTTCTGCATTTGTATGCTCATGTCTTTTATTCTGTATCAAAGGTAAATGAAAATGGAAACATAAAAGACTTGACTGTGATAGCATTCAGGTGACGTGACTGTGATAACATTCAGGTCATGTCTCATACATATATTTGAAATGTTAACTGCATCAGTTTGCTTACAACCGATAGTAATACAAAGCCTTTAGTACTTTTTATTAATGGGTAAAACTTAAGGATGGGCACCCGCTCCTCAAAGGAAACCCTTTTCTTTTTTTATGGGATCATCTGGAAAAGAAACCTCATTTCCCCATTGCAGCTTTGAATATTTGCACGAAGCTCTCATTTTTGTCTGCAAATGCTGCACCTTGACTGCTGGGGCCTGTATCTCTTCTTGAAGTTCCCTCGCTCGGTTGCTGTGCAGGCAGTCTAGCTGAAAAGAATCAGTAAAGTGAAACAGTGCTGTCCCCAAATGCTGCAAATCCTCATGTTTCCTTCAGTCTACTTGTACCTCTTGCATTTCCACACAAGATCAAGGCTTTTTTTGTTCCTGTCTGCCTGCAGTATCTCTGTCTCACATGCTAAGACAGTCAACTAGAAAAAAATAAAATTGGCTGGTGAGTGCAGGTCTTAGCTGAAGCGAGTGCTTGCTGTTTCTTCCGTGTTAGGAGGGTTTGCTCTGATTTCATGCAGGTACTGTTTGATGCGGCTTTTTTGTGCTATGCAAACACTGTATCAAGCAATCTCCATCAAGTAAACCAAAAGCCTTTCTATCTAATAACAAAGTGGATGTAAATAAGTTTTATAAGGTCTATTTCAATTATTACAGCATCTTTCACAAGTAACATTATCAGGGAGCTGTGAGGCCTGAAGGCTGCGCAGGTACTGCTTTATTTTGAGCAGAAACCCAGCAGCTGAGATGTGTTTGAACAAGGAGCCGACAGACGCGTGGCCTTTCAGCCGTGGGGCAGGAAGGCAGTTTTGGGATCGGCTCTCCATCACGGCAGCTTCTGCCCTTGGTCACACCACATCACCGTGTCGTCCAGCCATCAGATGTGTGGCTGGGATGCTCTTGTAATGTATGGGTGTGCCTTTGCTTTGGCTTGCTGCTGCTAGTCTTATTTGTCAGCGAAATTAGTGATATGTGACGTCGGTGATCTTTCTGCAAACCACATCTGTATCTGAGTGGTGAGTAAATCCTTTTCATGCTCTGTATCAAAACCCTGATCCAAGTCCTAATATTGAAGGAGGGCGGTTGTGGGTCTTTGCTGCTTTGATCAGCACCGAGATCTTGCTATAAACGTTTCACCCCAAGTTCAACACGCTCTTTACCTGTGTACCAGTGGTGTTGTAACTCAGTGTCAAAGGTATAAAGCATGAGGAGATGAATGAAGACTATCCCCGAAGACTATCCATTTTCTTAATCTCTATCAGCTATCCTGGTATCTTTCTACAAGCATTACTCCTCTTATCAATGTATGGCTTCACATTATGAGTATAATCACATCCATTCAAAATCCAGAGAACAGGGAAATTGCTAGGAAAGTGGTGAAAAGAAGTGCTCCTCTCAGGGGGGTTGTTTGCTTTCTGTTTTATGGACCTGGGTGTCTCATTTGTTGGGTTCCTCTAACCATCTGCATGTAAGTTGTACGTTCTGGTAGGACTGAAAATGTGAAATATGTGCATTTTTATGACTGGGATGGATAGCTGCCGAGGTGCTGACTGCTCTGGATGGCAGATGTAGCAGTAGGCCTAGGAGGGGCTTTGAGCAATATTCCGAAAGGCTGGCTTGCCTAGCTGTCGGTATGAAAGCAAACATGATCACAGGAGAAAAGGCTGCCAAAAGAGCCATGTCTTAACATCTGTCTTGTATAAAATACCTTCTTTTCCCTTCCATCATATGATGTTCGCTTTCTGGTTTCAGGCCGTATAGCTGCAAAGCTGGTAAGGCATTTACAGTTTCATGAATATCTGTGTTGAAAAGCTCAGACATTTTAAAAGATCTATGTTCTCAGCTAACTGGTACTTCAACTTTTGAGTTGTTTCTTTTTGCTGAAATGGATGTGAGAGATTAAGTTGCTATTTTTGTTCTTAGGAATCAAAAGTTTAGGTGCCAGTGTTTAGACCACACTAATTACACCTCCTTCTGGTTTTGAGACAGGCTGGATGGTTGGTTCTCGTTTGAAGTTTCTGGTCTGGAAGTATTTGGAGATACAGGTAGCCTGTAGTGTATTTGGAGAGGTAGATGTAGTCTACTTTGGCGGTTTTCAGTCTGGGCTGGGTCACCTCCCGGGTGCTCACAAAAGATAATTCAAGTAACAAATTCAAAGCCTAGTTTTTCTTAGGATCTCCACTGCAAAATACATGGATGTGTGCAAACAGAAGGTCGGAGGCCATTACACTGATCTGTTTGCAATTGCCTAGAAAAAGCGTCTGTCCGGGCCTATTAGCCAAACGCTCAGTTCTTTGCCAGTGACATCCTCAATCACCAGCAGCAACCAAACTTCAGGAGGCTTCCTCTGACACCGGGAAGGCTCCCTTGAAATGGGCAGGTGCTTTGCATCAGGCCCCGAAGCACTGCTGAGCAGGGCTTTGCAGCTCCTAACCCTGGGGGTCACCTGTCTGGGAAGACGTTGCCATCAGGATGTGACCCCAGGGCCAGGCACCCCAGCTGACAGGATTCATGGCTGGGAGCATTGCAGCACCAAACAGGGAGGGTACAGCTTTCTGTATGGGGCTTGCTTTAAAGGAAGGCTTTTAAAAGGAGAGTAAATCAGAGGTTGGCAAACCCCTGTGTTTTGACAAAAAGAATTTGCCTTGCGCAGCCCTGAATTGTGACAAGACTGTTGGAGAGGGGGTAACCCAACTACCAGCGCAGGGCTTTTCTGGCAGCCAGGCTGATCCTTCTAATAATGGGCTGAGAGGTGGGAAACGAGCAGAGCACAACACATTTCATGCTGCCTGGCCCTTTGCTGCAGCAAGGTCGGTGCAAGTTGTTCCCAGTTACACCCAGCGTGCCTGAGACTGGTGGGGGCGTGGATCTGGCCTGCTGCTGGTGGTAATAACGCCACGCTGCTTGGATGAGAAGCTGCCCAGGAGTACATCACATTGATAGCGGGGAGAAATAATCATTATGAAAACTTGAGAAGAAGTCAGATTTTCCGTGTAGACTTATGGCATGGTGGTTTGTGTTTGTTTGGGCTCTTTCTCGGTGTTCTGCAGAAGGTATCTCTGAAATATATAAGCCTGTCGTGTGTTAGTTTCTTGCCAATTTTTCTTATAATTAGTTCAGCATGGCACAAGACCTCTAAATGACCCCTGGTGCTGTGTCACAGATTGCACTTTGTATGTTTATATGAAATATCAGGATAAGAGTCAGCCTGGGAGCACTTTGCTTTTTTTCAAAGGGGAAAAGTCTCTGTGGGGCAAATGTTTGTGATAACTACAACTTTATTAAAACTTTTGAAGGAAGTGAGTAAAAGGAGACTGCAGAACTTCATCAGTGACTGCATTTTTCCCAGTGGTTATCTTTTTGGCTGAAAATGGAATTGAAAAAAGAGCCAGGCCCCAGTTTTTCATAGTGTTAAACCTCATTTCATTGATTACGCTGGGATAAAGTGAGTGTAAATCGTTACCAGTTTGGTTTAGTGCTTTGTACTGTTACAGGGGACAGAGGGTGCTATAAAGCCAGGGTGGGTGCACATACTCTCAGCATACTGAGGCAGCTCAGTCCGGTTATATGGCTCAAGTAGCTGCTTTTCCAGCCTTGGCTGCCCAGGGCCGTTAGATCCTAGGGGAATGGGCACAGCGAGTGTCTGTGCACCAGCCCTAAGCTCCAAAAAAGTGCCCTTCGTGGAGGAGACTTCTGAAAGCTGCTGCCTGAGCTGGTAGTGCACGTGCACATGTGAGGAGCTTGCCCAGGAGGCAGAAGCAGAAGGATTGCTTATCGCCATTTGGAGAGCGTGG
The DNA here is from genome assembly GCF_964035555.1 of Netta rufina. Classification (NCBI taxonomy): domain Eukaryota; kingdom Metazoa; phylum Chordata; class Aves; order Anseriformes; family Anatidae; genus Netta; species Netta rufina. The sequence continues at coordinate 14,704,183 of NC_140136.1, forward strand.
TTAGTCTGCGCATGGTCAGCACTAGCAGGGTCCCCCCAATGCTAGGCACATTTTTTGTCTACCTGGACTGCAGTGGCCTTGGGACACCGTGCCCGGCTCCCTAAGACAACAGAGACCCAACGCTGTCATCCTAATCCCAGGCTTTAGGTGTACTGCACTAGCTTTTTTCCTTTTACAATAGAAAAAAAAAAAAAAAAAGGCTAAGAATAAAGTCTAGTAAAAAGATGAGCTAAAGACCAGTCCATTTCAAAGGATTTATTTTGCAAATAAAACAAAGCTGTTTTGGATTGTGAAAAAGTCATAGTATTTTATAGCCCAACTGCATGCAAAAGGCAAGGTCTCCTAGGCCCTTTGCATCCTGCCAGCTGTGCCAGAAACATCTGCAGAAGCACAGCATTTAAACAAGACATGTAAATAAGCAAGCTAATTCATTAAAATCCAGAATATTACAGTTGAATTAAAAAATAATAATCTCTTGTCCCCTAGAGGTTTCTATATTCTCCTGGTAGGTGACTTAATGGGCAAAACTAACAAAATGTAACCCCAGTAAACACAAAAGTATGGCTGAAGGCTGCAGAGGCAGATCTTTGCATAAATGTGTGGTGTCTGAATATCTGAAATACTGGTACTGAAGCGGCGCCCTCCAGTCAGAGGACTTAAAAGGGGATAAAATAGGTTTCAGATAAAACTCTCAAAAGAGTAGGTGTTTTGAGGTGAATTCTTTAAACGTTATCATTAAATCGATTCAATTGCCACTGAGTTTAATTTGATTCAATGGAACTTCAAAAGCTGGGTCCCTTAGGTCTCAAAATCCCGTCCTTGACCTTGGTTCCTCTTTCTAAATGTTCAAACCTTGCCTTTGACTCTGGACATATAAAACTTCAAATATAAGAAACAGTTGTGTGGAGTTGCTAGTACTTCTCCAAGCTCTGGTATCCCTTTTAAGAGAGACTGCTTCTGACAATACATATGGTCAGGGTTTGGGAGCAGAATTCCTCATTTTCTGGGGAGGGAGAAACTTGCGGAGTGAGAAATAGCTGAAGATGTTAATAAGCCAGTCCTGGATTTCATCTCGTAGTTTTCCCGCAGTTGCACTAGTTGGAGGTTGGCTGATCCTTCAGATAAGTTGATTTCTCCCTACTGAAAAGCTTTGTTCCTCTCTTCTTGCTTAATGGCACAGCTTTTCTCGCATTGGCTGAATCATTAGGCCACGATTCACCACTTTCATCATAAGAGCAGCGTAATTTGAACCAGAATTCGTAAGCTGTTCGTGTATTCCTTCAGATATCTTGATGCCTCTTGTGTACCTTTGTTATGGTCTTGTTAGTTATTGCTTACAGCTGTACAATCCACATCATTTGGGTGTTTTTTTTGTAGTTTATAATCTTCATAATATTAACAGATTGTCTTTGCAAATTGCTTCCTCGTTGCTGTCACTGAATGTCTCCTTTAAAGATCTGAACTGCTTTGTGGCATTTAAATAACTGGCATTAATAGGATTATTAATGGGTAGAAAGTAGGAGAGATGTCTAAAATATTTCAGAATTGTACTTAAATTTGTTTGCATGAAGGAAATGAAAGATTGTTTGGAGAAACACCGAGTCAGTCTTGCTGGTCCTTGTGTTATACATTGCTTCCTGAGCTGCATTTCAGGGGAAAAAAAAAAACTCCAAGAAAATTCCATTGCCCATCAACTCGTAAAAGCAGAGTAAGTTGATGAGTTTAGTTACTCGCCTCGAGCCTGGCGACCTGGGAAGAGGTGGCTGAGTGTCTAACTGGTGTTGGAAGCATTTCCTCTTGGAGCAGTTGCAGATGTGTCCTTTGCTAAATTAACAGTTAGCCTTGAAAGGAAAGTATATGAAGCATGGATCAGCAAATTAATTAAAATTAAAAAGAGAAATGATGTTGAATTTTTCCTTTAAACTCAAAGCCAGTATTTGTTCTCTTCTTAAACTGAGATTTCAAATGCCTTCAGACTCTGGACTGCATCGTAATGTAGTCTTTCATGGTCCACTCCCATCTCATTGCCGAACTCGTAAAATCCCTGTGGCGGCTATGGCTGTGGATTAATAGGAAAGCAAAAGTTGGAAAGGAGAGTTTATAGGGGCCTTTTTAACACAATTTAGGCTGGGAACGGGAGTCCTCCAGAGCAAACACTTTCAGAAGTCCAGTGTAAGGACTGACTCCTAAGGTAAATCTTTCCTAGCTTAACAGCGGTTTGTTTAAGCACCATCAGTCAGTTTGACTGGCATGCACAAAATGTGTGACTTTCTTGAGATAGGTGATGGTTTTTTCTGCTGTACCGTACAAAGAAAACTTAATTTTGTTGTTTGATTGTGTGCTATTCTTTAACTATTGCAGTTTGGTGTATAAATGAACACTAACCCAAGAAACAAGATATGCTATTAAAAAGGAACTTTATATTGTTCCCCATCCTTCAGAATTGCCCTATTTTGGCATCTGAGGTTTGCTCTTAATTCTCACTGAAACCCAGTGAAGTTACAGAGGGGGAATTTTGGCTTCTTGTTTAATATAATGTGACATTTTACTAGCTTTTAAATAAATACCAAATTTAAACACAATTTTAATCAGTCCTAACAGGAGCACTCGTTTTTGTTTGCTTTGCTTTAGGTTATTTAAGATTTTAAAACACTAAAATTGATATATATTTCTAATATGCATAAAATAAAACCTTCCCATCAAACCCTGAATCTAAATTATTCCAGTGGTGAAAGCGCCTGCCAAAGACGACATTTTAAACTGCTTGAAGTCCCAGAGATTACCGGGGTCTGTACAGCTTCTTTAATCTGTATAAATGACTTTTTCTGATGGTTTCAATTTGCTGGTTATTCTTGAGGACAAAGTTGGGGAAATTTGAAAGTCTTATTTAGGTCAAAATATTTGTTTTACAGGACCAACATAAAAAAGTGACTGGTTTGAGTTCTAAACTTGGCTTTCAGTTCTAGAGAAAGCTTCTAAACAAGATCATTTCAGATTTCTGTTAGGTAATGGGGGAGTTTTAGGCGTTTTGATAGGGGGAAAAAAATCACCTATAAACTTTGCTGAGTTCAACTGCACCTCGCCAAGTGGGTGTCAGTCCTCTGAGCATTAGCACGAGGTGGTGACAAGTAAGGCTGCAGTCGGGGCTGCTAGTACAGGTGGGTATTGAATGGGTAACCCGTGCCTCTTGTCCTCGAGCAGCTGTGCCAAGTTCATTTCCTAAGGGCTCCGGCAGTGACCCGTCATTCTGAAAAGGCCTCTTGAGGCAAGGCTGGGGTTCGCAGGACAGCAGAGGGGGTGCTGAGATGGTGACTTGCTGAGTGAGGGAAGCAGTGGTCGGTGGTAGAGCTGGAAGTGAAGTCGCATCCCTTTATTCCTGCCCTCAGACCTTGCCTACTTCACCTCTCATTTCTGTAACTTGGAGCTCCTGTTTTAAAAGCCACAGTACAAAGGTGGGAGATTCACGAGTCCATCGGCACCTTACATTTTGTCAACTGGGGTTTGCCATGTGCAAGCTAATCAGGAATTACTTAAGCCATGTAGGACTCTAATTTATAGCTAAACAAAAGTGCTCATTGCAGTTACAGAGTAGCTGCCAAAATCTTGTAAATGACCATGTTAGTCATATTTTTTTCTTTCTTGAGAAGGAATATTTCTTTCTTTTATTAATATAAAACCACAATGTCATTATGTCACCCATGCATCCACTGTGTAATTACTCCATTTTAAAGATAAATCCATTGTCTTGGGATGCATCCATCATGGATGTCACCTTTAGCGCAGAAGGTGAGGCACTAAATGGACACCTTTTACTAATATTAATTTCTATATAGTCATCAATTGCGAGGAGACTATCCATTGTTCTCTTTGACAGAGACAGGCCAATGACAAAGATTAACTTATCCATCTTTGTGGAAGCGAGGGATCTGCTTCGAAGAGTGCTCTTCAAGATCTTGCTTTTCTGGCCCGAGTATATTATATTAATCTACAATTTGTTCATTTTAAACACGATCAATTATAGCAGGAGACTGCAGATCGCTTGTTCTTCACTGAAATGAAAGGTCAGAAATTAGAAAAGCTTTTGAGTTTCTCTCAGAAAGATTTTTAGTCAAAAAGAAAAGAAAGTGCCTGGTTTTGTCTGTTGCCTGCTGTGTTAATCTGACACTCAAGGGCTCTTGCTGGATCTTCTGCCAACCTTATCTCAGATTCTCATGTAATTTGAATGACAATTTATAGCGCTCATTTAAATTATGCAGGGGTGGTATTCTCAGAATATATGAAGGGTACAGCTTTGGGAACTTGCTAAAGCCGGCACAGGAGTCATTGAGGCCCCAGTGCCTTTACCAGCTGGTACACACTTTGCTCTCATTTCCAGAACCACCTAACTTGGGGGGATAGACAGGCTGCAGAGAGCCTTGCTTTCTTTGTTTAATCTTAGTCTGAGTCAGAGTATGCCATGTCTCCATGGATCTGCTCAAACTGCAACATAGGACAGATCAGATCAATGGCCTACAAATACATTTTTCCATTCTGTTTGGACAAAATTCTTTAATATTTTTGTATTTGAAATGTGTGTAAAATCAGACTGCCTTGCTGTGTCTGGAAACACGTTGGCGTTATATCGAATGATGCAGCAACTAGCTGCATTCTAGATCGTTGTTGTAAATCCGTGACATATTCACAAAGTTACATGGAGTAGCTGAAAAGAAATAGAACAAAATCCTGATTCAGGAGGGTTTTTCAGTGGGAAACAGTTCAGTACTGGTAGGGGTTCAAGCATCTATGGAAAAAGGATACAAATCTTATTGCAAGCACTGCTTAAATTACTGTGCTTTTAGCAAAACCTAATAACCTTGTCATTCCCTATGCATTTAATAATATGCACATTTAATAACATGCACATAATAGCATGTGAGTTTAGAGTAGACATTTTAAAAATGCTTAGCCAAGTTCATAGGTAGCTTTCCAATAAAATCGAATAAAATTAAACAATAATGTAATCACCTATTTCCCTTGTGAGCAGATGATTGTTTTCCATAGCAAAGTCTGTAGCCATGGCTGCATGTGCACGCACTCGGTGTGTGTCTGCGAGCTCTGGGAAGGCCAACTAGCTCTGTGTTCCTACAGGTAGGTTTTTTATGGCTGAGAAAATCAGCCTATGTCCAGCACATTATGTTAGTCATACTTGCTTCAAGCTAAAGGTTAAGCTAAAGGTTAAGCCCACTTTTACGAGTAACAGCTGCACAGCTCTCCCGGCAGTGCTGATTGGGTTTGCCGTGTGCTCCGAGTTTATTTGGCTTGGAACACTGGCGTAGGCGTAACGCTTCTGGACAAGGTCATGAGAAATTAGGCATATTACAGGTTGTAATGCTTCCATGATGAGTTCTGCCAAAAGAAATTTGGTCTCTGCCATCAAGCCTTCTTCAAAGTCAAATGCCAGGGGATCCTTTTTTTTGCACTGAAATTTCTTTCAGCATCTAGCTTATTTCAACTTTACAGAGAGGGCTAAGTTAACTTTCAGGATAAATTGAAATGTTTTAATTTGCAAGAGAGAGAAAATTGTTCTTTTCCCTATTCAATGTAATATGAAGCAGTATATATTAAAATAGACTGTGAAATGTTTCTGTTGTTTCTAATGAAAGCATTATATTCTGCTATGTAAAGTAGTACAGATGGTAAAATAAATTGGACAGAATATTGAACTTCTTAAATATGAGAAATTTTGTAGGGGGTTGTTAGGACTTAATGCTTACAGTCTGTCTTGTACCAAGTGTCTCTACACAAGCACGTGTAATTCTATTCCATCCTTCTCAATGATTTTAAATAGTCATTAGGATATTTTAACGATTTTGGATATTCTTTGTGTTTGTGAATTCCTGAACACTTTTGTAATTTGCAGTCTGCTTTCTTTTGACATTTAAATGTAAATTAGCATGGGTGATTTTTTATTGCATGCAAATTGCTGTGTTGGTTAAGGTCCTCTGCTTGTGGCATTACTACTTTTGCTTAGCTTATCACTAGCTCTAAGAGGTTATCCCTAACTTAAAAAGCTTTTCATGCAAAATTGTTAGTCCTGCACTCCATTGACTCCCAACAATTTGCGGTGTCACAGTTTGGTATTCTTCCAAAGCAGGGAGACGTACAAATGGATAGAAAATAACTTACGACTCATGTGAAAACGAGTTGCATTTTTATCAGATTAAAGACAGTAATTTTAACATCAAGTCTATTGAAAATGCAAGCTGATATGTGAGAAGCATGCGATAGACTGCAGAGGACACTTTTTAAATCTCTGTCCCATCTGGGCATACGTGTACTGCTGATACGGGTGCTGGTAATGAGGGGGGGTGACACAGCGTAGTGTGCGTTGTGCCTGGGGTTTGAAATGACACCACGCTAGTACTTTAAAATGTTGCCCTCAAACTTATCTCACTGAACAAAAATTAGATTTCTTTATCAGCAGTTTTAATGACTGCCAGACAAATTATAGCCTTTTCCTCGTTCTGGGTATGGCGGCTATTCCTGCTATCTGTTCATCTGCATTTTGTTCAGGGAAACTCAGGGACAAAAAGGGACAAATGTTGTCTGAAGTTTGGTATTCTAAACATCTGCTGTACATCAACAAAGTGTGTGTGCGTGATCTCCAGTGTGTCTCGATTTCTTTCTACAGTAATTTGTGTGGTCGTCAGGGAAGGAAAAATCCCTCCTGGAAGGACTGCTGTTTCTTTTTGACTGGGTGACCTACGGTGGACAACCACCAGAAAAGGACATTAGTCACAAAGTTGGCTAGGAATACTATTTATTAGGAGAAGAAGAAAAAGAAAAAGGGCTCTACTTGAGTGTGGATCTTTTCTTTAGTCCTAATTAGAACCACAATCCATCATGCTGGAAAGTTTCTATTCATTTTGGTGATTGGGGACATGACAAATGAATCTCAGAATAAATGGGATGTCAAGGCAGAGCAGGAGATGGATGTGTTCTGCATGGGATGAATGTAATAAGTACAGTTAATGTTGGCAACCAGCCAGCCCCATTGCCTCACGCTGGGCGAGTTGCCCCAAGGCTCCGACCGGGGGTAAAACACCAATAAATGATTCCCCTCATCTCCCATTTATTAGAAAATGAACACCTTGTCAAGGTTCATTCTTTGTTTTCCTGGCTGTCACTTTGCTTCGGGGATGGCAACTAATTGAATATTAGTTAATTGTTTCTAATAAAATGCTGATAATTAGATATCTCTTTTCATGTTGCTGGCCTAGCTCCTCTCTTTAATTTCACCTCCCTTTCAGTAGCCTCTGTTTCGCACACAGTCGTGTCGAGATTGATTATCTGCAGCGAGCGAGAGGCCAAGCAAGAAACTTCATTTAAGATTAATTTCAGGGAAACTGTTTTACAATTTTTCTAAATTGAATTTAGTCTTAATTTTAAAGTGTTAGGGGTTGTATGTCTTCAAAGGTTGCTTTTGGATAATTTATTATGCATCAAGTAATCAAAACCACTCTTGAACCAGGATGCTCAACATGTCTAAAGGCAGTATCTGGATTTAGCCACGCTGACAAGCCTCCTTTGCTCACAAGTGTTGGGGAGGGAAGGGGAGGCATTCCCTGGCATGCGTGCTAGATTGCTGGTAATGTGGCATATTTATGTATTATTAAGTAATTCCTGGAAAGGACTGTATTTTGCTCTTCACATCAGTCTCTCCGGTCTTCAGTGGTCTCCAGATGCTCAGAGGCTCAGAGGGAGTTGTGGTAAGTCCAACACTGATAGATGGTTTCCTCTAAACTCTTGAGAACCAATAAAACTGTGTCAGTTCATGCTAGCTCCTAGGTCAGAATGTGTCTTCTTCATATCGATATCTGAGCACCAGGACTCAGATGTGATGGCCTGCACAAGTTGAGTAGCTGTCCCAAAGGACCATCCTCTTATCTCAAGGAAATGATAACACAACAAATCTATTCCCATTTAGTTTGCTCACAAGCTGAGAATAGAATAGTATAGTATAGCTTCACCCCTGCTGCTGGGGTGAAGTGAGTAAGGGCAGAATAACAAAAGGCAGCAAAGCATCCAGGATTAGTACTGGATCAGGGCTTATTTGGCAAAATGGGAGGGCTGGAAAAGGCACCCGTAAGATCCCTTCCCCCGTAGGTTCCATCTTTCCCACACAAAACTGGCTTTAGTTGTTTGAATTCCCCTGTGGAGGGGATGAAGCTGTAGCATCCTTACTTCTTACAGGCCTTGACTTGTGGAAGGAGATCAGGGGCACGGATATTTGTAGCCTATCAATGTAAGAACTGCTGAGTTGGAAAAAGAAGCTGGAGAAGGATGAAATGAATACTGAAAACACCGAAATAAGCAAATGGAACATAATGCAAGCAGAATTAGAGTACTTGGAGGCTGTCCTAAGATATTCCTGGCCAAGTTTGTCCCTTGAAGCAAATAAAACAACCCCAGGGAGCAATTTGGCCTGCCATGCATACACTTGGACTCTCTGAAGGGAAGCAGAGTAACCCAATTGCATGGACTGAGAAAAACTGTAGCATTTTTTCTGTCCTATTTTCAGCTCTGAGAGATGCTGAATGTAATACATGAGCCATATACAGGCCTTGTTAACATCAGCTCACTACATTTTTACTAGCTTCCCAACGCACCAATTATTTCAAAATTTCTCAGCATGAGAAAAGGTCAGATTTGAATGAAGGTAAAAGGTAGGTGAGCACGTCCCTTAAACCTGGCAGAAAAGTAGGTCTGTAAGACTTGCTCAACTCCCCTCTACCCCTGTTTTTCTTTTGCTAACGAAGCCCTTGAGTTTATTAGTAGGAATTGGACTGGCAACCCCCAGAGAGCTCAGCATGTTCATGTGGATGGCTGTGCAGCCGTGCAGGGCTTTATGTTAAGAGAGGAAAAAAGGTCTGGCTCTGACATTTGCTCTGGTTTCGAGAACCTGGAAAGGCTCTCCTCCAAGCGGGAGGAGTGCTTTACACTGCTTGAGGAGAAGGATGCAGGCATTTCTATTTTACTCTCTGGCTGAGTATGTGGGTATAAAAACATCAAGGAAATCAGTGAGTGAAAGACAAGTGTGTATTTCATTTTTATTGTATATCTTAATCTTTCAGTGAAGGATTCAGTAAAAAAAAAACAAATCATGTCTTTCTAACTCCTTGGGCATCGAGTGATGTGGGTGCAAGTCCCTCATGGGCACCAGTCTCTTCAAGCTGCTCCTCTCCAAGTTCAGCATTGTGGGTGACAAACAGGCCTGCTGAAATGCATTCGTTACCCTCTCAGGGACGGACAGAGCTGTTTGAATGGAGTCAACCTCCGTTTGGGCTGACTGTCCATATTAGAGAGCCGAGGTTGTCAGTACTGTCCTTTGGGTGGGATTTTCTTCATTTACATTAGCTACAGTGACGGTGACCTATAACTGGTAGGAGAGCTGGTTGTGGTCAGGCTGGCTGCTGCTTGATGGTAAGGCGTACAGCTCCGTGGTGCTGTAACAAACGCGGCCTCCGCTGGAGACAAATGTTAGAAGCAGGGAAAGATGCCATGGGAAAGACTTCTGGGAAAGAACACGAGTTTTGTTCTTGAGCAAATGGGCTGTTACTTCTGATTTTTCACTGGTAACAGCTGACTGATGAGATACTGTAATATTTTTTTTAAACAACAACAACCACCAAGCGTGCTGGATTGCTTGTAGCTTGCTGTCAGCTTCCTACTCCAGCAGCTCAGTTTGTGGCACCTGTGATAAATGAACAAAATTAATGATTGCCAAGTGCTGCCGGATTTCACTTAAAGTGAGGTTTTATTTGAAGTTCAGGCTGTCATCTTATCAGATTTTTTATTTATTCATCTATTTTTAGAAACTGTATGACAGTAAATGACTGTGTGCCACGTAGTGCAGGTTGATAGACAACTGAATGGCAAAGCTGTAATGGGAGCTTTCAGTTCCTACTGAATAAAGTCTGGTGGTTTGTTTGTTTTTAATTCTGATTATACCAGCATATTTCAATATTGTAGTTGTCACAGCAGAAATGTGCTTTCCATGTTCAGAAAGGAGCAGAATTTGGAGTATTTGTAGACTCATGTAGCACTTCTGCAGCTATTGATTGCGAGTGGGGGTTTGGAAGTAGCCTAGGGAAGTGAACAAAGATGTAAACCCACATTAGCATGGTCCCACCACCTGATTGCACCCTGCTTTGTACGAGGGCTGGGAACTTCTCGGAGCCCAGGGAGCCTGCAGGAGGTCCATGCTGTCAAGTTCCTGCTCTCTGCCCTGCAGAACAGCAACCTGGGCCCAGCTGGGTCACCTAAGGGATGGAGCTCCCCACAAGTGACTGAGGTTTTACCCAAAGGGAGAGGGAAATAACCACCAGAGGGGTTCCCAAGTGCACTGAGGTTTAAACAGACTTCTTTTGAGATGAATTGTAATACCTAACAAAAAAGTTAACGAGCATTTGGAGAAACAGTTGATTCCCCCAGCCCAGGTGTGTGATGAAAAGCATCAAGTTTTAACCACAATGAATGGTATACATCAAATAATTAAGTAGCAAGTCAGTCTGGATCAGTGACTCTCCTCGTTAAAACCTCTACTAGCTGATAGACACAGAACTGACAATTGGCGTTATAACACGTAGCACATCTTTCCCTTGAGGGAACCTCATTAGAAACTCTAACGCTAGTGGGTTTGAGGGAAAGGCATCCTATACCATCCCCATTATGCTTGGCTAATTAAACACAGGGCCTTACTCTGAGTCTGTGCCAACTCACTGAGTTTGGTCGTCACTTCTGGGTGTGCCGGGAAGCTGCAGTGCGTGTCCGTGGGGCAGAAATGACACATCCCAAAGCCGTGGCTGCTCCCCGCAGCCTTTTCCTTCCACCTGGCTGAATGATCTGCAGTGGAGGTGATCCAGGCGGCGTGCACAGGGCGGACCTCAGCAACAGGGAAACTGCAAATAACCTGAAGCACCATTCCTCATGCCAAATGGTAATCGTGGTGCTTATAGAGGAACGTAAATTTCATAATCAGCTGTAGTCTGCAGCTGGAAAAATACAAGTATATAAAGTGTTTTTAAATTATTACTGTTCAGGGATCATAAGACAAAGATTAGTTGTCTAAATCTGTCTCATAAACAAATTAACACAGTGCTGCTTTCTGTTCAAAATATGATTCTTGTCGGAAGGATTAAACGTGTTAAATCCAGCTAGAATATGCTGTGATCATGTTTTTTAGCAAAGCTGCAATAATCAGACATTTACAACTAATAAATCGGTACTCTAATTCCTCTGCAATAAGGCTTTGAAATATAATCTGTCATTTCAGATTTATAGAACATGACTTTTCATAATTATAATTCTCAAATGCACATTACTAGTTATAATTAAATTCACTTTCAAAAAATCTGAAGCATTTTTGTGGATTATCTGTTCATATTATGTTCTAATGGTAAAATTAATGTATAATCTGTTGAATAAATTTGGTTAGTTCTTGGATAGAAAAATATGCTCCACTCTTGATCAAGTCCTGGAAACTTAGATAAGAAGAACAAAAATGTGTACTGTATATCTTAAGAGGGCTCTAACAAAGCCAGATCAAACTCAATCATAGGCAAAAAGGAGAACTTTCCTTCATAAAAGAAGAAATGAAAGGATTTCAACTAATTTAAAAGAAATTAAAAAATATTAAATTATAGCTCGATTAGAAAAGATGTTAAATATTGGCTCTGGTTAGGATGTAACAATGGATTAAATTATAGACTCATTCAACTGAAGAATGAATCCCTATTAATGGGAACAAGTATATTTATTTGTGGATGTTGGTTCAATAAAAGCTAAAGTGTATCACTTTTTCAGCTTAATGTTTCTCATTAATAAGATACCTAAGAACCTGATGTATTTCTCACCGTTATTATCAGACTGCACAGTTACTTCACTAAGGCAGAAGCTCAGGCTTTCAGATTTCAGCTTTAAAGCCAGTGGGTCAGATCCTCACCCAGTCGTGGGAGCTGGCAGGGTGCTCACCCAGCGGCTGCTCCCCTGCTGTATAACCCTTCAGATTTACGTATAACCCTTTAGATTTGCATGCATTGAATAACAAGAGTCATTTCTTCTGCCCAGTGCTTATTTGAGGAGCACAGACAAGAAAACCATGTTTCCTCTGTGTAGTTGGGGCAGCTCAGAGCATCAGAGGACAAAATCACTGCTGGGTTTGGTGTCCTGGAGCCCTACCTCCCACTTCATCGTGGGCTGCAGAGGAGCTGAGCGTTGCTACTCTTCCCCAGGACCTGCAAGCCCGTCCCTTCTCACTTGCCTCTCCCCTGAGGATGACCAGGACACAGCCGGGGTCTGTAAGGTCCCGTGCCCTAGGAGAGGAGCAGACTGTGAGCTTCACGACTCATTTTAGTAAGCGTGATCTGGCTAGGAGGCTGTGGGTTCGATTCCCTGGCATTTTCCTTCAGTGCATGTAGGTATCAAATTATATCAGTACATGTAAAGCTGTGCAGCTAACCTTTAATGTGCAGGTCATCTTACCCTTGGGAAAGCTTGTGGGATGGTCCAAAGTCAATAGGAAGCTGCAGTCTTAGAGATGAAACATTTTCAGTGAAAGCAGGTCATTCACATCCAAACACTGCTGTCGGGCTGGAGGAAGGCAGCAGCTCCATTTAACTGCCTTCCTTGGGTAGGTTTTAGGCCAGTTAGCAACTGGTCTGTAACTTTCTGCTCCCCGTACAAGCAGTAACGTTTTACTTCTGTTTAAAACCCTAACCTTCAGGCTGATTCAGCCTCCCTGACCGAAGGTAGTAAAAGAGTAACTGTGTAAAGTACTGAGTAAAGACGGGGTTGAATAGTGCCAAATCAGCCTACAAATGGGAAATGTAGGAGAAATAGTTAAAAAATAAAAAAATAATAAAAAAAAATCATTGCTTTACCAGTCAAAAAGGATGTAAAAAGCTTTTTTTTAATTTTCTTGCAAATAAGCCTGAAATTTTATGTGTGCTTTGGTACAAAGGCAGATGGATTTGAACAGGGTTAGGAACTGGCTGTCCTGTTAGGGCTGAAAGCTTTTTGGAAGAGGCGTACTTAGGAGAGTGAGAAGGCTGAAAGGATTGAGAGCAGGAGGGATTGGGAGAGAGAGAGGGAACCTGGCGCTCCTGTGACCCATTGCATAAAGATGCCATATCATGCTGAACAATTTCCCTACTCACAGCAAACAGTGGTAGTTTCTGTGTTTTGTCACAGCAGTAGAAACACCCAGCTGCTGAAAGAAAGTCCTTGCCCCAAAGAATTTATAAACCCCAGAGATCATTTAGGGTGAAGCTGGCAGGTGAGACCAAGGCCTGGAGAAGGAACATGACCTGTGTGAAGTGCCACATGAAATTAGCTGTTATACGGAATCTGTAATCACGGTCTCCTATCCACCAGCCTTGTGTACCGAGCCGTCCAGCCCTCCTCACATGCCTGCCTTTCCTCGAAGGCTGAGAGAGAACAGACAGCAGGCAAGTGCAGTAAATAAATAATTCAGGGGCTGTTTGTAATGATCGATGGAGCATCCCAAATTAATGCGTGCTGGTCTGCGAGCAAAATGGTGTATGAAAACCAGGGTCATTTAGGGACAGCTTGTTCATGTGTTCACTCTACTCAGTCTTGAGTTTGTATCCTAATGGAATGCATTAATAAACCCTTAATAGTGCATTAATAAACCTTTTATAATGCATTAATAAACCTCGCCATACAATTTAAGTAAAATCAAAATCAGTTACGTGGTTCGCCAATAACCTGGTACTGATCAGTAACAGCATAAGCAGTAGAAAGTGCGGGGGTATGTTTGATCAAGTGCTGAAAGAGTATTTTTCACCAAAAACAGGTAGGAAAAAGAAATTGAGCCAGCCCATCTGAGGCTGCACTCCTTGAGAGAACTTGGGGCTGGGGTCTACGCACAGCCCAGGCCGTGGAGGTGCTAAGTTAGTGCTCTGAAAGGATGGATGCTTATCTGTCACTAAGCTGCCCGCTTAGTTAGGAGGCTGAAAGCACTATTAAAAAATACAATTGCCATTACTAAAAATAGCCATTAATGGGATATGTTTAGAAAGAGCAGGAAAGCAGGTACTAAGGTGTAGGGTTTGGACCATCCAGCTGCGGTACGGCCGTGGCAGCCGGGGGAGGCTGGCAGCTTGGCCTGCAGCGAGGCAGTCCTGCTTGGTCGTGTTGTAGGGACCTCGGGCTTCAAGGTGCGGGCAAGCGTAGGGGGAGGAGTGAGCATTGAACAGTGTCCTCTGCTTCGTTTTTGGACGTGGATTCCTATGTGGGTGATAAAATTGTTCCTAATACTTATAGCTCAAGGTTTGGCAAAGGTGTAATGTCCTTGGACATCAGGTTTAAGTTAAATAAGGCTTTGTTTCTAGAACATATGGCGTTTGATGATCAGATGGAGAAGACACCCATGTGTCTGGCTGTCTTCTGGGGGAGTTGTGAACTCCCGGAGCAGTTGTTGCTCTGCTCCCTGAGCACAAGGGCTGAGGCTCAGGAGGTGATGTGTTTGTGGTGGCTGCAGGACCAGGCGTCTCAGCAAGCAAGCACGTGAAGGTGTGAATAATTGGGGATGTGTGCACATGGGATCATATCCACCCTTACCAATGTCTTGTCAGTGGTAGTGCTATTATCACTTCACGTCCTTTTTGATCACATTCTTCCTGTGTTCTTTTCCTCTGGACATATAATGTATCACATCATCATGCTAAATTTGTTATAAGGCTTTTGTGGCTTTTTATTTTTTCTTCCAAATCCTGAAAACCTGCTTTGGCTCCTTGAAAAGACGTAGAGGATCTTTCTCACATGAGAACTGTGTTGGAAATACTGTGTTAATGGCTGCTTTGTGCTGCTTAATCTGGCTTTACCAAAAATAAAAATAAAAATAGAATATCACTGAAGAACAGGATTTCCCAGGAAGTACAGAACAAATAACTCACGCACATCCCAGGAGCTGGGCAATTGCTACACGTTAGCAATGACTGAGGATGGAGGAGCTAGCTGTATCTGCTGCAGCAGTCTTTTTTTCCTCAACAACAACAAAAACATATTTTTCCTCATGTTGAGCGTTCATACTTCAGAACATGGATTGCAGATGTGTGTTCCCCCACCACCACCCCAAATGCATTTGCCGGTGTGTCAGATACATGCAAATATTTTAAAATTTGCCAATCTGCTTCAAGATGTACAGTAGCACGATAGAATGGAAATAGAAATCCTTATTCCCGGAGACTCACAGTGCCACAACGGGACAGCCTCCCTGCCGATGGGCACAGGATACTGTGACAAAGATTATTGAAGGGCACGTCAATAGTGGAGAACAAGAACAGGCCATACACAGGTTCCCATGGCTGGCAACCTGCCCCTAGGCATGGAGACCCACGGGTGCCCACTGGCCTCTCTGCATGGAGATTTGCTGGAGGCTGGGGAGAGGCAAGGAGCTTTGCAGTAGCTCTTGTTCTTGCACAGGTAGCATAAACAGCACTACCTAGGACTCACTGCTTTTGCTGAGGGATTTTCTTATCTATTTCTGGCTTGTTTTCTTCTCTTTTACCTTTGTGATTTGCCTTAAAACAGATCCCAAACAAGAGATCTTCTACTTAACACCGAAGGGCTGCAGGTGAAGCACATGAAATGAAATGCAATTCCCACCTTCACCGTGCTCTGAGCGATTGCCAGGCATCTGATTGTGTTCTGAAAGCAGCCGAGCCCTTGCTAGCCAAAGAGGACGCCTGCAAATCCCAGTAATATTCACAGTATCCTCGGCATCTTGCAGGATTCTGCCCCTGCGAGCAGGTGCTTTCCTGCCTTTCTGCTCTGGATTCACCGTTGCCTGTTTCTTTTTGTGGTCACTGGTGCCAACAGGAGCTCAGCCTGAGGCTGAGCCTCTCAAAACAATAAAACAAAAACAACACCCTTAAACTCTTTTGTCAAATCTCTTGATGGAAACTGCTCTACAACAGATCATAGTGTGTAACACAGGATCTCAGGTCAGAAAAAAGGTGTCACAGTTTCTCTCATGACTATTTACAAGGTTCAGTTAGACTTTATGCCAGAGTTGGGTGCCACTGACTTCTGTAGGACTTTGAGGCTCCAGCCTTCATGCATCCGAGACCAAGAAGCAAATCAGCCTTGGGGGCATCATAAAGGTTCCACCAAAGACAGAATATACTTATCTTCCCAAAACAGGGCTGGCAGACCCAGAAATATTTGTGTTTTTAATCTGGAATTCACATATAGTTTTCTGGAGCATCACATACTCTGCTGGGAAAATTGTCAATTATTTATTTGAGTACTGGAGGAAAATCAAGGGCACATCAAGGCAATTCATACCTTTTGATGCAGTCTAAAACGTTGAAATTCCACTCTGGCAAAATGCTCACAATTTTTTTTTTTTCTTCCTCTGAACTTGACAATGTTTTCCTTATTTTTGCTGGGAAACGAATGCATCTGTTTTCTTAACAAATGGAAGTGTTTGACTTACAGATGCTGCCTTTCAAATCAAAGCCTACTAAAAATCTGATATGGCCAGGGAACATGTCACATATTTTCCAGTTAGTGGGTGAGAACTTTTTCTGCGGCTGTACTGTGTGTCTTGGCAAGTGTCTGTGCAAATATCCCTTCCCCAGATTTATCAGTGCAAAGTTCCTAAAATCTGCGGTTGAGAAGTAGTGAAAGAAATGTTTACTCAGGAAGGAGCCGTGCAGTGTTGTAGCATCCCAGCTGTGGTTATTTCTGTTTTCTGGAGCACAAGCTGCTGTAAGGACGGGTCAGGGACTTGTTCCTACACAGCCGTGGTGTTTGGTGGCCAAAGTCCCTCCTTGAGGACAGATGCTGAATGCATATTCTGAAATGTGTGCATCCTGCTGGCAAAAAACGCTGGTAGTGCTGCATAGGAGGGCTGGAGCAGTACTGAGGGTGAAGAAAATACACCTGCCTCTCTTCTATTAAAGGGTGCAAGGAAGGGGAGGAGCTGACGGCCTTCAAATTCCAGACTTTTCACTCTGAGCTTGTGGGATGGGGGAATGAGGACTAATTAACATTGTTTTCCTTCGGTGCTTCCTGCAGGTTCCCAGCAATATGCTAACTTCGGCGAGATCTGGTTGTTGACAGTGTCTCATACAGCAAACAGGCGCTGCTGGGTATTTGTTGTGGAGGTCTTTCAAGACAGGATTAGCATCAGTGTGATGTTAATGGCAGGTTTTTACATGTCTGGGCTCCCTCGGTTTGTTTTGTGATTTGACAAGACGGCATTTGCGATTATGAGACTTCAGCACAGGTCTCTATTCACTTGTCTACTGTTGAATGTTAATTCAGATATGAATGGGATATAAATTAGTTGCACACAAGCCCTTCCTGAATAATGTTTTGTACATACTAGCTGTAATGCTTTTGACTGTGGTGTATTTAAAGATGCAAGAACAGATTTGCACACTGCATTTAGTTTGATAGTTTATTAATAAACATTAAATAACAGCAATTTTGTCTTTGCTAACCCACTTCTTAGTAAGCCAAAAAAGTCTTATTTAAATATAGGCATGTATAAGCTAGCTGCAGGCAAGTTATTTTTATTATGAGCTCCAACATTAGAAGCCAATCATACAAACCTGTTACTGTTGCATTAAGAGTAACTGATGTGGGTCTGGTTGGATTCAGAGCACTGAACTACCACGGTCACGGATGCACCAATGATGTATCACACCCTTCCTCTAGTCACGTTCAATGAGAACTATCATGGCTAGGAGCAATGCAGTTCAGTGCAGTTTTTTACAGCAACAGGTACGCGGGTTCTTTGGATTGCCGGCAATAATTTACTGTCTGCAAAAGCAAGCTAGCATGCATGAAATACACAGGTGCACAGCCTGGAAATTAATGTGTTAAAAGGCACAAAGACTCTATAGAGATTTCTGAGTATTTGCGGAGACACCCGGTACAACCAAGTCTTCAAATCACACCCAAAGGCATCCCAACAGGGAGGAAGAGAGGCTCAGCCCGTCGACTGATCCCAGAAGTCAGGAGGTCCTTGTGATGGTATATTCCTTGGTGATGGTGTTTCCCCTGATGGTGATATCTTCCCTCACATCCCCTCTGTCTTGGGCCAGTGTATGTTGTTTTCTATCTTTCAGGTGGAGCTCGAGTGGCTCTAGTCAAGCATATCTGAGTTATGACTGGTGAAAAGTTTTCCCGTCTCCGTTTAAAGGAATAGGCTCTGAGAAATTCAGATCACATGCTCCGTGAGGGGTGGTCGCACCTTGGAGGCGGGTAGCTTTTGGGATGGAGGTGGGTTTTGGTATTATAATGATATTATAATGAGCAAACGTACACTAGGGTACAGCATCTTGTCAAAAACATGACATGTCCTTGGCTCAGGGTAGCAAAAAGTGCAGCTTATCGGTCTCGGTGTGCACAAGAACAATCGAGTCCCCAGCTGGTACAGAGCCTAGCCGCGGTGTCTCCACTCCATCCTGTGCTCTGTGCTGTTCCTTACAGCCAGCACACCAGGTTCCCCCCATCGGATAGCATCTAAGGTTGGGAGCCTAGGGAACGCTCAGGTAATGCAGCTACACCCTACCCTGAAAGCCTCTTCAATGCTGTACATTTTCTTTAAAATGTGAATATTAGTTTTATATTCCTAGTTACTTTGGGCAATTACACCACAGTTACCATAGGCTAGTCTCCACACGTCTAATTCAATAGAAAATTTGTAATGGTTTTGGTATGTTTGTCCTCCAGTAATAATAAAATTCTTGGCATTAGCAAAGAAGGAGGAGTTGGCTGATTTAGAGAGAGAGAAATAAAAACACAAACATCAACAAGGAGCTTCCTCCTTTTTGTTTCTGTCAAGCTTTGGTTCCCCCCATGTCTTCTAAAAGCCAGACGGGTCACAACAAAAGCTTAATTCAGATATTTTGAGTCTTCTCCTGTTTCCCCAGGGAGAGCCAAGTAGGTTAGGGAGCTCCACTGAGCTTAATCCAGTGTTTAAATTCAACACAAGGCTAAATTACTTGTTGGACAGTTAATATATTTTTCAGGTTTTCCACCATTTCTGTACTTTACAGGAGTAACCTCGTCAAGTCATTATGTAATATCCACATTCTTGTGGGAGCTTGTACCTCTTTGACACTCATTTATTTTGATTTATTTTTAAGTTGAAACTAGATTCAGGGTTTGATTGATGCTGCTGGTCCATCCTGGAACATCTCCCCCAGCCCACCAAATGGTTACAGTGGTGTCACATTGAAGAGATGTCCATAAAGTTAAGTGGGACCTGTAGGGTTACAGAATATGCATGCCTGCAAGAGGTTGACAAAAAAGAGAGTCAAGCATCTCTGCTCTTAGAAGTCCAAATCGTCCATTATTTCAGCCTGAAAAATAAAAAATAATAGAGCATGTGGAACTGAGAAACATAACGTGGTCTATCTGCACCAAAGGGAATGCAATATCCAGAGCTAAATACTTTCTCCTTCCATATAACTCACCAGGAGGTAAAGACATCCAGCACTGCAGGAAGTGCTTGCTCAGCACCATACAAGGTAGGGCCCCTTAATTGTTTAAATTTCTCAATTCTGTTCACAAGATAAGTCCTTTCCAATTACTTCCCCCCACTCCCACCCCCCCATTATTTGGAGTTAATTTTATGTAAGTCCTAAAAATATTAAAAGAACAGCGGAGTAGTGCATAAAATGTGTTGCCTGCCTCCTCCCCCTATGTTCTTTCAAATAACTGGAGGTCATAACCCCCAAAATCTGGCTGTTGGCTGTTAGCTAGTAGAAACCAGCTGAAACCCTGGTTAGACAAATCTTCGCAGCTGTATCATATGTCTGCTGTTGTCAATATATCTGCAAAACCTGCCAACTGCTTGTCACTTAACATAAAGTGGATTTAGAGGGGGGTGAAGTAGAAAGAGAAACAGATCGCGCTGCAATCCGAAGGCGTGTTTATCTGGTAAATGCTTTTGGTTTTCTTATTTCTGCTTTTTCCCTTCTTTGCCTCTTTAGCCTACTCAAAAGATAAGAACGTGCTGTATCTCGGCACGAAGCACAGCTTTCACAACCACGTTTTGTTTTCTGCCTTGCCCTGGTGCAGGGAATGTCATTGCCATCCTGCCAAAAGAGCAAGCAGCCGTGGCTGAGCCAGCGGTGCTTTATTCAGCCTCTGCACTACAGGATCTGAGAACAGGCTCTGAGCCCTCGGTTTGTTTTTTCGGGCAGATGATATGCTGCCACTGAATTGAGAGCACTGCCCGTACCCCCATGGTCTCGGAGCAGAAGCAGCCATGGCCCGGGCTCACCCCACATGGGACGGCGATGCTACGCGTGGCCCCGCGCGGCACGCTGCCGGCGTTCCAGTGGCAGGGTTTTCAGCAGAGGCCTTGCGCTCTGCCAGTAGAGGCAAATTCCATTGCAGGGAGGTGCTCTCTTTCCAACTGGGAACGCAGATTTTAGAGATCTATTTTAGCATTCTGGGAAGTGGGGAGAATCGGTTTCTCTGTGAAAATACATCTGGTGCAAGAGGTGGGGAGAACGGAACAGACAGAAAGAGAAAAGCTAGAAAAGCTTATTTACTTGTTGCACTGACGTCCTTTCAATGTGAAATATCATCCTTCTGGTATGAAAAAAGGCAAGGGCAGGATCTCTACTCCTGGCAAGAGAATTTTGTATCAAGTTCTGGAAAAGCATCTTTTCTGGTCTTGTTTTTAAAAAGAGAAGAATATTTCTAATGAAATTTTAAATTAATTGAAAGGAAAAGGAAAAACAAATAACTTCTTCTCAGCCAGCTCTTGTCTTTATTTCCATCTGTGATGTATCTGATACCCCACGGGAAGGCAGGCCATGACCTTGGGAGGCAACCCGCCACCAAGGACCAGGCACCTTGCTACCTGGCTAAGGTGTCTGACCGCAGCAGAAGGGTCACAAAAGATCTCTGTCCTTTTTTAAAAATGTGCTGAACTGAACTGAAAGACGGGAACGAGCATACCTGACGTGCTGGTTCCTGGCTGCAGACAAGGACCTACTTTTTCAGTCCTGACTTAACCTGCCAGCGACTCCTGCAGGGAATTGTGCTAGAGAGAAAGGATGCTGCTCCTGCTCAGCTCTGCCTACTTCACGACAGCTAATTATTAAAAATAGCTTACTTGTGTTTATTTTTAATTGCTCCAAACCTCAGTAGTGTAATGAAGCCATTAAGAAATAACTCTCTGAAAGAGTTAAAAAAAAAAAAAAAAAAAAAGAATCAGATAAGGTCCCCAATGCACTTTTGCATTTTATTGACATTTTAATTAAGACTGTAGTATACTTCAGGGATCTCTGCACTTAAATAGAAACCATTTTAATATGCTACACTGGCAAAGAGTAATGGATGAATACAGACCCATATTCCCATATGTTTTATGGTACTTAGTGATTCTTTTGTACAATGTATTATGATGTTAAGACATTTTATGAGTTTCTATTGGCTAAGCTGAGCCATATCAAATTATAATTTTGCTCAGTGGATTTTACTGTAAGCAGATTAAATAGGCCACGTTCGGTATTTATTGTACACTTAGATCTGCCTGTTTTTGTTTTTCCTATTATAGTCTTCATTTACTTTTCCCCTTAAAGTGACTATAACAAGCATTATATGAAGAAATCACTTGGCTCCATTTACAGTGGGCTGGGGTGGTTGTTTGCTGGATTTTTTTTTTTTTTTTAATAAAAGTTGTTGGAGCTGAAAGGATGTTGTTCCCCTGATAATATTGATCTGAATGAATTCTTTTCCATTTAACTGCACCACTGATATAGCTGTGGATATTTTTCGTTCTAAATAGACATGTTGGCATCTAGCATTAATATCCAGGGACTCCAGCAAGCCAAGAGAGAGGAGATTATTTGTCCCATTTTGGACCCAGGAACAGGGCCGTATGTCGCAGGGCTGACAAATGTAGTTCTAGGATGCTTACTGACTGGAGTTTTGAAGACTTTGAGTAACACAGAGTTGTAAACCCACCTAGAAGCAACGTGAGAAAGCGTGAATACCTGTCCAGGACTAAGGGGAGGCAGCTCAAACGTGTACCTTAGCAGAGCATCACACGAAGCCTCTGAAATGGGAAGGGGCAAAGTTTTAGGATGAGGGGCACGTGTGGCAGGCTGGATGTCCTGGCCACAGCTGTCTGTTGACCACAACACTGATACCTGCCATTATTATTATTATCATAATTGTTATTATTTTAAGACTCTTCAGTCATTAAAGTCTGTTTCTGACCAAGCTGAAACGAGACACATCCAGACTCTCGTGAGCATGTCAGTAAAAGCAGCCTTCCTCCATATCTTGCTAGCAATCTCTGAACAAGAGCGGACAGGTGAGGGTAACAGAGGGGGGATGTTCCAGAAAGGAGTCTGCCAAAAATGCTGATTCAGCAAGCCAGAAACTTTGTGGGGAAAGCTAGCATTGAAAGTTAGCATTGATGAGGGTTTGGGAAGAATAAGGTCTTCAGTATTCCATTCCTTTTGTACTAAGAAGGTTTTAATGTTGAAATTTTAGTTTAGGTGAAAAAGATTTGGAGACAAAAATATGTCAGTATTTAAGGATAATTCTTACGGTATGAATGAAATGGTGCAGCTGTCCATGGAGACTGACACGATTCATTCATACGTTTCCAAATTTTGACTTCTGTTTGCCCAGCATCGAATGGAGTGGGAAAAACAGAGTCCCAGTGCAAGAATGACCATTTCTGGGTAGCAATCACATTAGCATGGGGATTGCATTGCAGGAGGTGGACAGCAGAGGGGCTTACAGCTTATTATTGCAATTTCCACGTTGAATGCTTTTTGCTACTTCCAGCAAACTTTGACTTACTCCCAGATTACCCTAACACCCAGGTATAGTGCTGCTCTACCTGTCCCTGAAAGCCAGCTTCATTAAACTGCTGTATTTAGTGTTAACTTGTGATAAATGTTTACCTTAAAGAAGAGAAGTTGATAAATGAAGTGAAACTACTCAGGGAAATGGTGAGGAATGGGAATGTTTGGTACCAGGCCCATCACACAGAGCTGTCTTGGAACCTGCAGGCTGAGGGTGAGGAGAAGGGAGCAGAGGAAGAGTGCACACACATTGGGGCTACCGATGGATGTGCTCAGAGATGGGGGAATAAATACTAAAATTAGGCTATTTTAATACAAAATGGAGTGTGTTTTTTTTTCTGTTACTTTTTTATTCATACATCAGACTGGCATAGTAAGTGTGAAATGGCTAGATGCAGCTAGGAAAAAATTACTGACTTTTAAGAGGCTTTTATGTGATGACTTCCTGGGATAAACCCATTGAAAAGTGCATACAAGCACACCAGAAACTGCTACCAAAAAGCCAAGACAAAACCACAAACGTTTCTTCCTTCTTTAAGCAATAGATGTGCAAGAAGGAAAACATTGTGGGTTTTGTTTTGTTTTCATTGTTTGTTTTTAAATTTGGGGGAGTAATTGCAGTCAGTCATCATCAGGTAAGTCTCTGCCTTGCTCCTGAAACTTTCCAGTATACAGAAAGCATGTCAGCTGTCCATGTGTCTAAACTTTTCTATTTTAACTGGGAGTGACTGGAAATGTTTGAAGATTTTGCAGAAAACAAGTTAATATATTTTTTTTTTTTTTTTTTTAATGGCTTGGGTAAAGAAGCTGTGTTTTTTTTTTTTCCTCAGAAATGAATGTTCTTGTTTGTAGCAAATCATGAGAAACAAGTTTGAAAAAACAAAACCAAAACAAGAACAACAAAAATGAGCACTTCGGTGAAGGCAGATTTCTGACAACCCCTGTCCTGGGGCATGCCACGTCTCCGTAATGGTAAGGGAACTGGAGCCAGCTGGGGTGCTGCTTGCCTTGACACTGGCTGTGCCCATTGCCTCAGTGGCCAGGGTGGACAAGGGACACTCCCCATCCATCTGGTGGCCCTCAGAGCTTCTTCCTGCAAAGGCTGGCTCATCTTTCTTCAGAGGCCCCATCCTTTTGCTGGGCTGGGGTTGAAATGTTCGCTGCTCTTACCTTTTACAGCCACAATGTATGGGTGAGAGCTTTGATCAGAGGTCCTGCCAACCTCTTTGGGCTGGGCTGATCACAGCAACAGCTTCAAACCCTTTGATTTTGCCTCGCTCCTGTTGACGCAGCAGGTACCTGAGGTCATATTGCTCCTACATCAAATACAAGTGGTGAGTTTTGTGTTACTTTCCTCCCTAATGCTATATGAACCTTCCAAAAATTGATGAGGCAAAAGGAGAACTGAACCTTCGGGTCCATTTGTCTGCAGTTCAGCGATGGGTGAAATGATTCCTTTCCAGGTGAGGTTTTTGATGTGCTTCAGCATACTTCTGCTGGGAAAGGGTGAGAATACTTCCCTGGCACAGGGCTGGAGACAGCCTTTCCCATCTCAGCTATCGGTGGCTCCATAATTGATTCAATTCGTATTGCTAATTTAGCTTTAAATCTGTCTCTGAGCAGAAAGGTTTCTGCCATGGTGCATGACAGCATCCGTCAGCGCCTGGCCTTGTTAACCAAACCGTCTGCGGAGACCTCATGCAGGAGACCAAAGAGAAGCAAAAGCCGTACATTAAACTGGAGCCTTTACGATGGAGTCACGCTGACACAGCTCCCTGTTGCCAGACGGGGAGGATCCCGGCACCTTTGAGGATGGCTTTGTGTAGCTGTGGCACACAGGCCCTGCGGTGGTGCCAGCGGGGGGATTTGGTGGGGAAACTTCTGTGCGACCCCAGCCTTTGCTGCAGTTCGCCATGGAGGAGCTCTTCAGATTTTTTGCATAAAATGCTGATTTCCCTCCATTAAAAAGAGGCAAGACACCAAAAGACATCTCTAAACCTTGCTTTTTTCTCTGGTATGCCAATATATATATTCAGGCATTATCTGATGCTTTGGTGTGTTTGGAGAAGTCAGCGTTACACCGCCAGCGCTGCTCCCTCATCAGGCCATTGTCTGCATCAACGTTTGGGTCGAGCGCAGCTCCCCCCTTTCCCTCCGTCCTTATTAATTCCTCCTTTTCCTCGGTCTTTTCCCTCTTTCTTCCCCTCTCCCCCCGGCCCCCTCCCGCCGCCTGCTGCCAGCCCCGCTCCCCTCCGGAGGAGCTGATAAGCAGCTGGCTGCGGAGGCAGCGCTAATGCCATCCCCGGGGGTGCCGGGCGCGGGGAGCGAGCGGGTGTCCCTCCCGGAGAGCACAACAAGTCACCTCGCAGTCAGCGCCGCAGCCGCCCGCCTTAGGCCTAGGATGCCGGCTTTATCTCCAAATTCACATCTCCTGCTTCCCAGCCCCATGCCAGACATGTGCTTTTTTTTATGTGCCTAAGGAATTCCTTGGTATTAAACTTAGAGACAGGGAGAGAATGCGGCGAGAATACATTGCTTTGTCTGTTTTAGCATGTGCTAACAATAATTCCTGATGCCGTCTCACAGGGGAGGAACACTGCCATGGTAACTTTTAACGTGAGCATGAAATCAGCAAGCTCCACTCCGATATCTCATGTAATTAAATAGCTAATAATGTACAATTGTAATTTATACTAATGCTTTTGATATTTTGTCTTTATCTCGGAGCCCTTACCTCTTGGCGAAGCATCGTATCAATGTGGACACGGTGCTGAGGGTGGGGCGAGACAAGAAAGGGATCGGGGGATACCTCATTATAAATGGGAGGCTGGTGCACAAACCGTGTCTGCGGCAATCAAACAGCTAATTGTTATGATTTTGCTGATAGTGTCTTAGCTGTAATATCCTGCTCTGTGTCAATTTTTCAGCCCTTTAATGTAGCGTATTTGCATATCGAAGCATCGCAGTCACTATCCTATCAGCTGTACTTGAGTATGTGAATCAAAAATGCATTGTTCCCCGTGCCCTTCAGCATATCGGATCAAAAAGCAAAGCTAAGAGATAATTTTTATTTCAATTATTTTTTTTTTTTTTGGACTTGGAGAAGTAATCGCATAGACAGTTTCCTTAAAGATAAACCCCTTGCTCATGCATGCGTTAAAATTCAGCTTGCAAGGCACCTAGTGTGGCTGGAGCCTAGATAAAAGAATTGGATTTCTGAAAAAAAAAATGAAAAAAAGAAGAGAGACGGTGTTTAAAGTGTCCTGTGGAAGAAAGGAGGCATTTGGCCTTAGGCATGTGCATCCACAAGAGACAGCTTCAACTCTTATAAAGTGGGGAGTTTTGTGTGAGCACAGATGCATTTTGTTTTCCTATGAGGGAAAGATGATTAAATTATCAGAAACAAAGATAAAAAACCAGGGCTTCCTGGATATTCTTCTTTTCCCTCCCTTGTGTCTCACTTATTCCTACTGCTTAGCAAAGGTGCTGACTCCCTCTCTCTAAGCTTTAGTTTAAATGTCCAACACAGCTTATTAATGAAAGTAATAGGCTTTTGTTTATTACATGTAATAATGGTGAATATGACTATTTAATATAAATCTGACATTTAAATTCCACTTAGTTCTGAGATACGGTTGATATAAACGAATAACTCTTTACCCTAGAGTAAAAACTCCCTCAGTCTGCATTTTAAAGCATTGAAGTTTTCAAAGTAATCAGTTTTTTTCAGAGGAACCAAATTGTGAAGACATCTGTTATGTTATTAATTTCACATAAATCTTAAGCTCCTCAAGGCCTGAAATGAGGCTTCATTCAAGCCGAATTAATGAAACATGATTGTAAGTCCCTTGCATGGAAATGCTGTCATACAGTATTGAGTTGCTTATAATCACTGAGTAATCTTGCAGGCTGCCAAGGGAGAGCTACTTTAAATCCCTCCATAAAACAATATCTGAAAATATCAGAACACTAACTATATCCTGGAAGATTAATAGCAGATGAAAATTTCTATGAAATGAATCATTCTTTCTCAGTAAAGGATACAAACATTTCCAGTAACTGCAGATTGTATAATATAAAGCACAGCCTCCAATCCAGATGCGAGTTGCATTTAAGCTCCGAGATTCGCTCTAAATACAAAGTTGCTTAAGTATGTAAGAATTCTATATAATGGAGAAAATGTTTGGAATTATATAGGTTTCTAATTCAATATGGCCCAAATCCTGAAGGACTTAGTCAAAACTCCCGCTGACCTTTTTCGCCTAAGTAAGGACTGGGGGATTTGGCTGTATGTGTAAATACAGCACCGAGCAAACGGCACCGAATGATAATAACCAAGTAGTAGCACACTAATTTTGAATCTCTTCTTTGAACACTGTTTGGTTTTTGGTCATTTAACCAAGTAAATGAAACTTGCTATTCCTTTAAAAAAAATCACGGAATAGCACCACACAACTTCTATTTCATGTTGAAAGAGGAACTTTGGAGGAGCTGAACTGCCTTAATCAAACTTCAAAATACTACATTGGTCTCCAGCTGAATTGGGAAATAAAAATCTGCATATGATATTTATTACACAAATCTTCTGAGTCCTGTTAGCTTTGATAGATTTTTTTTTCTCTTTTCTCTTAAAAAAATCAAAGATAATTAAATACAAAGGCAATCCTTTTAATGTAGTAGCATATTATGCAAACTTAATTATAAGGACAGTATATAGCTAGGGTATGGGATACTTGGTAATTACTCCTCAATTAGAAACTGTAGTGACAGTGGTATCTTATTTAATGCGGGTGTAGGTGCAGCTATTTGAACCTGCATTACTCGGGGCTTCGAAACGCCGCTAGTTTCCTCCTGGGTTTTCACCTGGAAGGTTTTACAATTTTGCCCCTCAACAACCTCTGTTCTGTCAGATTTTTAAGATATGTTTTTGTCTTGAATGCTTACGCTGAACATGATCAGTGCTTAATTAATGATAAATAAATAATTATACCGGTTGTATGTGTGCTCCTGGTCAGCAGCTGTTGGTATTGGAAAATACTTTGATGTTTTACACAAGGGAAGCGAGAACAGTTCCAGGAGCTGTAGCTGCATAAGGCTTCTTAATGTATTTTGACGGAGGGATTAAGATAGGTGCTGCAATTGTGATCATATTCCATCATTTAGGGTTTTTAGGTCTGGAACTTTACAGAGAATGTGTATGTGTCCAATATGCATTTTAAAGTGTCATCATAGTGTTATTAGGATAGAAACTTCTCTGTCAACGTAACGTAGGATCCTAGCATTGCCAGGTAGGAAAAAAGTAATGCAGACCATCAGAATTCATCTTGGTGGGGATTTTTAGACAAAATTCTGTGTAAATCACAGAGTAAAGATCCACTAATCTCCAGCTGCCCTTCTTGAAATTTTTGACAACCTCAGTATGGGAGGAAAAAAAAGAAAAGGCAGCTAGGTCTACATTTTACCCGTTAGTCAGATTCAATATTACTTCAAAGATGTTCTAAATCTGCATTTGAGTACCATATGTTGACACCGCGTTTTGGACACTGGAGATTACTTCAAGTACCGCAACCATGACTTGTACTCTTCTGTAATCCCTGTTCTCTGGGGCATTACTGAATATAGAAAGAAGCAGACAGAGCAGCTTTTTACATTTTGGTCTTGTTTTGTTTCTGTTTTGGGGGGTTTCACTGGCCGTTTTGGGTGCTTGCTTTTTCGTTCACCTCTGTGAATCCATGTCAAAATAAATGGAGACTTTATCTGGAGAGTGGCACACTTTGAAGTGCAGAGATGCAAATCCAAACGTTGCATCACACTGTCAGATACAGAAATTAGTAGCATCCTGTACGTCCTTTGAAGTTCGGGGCTGTGCTTCCATGGAGCGTATTTTCGTATGGAATCAGATGGAAGCTATTCAGACTCAGATAGCAATAATGATTTACTTGCAGTAAATCTTACAGTTTTTGGCCACACTTAGGGTATGATTTACTAAATAGTTTTTGGTCAGATGTTACTTATTATGATATTTCTCCCTCCCCCCAACTATTTTTAATTAAAGGCTAGAGATCTAATGTGCTTATTTTCTCTACACATATGTAAAAAATCAAATAACTATTATATACCAGATTATTTGCTTCTCGCATCTTTTTATACTGTGATTTACAAACTTTGATAGGAGATAGAACTACTTGACTGCAGCAGCTGTTTAATCACAGTGGAAAATATTTTAAAATGACAACTTCAGTGGTGGTCTGCTCCGAGCAACAAGCAGAAGAAAATAGGTTGGAGGTAGAAGCAGCACATCGGTAACAGCAAAATGATCAGAGGCACTGAAATCTGATGTTTAATGGCTTTTAAAACAGATACAGCCCCCTGCTCGTGGCCCTGTGACCAGTGTGCTGTGACCATAACTCTCTCGTCCCTCTCTCCCCATCCCTCCTTAGCCTGCTAGCTCCTTGTGGTGCTGGCTGCCTCTCAGGGTCTGCTTGCACGGTGCATAGCACGAGGGGAAGGTCCAGCTTCTTACGTCTTCTAAGAAAAATTCATGAAGCCCAATCCAAAGCTTGATTCAATTGGCTTTGGGTCAGATCCAGCAGGCCAGATTTTCTTTGGATAAGTTTGTAGGTCTTCAACACCCGCAGCTGAGGCCAGATTTTTATGGGTGCTCAGCACTTAAGAGTCTGTGGTGCTGCTTGGGAGTTATGTGCAAGGTCCAGTCTCCTTAAGTGACACTGAGAGAAGGGCTTAGAGGCTGCTCACAGCTCCTGACTTTAAGATCCAGTTTCTGTTCTGCTCTTGAGCCTCTTTCCTCTCTTGACCGTTGCTAGAGGCAGATGACATCCCTGGGTGCAACTCTCCTCGGCGGAGATTCCCTTTGCTCCTGGGTTCAGCTCATTGAGGTTGGGAAGCTGGTGGATGGCATTCATTGTGTAGTGGGAGAAAATAGGAGCTTTGAGTCTACATTAAACTAGCATTCACTTTGTATATCCACATGTCATGACTTAGAGCCATCTCTCTACTCAGGATCTTGTATGGGCTTCTACCACCACAGATCAAAACTCAGCAATACTTCATGCAATTAGCAGACCCATAGTTCTGTTTTTCCTCCCTTCTCGATCCTCTCTCCTCAGAAGCACTAGAAATGAGTCACTGCTGCTCCTGCAGGAATTTTGCTACCGGGGCATTTCCCTTCCACATGTGATGATAGCCTTTGGAGAGAAAGGTAAAGTAGCTGCAAAACAGTAATGCATGCGTGTATGTGGATGGGAATTATCTGTATCAGCATACATTGCACCCCAGCCCTGAAAGGTGGAAGAAGGAATTAAAGAAGATGAAACTGCTTTGAAAAGAACAAGTCCCAAACTAGATATATGTGTTATTTTTTCTACTGGAAAAAATAGAAGCAAGATGGTAAAAATGAGATTATTTCACGTGGTTCCTGTTGTTATGCAGATTGCTGCTTTATATCCGTATGGTCAGCACATCTGGCTCCCTTGTGGGCTGCTCTTTGAGTTGGGAGGAAGAATGCACTGTGAGATTAAGGGCAAAATAAGGTGGGAGAACAGAAGTGGAGAAATAGTTGTGGAGCGAGGACTAGCTGGAGTAAGGGGGATTTTCCTCAGAAGCCTACAAATCTGTCCTCTCATCCTCCTTTAAACTCTTCCATCCTCCTACGTTGAAAATTGCTCCCTTTTTTTCCCAAATAATGCTTTGAAGGGTCAGGCCTCTGGTGCTCGGCGTGTTGAGCAGCTTCGCCTCCGCTTGCTTGGTGCCCTGCTTTCCCGTCGTTTCTGTCTTGGACTCTAACCTCCTGTGGGCAAGGGCCCTATTATAAAACTGTAGCATAGAGGTCACCCTCTCCACAACCTATTTCTGAAGAAAACTAATCTTTAATGCTATTTTAAGTTGTTTTTTTTTTTTTTGTTTCCCACTCCCTCCCCATTAGAAGCTGAATGCTACACGAGCTTTACTGACTGCTTTTAAACATGGGGACACGGGGTTGTCTTTAAACACTTGCAGCAGGTGAAGACGAGGAAACCCAGTGAGCTGTGACAGCCACACAGCCCCTGTCCCAGAGCTGATCCGTGCAGCAGGATCAGCTGTGGGCAGATCTCCGGCTCTCCCAGCACTTCCGCGGGCACCCCTGCCCGGCACCCAGAGAGCTGCCTGTGGGTGCACCCTGGGTGCTCTCCCGCAAGCTGAGAGATGCCTGGGAGGAGCTGTGGGCTTTGGGGCTGGCCCTTTCAAGGTGGTCACAGCTCTCCTTCCCCTCCTTACTCTACAGGAGCGGATGGCACGCTTGCAAGCCAGTCCCCTCTGGAGCGTGGTTTGGCACACAGCTTTCTGTTTCGCTGTGTAGAGTCAAGGGGTAGCCGTTTGTTTGATATGACCCTTCTGGGAAGCCCAAACACTGCATGCTACAAGGGGGAGACAAAGCACTTAGTGGGATGAGGCACGTTGTAAGGTGGAGCGCAGGTGGTGCTTGTGGTGTCCCGAACGGTTCCATCTGCAGTGCATTGAGTCTGTCACGGGAATTTGGGATTCGTTATGACAAGTTGCCTTTTTGATTTCAGTGATTTTATTATTTTATTTTATTTTATTTTATTTTATTTTATTTTATTTTATTTTATTTTATTTTATTTTATTTTTTATTTTATTCTTTTGCAGCTGGCCCTTGGTCTGAGGCATCTCTGACAAATTACTGGGGCGGGATGTAAGAGCTGCTGTCCTGGGCTGTACTCTCAGTCTCTTCAGGACTGCTTTATTTAATCTTTGCAGGCTGAAATTGTACTCCTGTGACACACAGCAGGAGATCGGAGACTCAGGTAGCTTGAGTTTGGGATCTGATTGTGGCCTGGGATTGTAGAAGTTGCTTGGAGGATTTTCTTTTTGCCTGGTCCTTTGCTGATGAAGAAAAACCCCACAGTTTTCTTGTTCTTTAGCCTAGCACACAATGGACAGTCTTGCCTTCTCGGCTCATGCTGGGTGGGTGTCCCCAGAGCCAAGTGCACCCTGTTGTGGTGGATTTCTGCTGAGCAGCTCAGTGCTCCTGGGCCCAGCCCAACGCTGCAACGCTCATCAAGAGGGGCAGGAACCATGAGGACGTCTTCATGCGCTGTGCTCACGATTTTCAGCAGGTCGTGCAGCACAACGGTGTTACTAATACCTGTCGGTGGTGTCTGTGTTGGGTGGGGAGCTCCTCAGGTGGCTACAAATCTTTGAGAACGGGAATACGGCACCTCTCTAAAGAGACACGGAAGAATTAGCTTTTTTCAACACCTTTTCTACAGTTGTTGCCCTACAATGAATTCTTGCTAGGGGAAATTAAAAGAAACTTGTAAACTGTTATAGCCAGGAAACTATTGAAGTATTATTTCAAGAACATTTGGCATCCTGAACTTTTTCATGCAGTTTCTGCTCGGGAATATTTTGGAGACCCTGGTGTCCTGATAGCCATGGGTGCCTTGCAGCAGTGCCGGCTGCTGCCTGTGAGCGGGGATTTCGGTGATGATGGGGAAAAGGGAAGGAATAGCGAGGAGGGACAAGAAGCAAACATTTGTCCTGGATTTGTTTGTGGAAGGGTGGAACACATAATTTCAGGAACAACTGGTTAAATCTGAGAAGGCTGTTCCCTGTCAGGCAGAGCCAGCTGATTTGTGCGTGTTAGCAATGCGCTTTGAAAGGGGCATGGAAATGCTGCACAGGTGCAGCTGATGGTGTTGCTGTGGGCTCCTCTGCATCGTCTGCAACCCTCAAACCTACCCATGGGTTGGTAGCCACAGTATGGTACCCCATCAGAATATCTTTGTGCTCTTTATACAACAATTTGGCAATGCCCCTTGCTCCTGCTTCCCTTCACTCCCCACAGCTTTGGCTGCTACAATCTATGAGACGTGGTCACAGACTTGCAGAGGGCCCATATATTGTTGCAGCGAGGCAGGAAGAGAAACTTTTATAATTCATAAGTAGTGAAAGCTTGCTTTACTTCTGGGATAAATATTCCAACCCGTTAGGTGTACTTTATATGTAACATTTACATCTTGCTGAGTGATTAGTTTAAACAGCTATTTTTATCCTGCATTTCAGCCCACAACTCTCTAATGTTAATTAGTATTAGGAAGGAAGTATGTTTTCTTCACATGCCATAGCAAATGTGCTTTATATAATGATTACAGAACTTGTTTGATCTTTTGTTTTTACTGAACACAGTCTACAGCACTGACGGCAAACTGTTTGGTTTTAGTTTTCTTGTGCCCTGGGCTGTTTTCCACTGTGTGAAATTGCTTAACTTTTTTTTTTTTTTAGGTGTTTTTTTTCACAATCACTGAATCTGTTGGGGTAAGACGGATTTTCGCTGTAAAGTTGAATTTGCTGTCTTTCAGTGAACAGTTCAAATACCTCCCACCTCTCCCCTTTGTATCCAAGTTTGAGGGTTAAACCTGCTGATGTCAGAAGTTAGGACGGGCTCACAGGTCACTCCCAAGCTGTTGAGGTATTGCACAGGGTGCAAAGGGTACACTGGGGTGGGAAAGCAAAAAGGCAGAAAGCTTTCCTGAGTATTCACTGGCAAACAATCAGAAGTCAATTATGTACCCCATCCCCAGACTGGGCAGCCAGGAGGACTTCTACTGTTCTCACTCAGCCTTTGTGATTGTAAATAACACAGAGACTGTCTTAGCAGACACAAATATGCTCCCAGAAATAAAGACACAATTACAGAATTCTTAAAAGTCATTTTCTTGCACTACTACAGTGGAGGAGAGCTGGTGACTCAAAGCCCCTAGCTCTAGGAAAGAGAAAAGCGTAAACCTGAATATAAATTTTTAATTTCCTTCCTTTAGCACTTGATACTTAAGATCTAATGCTGTCTGATTACTGCCCGCCTATAGTTTTATAAAGGTTATCCTTCCAAAATTTCTGATGACTATGTAAGAAAACACAGAAGAAACCACTCGTCACGCTGGACCCGTATCATGAAAATGAACTTGAGCTTTCTCTTAATTCATGAAGAGGCTAGACAAGGTGTGTCATTGCAGTTGCTTTTGAGTTGTGAACCTGCTCTTACTTCAAAGTTGTTGACAACTGTTGGTTTTGTTTTTCTTAGAGCCAAGGGAAGTGGCATATGTGTTGTAAACAGCTCCATTCCTGGATCAAAGCCCCGATCCAGCAAGCAGGCTGTGCCGGGCAGAATGGGGACGTGGATGGGTCAGGGACCATCTGGGAAACAGTAGGGGCCAGGCTTCAACTGCATTGCAACAAAGTCTGCATTGATGGACAGAGCTGATTTCTGCAAAACGTCTGCGGGTATTTTGCGCCATCTGTGGCTGCGGCTGCAAGTTGTGGTTGGTAGCTGCCAGATCTGGTGCTCGCTCAGTAATTAAAAGGAGCCCTGGCACCCCCAAGTGCTGCTCGAGGCACACTGTGGTGATGGTGCTGCCCCCCTGTCTGTAGGTGCATCTGGTTCTGCACTTGTTACGTGCCCAGATTTCCTAAAGAAATGTTAAAACGATGAAATAGTTATTTATGAGAGAGAGAGAGAAAGCAAAAGAAGCTAAGAAGCAAGAGGGGGAAGAGGCAGAGGGCAGGAGGAAGAGATGAATCCAGCCCTGTCAGGAGCATGTGCCCTTCTTCTCCTGCTCTGCCGTGTGCTCCATCCCTCTGTTTGCTGTTTCTGGGATCCTATTCCTTCTTTTGGAAGGATTCAGAAAACTGGGGCTGCCTCAACCCACTTGTCCCACAGCTGGGGCCTCAGCGTTGTGTTGGGTGTCCTAGCAAGAGGGATCAGTGCAAACACTGCTGGCTCACCAGCCCCGGGGCTCGCTCCCTTGGCACCATCCCTGTCCCCGGGCTGCCTGCAGCCTGTGAGCTCATGGGGAGAGGTTGGACACCAGGCCACATCCCCCGGTGTGGGGTTTGGTACTGGGGAGCTCGGGAGAGGCTTGGGGAGAGAGGGGAGCAAGCCGCGTGCCTCGGCAGGATGGGGGCATTTGGAGCAGATGAGTGGCAGGCAGCAGGAAGCGCTGAGCCAAAGGCTGCTGGAGCAGCGGCGCACCGAGCCATCAATAATGGAGGAGGAATTCTTGCTGCCTTCAGAACCGAGAAAATAACACCCGGCTGGGAGCGCGTGGGCGGCAGGGGACACAGCACCCTTGAGACTGCCGCTCTGGAAGTCCTGAAGGGGAGAGCTTTGGAGAATTGAGTTTCTCCCTGCTGTATGCCTGATTTCTTCTCCTGCCCACTAGAAAATTGAGAAGTCAATTGGTCTTTTATTGTTAGGGATGAAATGGCTTTTTTTTTTTTTCCAATTAATTTTTTATTGGATTCTGAGAAAGGTAGATTTACAACTGCCACCGCAAAGGAGGAGAGAGAGAGAAATATAAAATATAAATATAAAATAATGGGGCGCTGGGGCTGGGCGGGCGGTGAGCTCCCGAGGCCCTGGGCTGGGGCAGAGCGCGTGTTTTTGGGGGGCATGCGTTCCTGCTCGGGAGCAACTGCAGTGAATTGATGCTCACACACCTGACAAGGGCTGCGTGAGTGCACGTTGCAGGGCTTGCAGAGAAGAATATCCAGTGCTGCGTGCTCATGGTCTCAGTCTTGCAGGTGTTTTTTTGCAGTTTATGTACCTTTACTGCTCTGTGCCTTTACCTCTCTGGTATAAAAGCACAGCTCTGTAAGCGTGTGCCCAATGCCAGCTGCTCCTCTGTGCTCAACTCAATGGTTTTGAAAACTCAGTGGTGATAGGTGTGTGTGATTTTACATGCAGCATGTATGACCTTACACGCAGTGTGTGGTTTTACACGCAGCGTGTGTAGACGAGGGCATCAGGAATTGCACCTGTGTGCTGCTGGGGTGCGCCCTGTGCCGCTGGTCGCCGACACCAGGCTGGCTGCAGAGGGCAGCGCTTTGCAGCAGGCATGAAGCTAAGGGGTTTGGGCTCATAAACGCCTGTCCTGTAACTATACAAATATTATAGCTATAATATTATAACATATACAAATAGTATAACTATTTGGTTAGTACATAAATATGTTTAGGGTTATATTTTGCTGCTGAAAAATTTATTTTTTATTTTTTCCATTTGAGGGTGAAGGTCCAAGCTAATGGAAGATTTTGTAGATCATTTTCTGTTGGTTCTCCCCCCACCACCTTTGCCCACAGCTGTGTTAGTTGGAGATGGCATAAAATCGAAGGCCACCATGATGCTCGTGTACAGCACTGCTGTGTGAGCGGAACTGGTGAAGCTAGCAGCCGCTGCTCCAGCCCCACATAAATAAAGCTGTAGCTGCACGAATGGCCATGGTGAAAGCGAACAAAAGAGTGACACTGAGAATCCAGTTCATTTGCAAACTCAAGTGTCCATGGATGTAGTTTTATAGCAGACGCCTACAGCAGTTGGCATCGATGCACAGTGATAGCTCCAGTCTACCTGTCGCTATTTTCTATAAATCTTACTGTGGTGCTTCTCAAAAAAAAAAAAAAAAAAAAAGGAAGCTCAGGTCACCTTGCATGGGAAATTGTAGAATCTGAGTAAGAACCACCTCAGCTGATTTTAATAAATGTAATCCCGACTGCTATGAGCTGTGCCATCTGTAACATTATGCAATGTATCTCTTACGTACAGGAGTACAGGAGATGTGACATTCTGCGTGGCAGTGGCAGTGACAGGACAGCATCTGATAGCTCTGCTCTGCAGCGTGGTGGCAGTGATCTTCAGCAACTTCTCAGTAGGACTTTTATTTATTTTTCAGATATAAATTAATTCCTTAGGTCTAACACCCCTTGTGTCCAAGGTTCTAACGCTGTTTTTTAATTTTCATGTTAGTCTGTTTTTGCAGTGGCCACAAGCGAGATGATGACTTTGTCCAGCTAAAACCTTTAGAGTATAAGAAGTGAGATATTTCTGAGATGATCTGATACAGCAGCTTGGCATGGATGAAAGTCTGGTTTCCACTTCAACAAACTGGAATTGGAAAATATTACTTACTTATCACCTATCTCCATGTGGTCAAAGCAAAGATGACGGTGATTATTTACCAAAAATTGGAGGCACATGTCAGGGCAGGTCACAGCCTTCTGAAACTCTCTAATATTCACTAAAAAATAAAATAAAATATTGGATTCACCTTTAATTAGGTGATAGATTCTGTCTGAGCTGTCGTTCTGCCCTGTTAGGGCAGGCTGTGATTAGAAAATGATTATTCCATCCTTACCGTTTAACTGCCTCCCTCAACCAGTGCGAGCAGATTAGCAAGAATTGCTGGTTCGTGTTAGTGTTTTTGCACAAAGATGTTTTTGCACATCTTTGTACTTGAGGACATTTTGCCAGCTTCTGTCCCTGTTTCATGTGTTTATATTTGGTTTGCTGGGAGCTGGGGAGGAAGGGAGGCAGAAGATTAAATGGCCTCCAGCATTTTGTTTATGAGAGCATCCTTCCAGCAATCAATGTCCACATGGGATAGAAGCAGATTTTCCCCCTGAGATGAAAGTCAAGCAAAGTTGCCAAATGCACAGTCTTCCCCTTCAGATGTTATGCTGCTTATGAAGTCAGGAGGCAGCAGCTCTGCTTGTCCGGGGGGGAGCAGGCGATGGAAATAAACCCAGAACCTCAGCCCAGGAGCGAGCCTGTACCTCTCTGCTACACCACAGCAGTGTTTGCCCTCCATGAACGCCACGCCTGTACTTCTTTCTTCATTTCACATTGCTGCGGTGCCTCAGGTGAAGTAACTGGTACAGAATGTCAGTTATGCCACTAAAAACTCTGAGAACCATCTTGTTTTCACTGAACTCAGTGTGAATCAAGAGAAGTTCAGAGGTGGAGTAAAATCCTGAGGTTCCTGTTCAGGCAAACCTTTTTTTCTGCACTTTCCCTTTGTGAGTGGAGCCTGAGCCAGGATTTCATATTCCCTACCGAAAACAGGAGCCAATTAAGCCTGTGATCTCCTAACACAGGTTTAAATGGCCTTGTTCAAACCCAGAAGGTCAGTTTGAAATCACTTCCTACCTGTTTTTCAGCTCTCCTACCTGTAGGGGAGGATGCAGATCCTACAGCCTTCAATAGGTAGTGCCAGCTGAGGCTCGTGTGTGGGAGCTGCTTGCAGGTAACTCAGAAGCAAGGCTGTCACCAGCCCTCCTTACAAATCTCAGCAGTTCGATGGTGATTTCATAGGGCATGATGTTTCTGGGTGTAGTTGCTTCCCTGGGTGTTTGGCAGGCAGATGGTCTCATGTTTTCTGGGCAACAGCCTTGTAAGGTTTCCAGACGTTTCTGAAAAGCGTTACCTAAGGTATTCAGAACACATAGTTCTGCCTGGTGTGAAGTGGAGTGAAAATAATGCATCTGCTCAAGACATAGTAAGACTGCTTTGGGATGTTTCATGCAGCTCCAGCATTGCTGCTTTTGTTACTGCTAGAGCCAGGTGTTCACACGCAGATGACAAGAGCTGTGAATGTTTTGCTGCGAGTGGGTGCTGCTGCAGAGGATCTCAGAGCGGTGCTTGTACTGGGGCTTGGCCCTGCTCTGGCCAAGCCAATCCTAGAGAAATGTGCATCACTTCACAGCAGAGCATGTGTTTCCCTATACATTTCCAACCAAGAGCTTTGCAGCATCACACAGGAGCTGGTTGGCTCGGGGAGATCCCGCTGGCTGTCTGCTCGGGTCCCTTTCCTTCCCCTCTGGGCAGCACGGCGCCGCTTTCCACACCCTAATTTTGGGAGCAGCACTGTCTGCTGCTCGTGCCTTTGTTACCCAGCTATGGAGCAGAGCTCTCAGCACTCTGGGAGTGCTGTGCACGTACAGAGCCCAGAGCAGAGCGACGAGCCCAGGGCTCGGTGTGCTGCTGCCCTTGCTGCCATCTCGCGTTTCGGCTCAGAACAGCGTAGCGGGGGGTGAGGCGCCCCGGCGCTCTCCACCGAGGATTCCCGCACTCTGCTTTCGTGGCTGCTTCCCCTAACCTCAAATACAAAGCTCTTTAGACAGAGAAATGCATGTTTTGATCTTTTGTAAATGGAGGGAAAAAAAAAAAAAGACGTATCAAGCTAACCCACTAAATGTCCGTGCGCTGAAAGAGATTTCACTATAAATAGAGCAAAACCTCTGCGGAATTCACGGCACGATATTGGGTCCTTTTGTTCACTTTGTGAGAAAGGGAGCCTCGCCTTATAGCTCCTCTCCTTTTGAGCAGATTTTAACTGTACATGAAATACCGTATCTGCGATGTAGAATTTATCTTAGTCTATCAGCTGTAGGGCTGTGTACTAGCTGCTGCTTTGTAATCCACTTGTGAAAATTGTGTGATGTGTTATCGTACATAAGGAGGGTACAAACAGTGGTGTGGATTTCCCCCATTCAGCCACAAAAGTCAGACTGTTAGAGGCCCTCATTTAATCAAAAAAAAAAAAAAAAAAAAAAAAAAAAAAAAAAAAAAAAAGCTGATATAAAAGGAAAATAAACTTTATTCCAGTCCTCTATTTATGCCTTTTCACCCTTTGACCAGCTCCGAAACAGAGCCTACATTTCACTGATAGGCTGCATTATTCAAATGCTATTGGGAACATACTTATTTTTATTTCAAAATAAAATATTAAAAATAAAATATTAAAAATAAGGGAATAAAAGAAAAATAACCCCTTTTTTTTTTTTTTTCTGGACTGATGGAGAATTTATGGGTATATAAACAAAAAGATCAGCTAAACTTCAGAATGACAGGGGTTTTATTTAACAAGCCGGATGGCTTTAAAATTTTCATACCTCTCTGCAGTACTTGCAGATACGGGCACATGAAAGCAGGGATCAGCGTTACCGTGGGCTTGCTTAGAAGGGCAGTTTGCTCTCAGGAGCCAATCTTTAAAACCGGGGCCTGAGCTAAGGCTGCACTTTTGTTGGCTCTTTCTCTTCGGGATGTGGCAGTGGCTGCTGCGAGGCTCGGATGGCAGCGGCTCTCGCTGCTGTCTGTCTGTGTCACTCATTTCTCTTGCCACAGGGCCCATTGTTGGCATCCGTGTGATTCATCTCGTTATTAGGTTACTGAAGTGCTTGTAAAATGGCAGGAAGGACTTGTCGTGCGGCTGGGCTGGCCCCGCCGTGAGGTGTTTGTGTCCCGGTGTGGGGCTGGGCGGGCCTGGGGGACAATTTCTCCGTTGTGTGCGGTGTTTAAGTCCCTTAAACTATAACAGGGATACAGAAGTCCTGCCTGGATTACAGGGAACCCCTAAACAGCATGTCAAGATGCCGAACAGTGAATGCAGCAGATGAAACCTCCTCACTTCATGAGGACTTGAGCCTGTCTTCTAGGCCGCTTCTTCTTGCACTGAGCCCCCCTTGTAGGCTCTCAGCATCCTAACCCTGGCTGGCAGGAGAGCTCCTTTTTAGCAAACACCTGGCTGTGTAGGGTTTGGATTATTCTGCATAGGGATGTGCTGAATTCCACTCATTTTTGCCCAGTAAAAGAGAGAAGGATGTGCCCTGCCGGTGCTGCAGTGACCAGAGCCCCTGGCACTGCTCTGAGGGATCCAAAGCCTGGCTCTGGGTCACTCAGGGGAAGGGCTGGACCTGGCTTTCCCAAATCTAGAGGAGAAATGACTGGCAGTAACCAAGCCAGAGAATTCGCTCTGCACCCAACTGATATTCCCCAAAGTTTAGTCACAATCCAAAATTACCCTGACCCTGCTGCCAGGCCTGATCATGGGCAGTGCTCGTGGGAGAGCACAGGGGGTGAGGAGCCTGTGTGGAGAGGCTGCTGTGAAGGCGAGGCAGGAGGGCAGCACTCGGCTCTTCCCACCTGCCCGGTACCCAGCGAGCAGCCGAGCCACACGCTGCCGTCCTGGCACAGCGGGGCCAGGGCTGGGGCTCTCTCTACGCTCTTGCTTTTCCCTGCGTGCAGCAGGGCCCGCAGCCCCACGGCAGCAGAAGTCAGACATTTCCTCCTAACCCCAACAGGATGCTCACCTGCAGAAACGCCGCACTTTGAGCAAACAAGGGCTGTGCTGCAGCCCGTGTCACGTCCCTAGCACGGGTCCCGTGTCCCCGTTAGGGGAGGCTGCTCGAGGCACGCACCGGGTTCACCTCGCCTCCTTCCAACGCGCTGTTCGTATCCAGCAGATACGTGGGAAGGCAAGCAAGCTACCTTTCATCTCATGTTTGTAACACAGAAAACCTTCAATATTGAGAACAGATAGACTGGAAGGTAGGTTCACATCTCTCAGCAAGAGAGCTGTAACTTAAATCTAATACACCTGATCAAGGCTTTCTCTCTGCCTTGTAGGTATTTTAATACAAATGTGTCTTTCATTTGACTGATTGAAGGTCTCCAACCTGCAATAAATGAAACATCTGATCCCCTTGAATCCAAATCACTTTTTCTTTGATTTTCTTTTACTTCTATTTCTTCTTTCTTTGTTCTATGGCTAGAGTCGAATTTCCCTTTAGAAATTGAAAGAATGTGTGTGGGTTTTTCTGCTCCTCTTACAGTGAGCCTATGCAAAGGTCGAGTGGCTAGTTGACTAGCATATTAAGACAGAATTCATTTCACAGACAGTCTGTAGTGATGTGCTTTACATATCATTATCACGCTGAATTGAGGGAAACTGATTATACAAATTAGTTACTGTACATTATTCTCCAAAGCCTTTTATTTGCATAACCAATAGATTTTATGCAAAGAATATCCTGAAAAAAAATGCTACACGATCATGTATAGTTGAAAGAAAGTTGTTATTATCTAGGTAGGAAAATAAGTAGGCATTATTCACAATTTAAGTTTAAATTGTTGTGCATCGTAACGTCGAGTGTATCAATTAGCTTATGCCAGACGTAGCCTTTAAAACATATTTCCTGTAAACATGACTGTGCCTGCAATCGCGAGCGCTGTGAGCTGCTGATTCCAATGTTCTCTATAATTATGTCTTTGTATGAATCAATCAGTTTAAATATAGAGCGACAGTCTGTTAAAGCCATGACCTCTGCTGGGTTTATTTTTTACTCGGGTAGTCATGTCTCTTTCCAGATGTCAGTGACATAATTTGTATGCTCAGCATTTCTTGCGCGTTGGTTTTTGTAGGGGGAGAGGAGAGGAGGAGGAGGACCTTCAGAAGGAGATGGGAGCTGGAAGTATTAACCAGCAGAGTTATTGAAAGTGTTGCTTTTAATCTCTAACTATAACCATGTT
The DNA here is from genome assembly GCF_964035555.1 of Netta rufina. Taxonomy (NCBI): domain Eukaryota; kingdom Metazoa; phylum Chordata; class Aves; order Anseriformes; family Anatidae; genus Netta; species Netta rufina. The sequence continues at coordinate 14,746,204 of NC_140136.1, forward strand.
TGTAGCGAAGTGTTAACTCCCCTACACATGAACACACTTAGTCTTTGCATAGATATTGTGCTGTATATTAAAATGTATGTCAGGCTGGAGAACAAAGAACACGTGACATTATGGACTGAATTCATAGTTACAATAAAAGGAGCAATGAAAATTCAATAAGGAGACTGGAACCAACAGTGTCTTTGTACTTTTTATCTCTGCTAGAGTTTCCAGAGGAGCTGTTAGTGATTAGGGGCCCCATCCTGCGCCTTGGCGAGCAGCAGCGGGACGCGAGGCCGCGGCGCACGGCACCCGCTCTGCCCCCCGCTGCCGGCAGGGCCGGGGCAGTCGGCAGGATGGGACCCGGCAAGGAAAGGGGAGCAGTCACGTAAAGGTCGCTTTGCCTTTGTAAAACTTTCTGGGGATGGGACACGCGCAGGAGCATCCAGTTGGCAGGGGAGATGAAACGTGGGTGTGCGCGGAGTGTGCTAGCCTGCGTGGCCAGTACGTCTTGGTGTGAGAGGTCTAAAAATAAATCCTTAAAACTGCTGCAACCCTGTTCACTGCCTAATTTCCCTCACGTTTCTGTGTTTGCAGTAAACGCATCTTTGATGCCAGAAGTGCAAGTGTTTTATGTGCTGCGATTTCTCTTAGCTGAGACACTCGCCTCCCTTTAACTCCAGGGGAATGGGATCGCGTTAAAACACCGACAGGAGGTTTGGATGCGAGGCTGGTGCTTGTCAGACGGGTTTGTTTTTCGGTGAAAGTCTAGGTTTGTTTTATTAATCACAGAATTCCAGTTTTGAACAATAATTATCTGGAGCGTTCCCTGTTGGATAAGATATTTCTCCACGTTTTAATTAGAAGAAATGATTTGATTTCAATATAACCTGCTTTAAATGCATTCTTTATGCGCCTATAAACTTTAATAGCCGTAGACACTGATATTATTTTGGGAGTTTGTGAGATTATTCATCTATCGTAGTTTCATGGGAGCTACATTTTTATTTCTTCTAAACTTTCTAAATAACGATCTAACTTTCAGCCTTTCCCTTGTATTTTTTCTTTGGATTAGTTTCAAGTTGGAGTGAAAGCCAGCGATTGTGAGGTAGCGTGGATTTGACATTTTCTCATGTACCCCGCATATTATTTGCAGTAAGATTAGCATCAGAGGGACTGACTTAGATCAGTTGTCTTTGCTTATGCATGCCTGATGTTTCTCAGATTTTTCTTTTCTTTTCTTTTTTTTTTTTGGTAATATTTAGTTTCCCTGTCCAAGCATATGAAATCAGCTTTAGTTGGGTGTTTGTGTCACAGAACTTGCCAGGTACAGTGTAGGTGAAGGATAAAATGAAAGCAAAGAAGGGAATGTAAAAAATTAGAGGCATTGGAATGGGTACAAAGGAGAACTCCTGGGCTTTGAAATGACAATCCTGAAATGAGCAGCAGCGCGCCGGTACAGCAGCATGGATCTGTGTGGGTAGAAGAGGCTGCTTAAACTCAAGATCTAAATGATTTAAGCATCTTAGTGTACGGATTATAGTTGTCCTCAGCTAGGGGCAAATCCTGTCTCTAGTTACACATGCACCCATTTAAAATCAATGAGAGCTGGAGATGTGAGAGCAGGTTCGGGGCTTTAGCTTTTGTCTGGTGCGACTGTTAGCTGAAATGCAGCTGGGTGAGTTAAACTTGTCACCCTTGTGACAAGCATACTCGCATAAGTAACCATAATAGCATTAGCTCTCACAAAATATTTAAAGAATCTGGCCTTTGGCTAGTAATATTTTTCAGATGTCGCTTTGCTTTTAGCGGCATAAGAAAAATTACATTTTTACCCTGGGTAGCTGGATTTATTTTGAAATGAAGTAAATGGCAGAAATGCAGCTCTCTTCTTCACCTGAATAAAACCTCTTTTAAGTTCAAAGTGTTCAGGTACATAACTCTAAGCTCTCTCTTCCTGAGGCACAGTGGGCTACCTGGCTTGCTTAAAAAATTCCTGGTGTGGTCTCAGAGCAGGGCTGGCAACCTCAGCTAAAGTAACTGCTGCTTTTATTTCCCTGTGACTTTGGTTCTGGTTTAAGGTCTCAAAAGACCCCATAAACCAGCTGAGCAGAGCAGAGAGAGAGATGAAAGATGGAGATGGCAATTTTTTGTTTTAAAGAGAAATAAAAAATTGTGTTGCAACCGATGAGTTCTGTATAACTTTTACTTGAAAGAATGAATTAGCACAGGTTCAGTAAAAATAGCATTTTATTTAAACTAAATGACCTTCTCCTGGTTTGGAGTTTCCATCCAGAAGTTTTGCACATCTCTGATTAGCAATGGCGAGTCCCCAGGAAACTGGAACCATGACAGCTTTGAAGAGCACAGTGAGTTTAAACCTTTTCCCCTTTCTGGTTTTGTAACGTTGAAGGCCACCTTCTTTATGAAATACGAATACAAACAGTATTTAAGTACTGACCATGTGCTCTTCAAAAGTTTGCTTAATGTCATCTTAGTGTCTTTAAGCTGGTGTTGTTTTGGGTTGGCTTTTCAAAAACTTGCTAAAAAATCTAGCTCCTTGGGCACAGCTGTGGATGGATTCAGAAGTTGAACTCGAGGATGTTGCCAGCTGCTCACGGTGGAAATGGGGCAGCAGGGGGGCTGGACAGGACCAGCACCCTCCACAACGGGCACATTGCCTTACGAGACACCGACTTGACTGAGGTTTACTTGCATTAGAAGGTAGGGAGGGAATCAGCCATGTGGTTTTGGTGGAGATCTCGTGCTCAGCCAAGACTGACTTTTTGTATTAGTGGAAAGCAAGAACCCCTGAAGAATCATCACTATAGCTAAATCTTCAGCATCAAATGCACAGGGAGTGAAAATCCTTGCTTTCTCTACTGGCATGTGCAGAGCTCCAGACATACCCTTTAGCACTCAGGTTCTTTAAATCAATGAATAAATTCTTGCTTTATAGAGGAAGCAAACAAACAGAGCCCCTTGCAAAGCTCCTGAAGCCATTGCCCACCAATGGGAGCACTTCAGCTGCTTTCATGGTTCTTGCAGCTCCCGTTGACATAAATACCCAGCCGCCAAGCACGCAGCTGAAAGCTGCCCTTGCAGTCTGAAGGTGATTTTGAGCTGGAGCTTCTTTATGGGGAAGAAACACTCACTTGACACAGACCAGAAATGACAGTGTAAGTGGGACACATGCTCGAAAGGCTCCCAAGCTGTCCGTCCTGAGGGCTGTCTGTCCCTCAGGCCGTCCCCCCCTCACCCCTTGAGAGCTGTTTGTATCTCCCACAAAGCTGCAGCCCCCAGGACCGTAGCTCAGGCTCTCCAAGAAGCTGCTGCTCTGCAAGGCTGCAGCATTCAGCGGAATCACCGCGGGTGCGTGAACGATGGGTTTAATATCTGAAACACTTGGAAAAGGAGGAGAAGCTGCAGCAGTTCCCCCTTGCAGTCCCTTTCCTCTTGCTGTAATGCTGCCCATCGAGGTAAAGAATTAAACGTTGCTTTTGCTTGTGTTTGAACATCACGATTTCAGCAGGCAATGGATCGCTTCTGTACCTTGCCACAAAGCCTTCTCGTCTGGAGAGTCAGCTCCTGTCGTGTCTTCAGTCTTCATGCAAAGGAGCCGCCAAGTCACAAAGCAAAAGCCGACAGGTCTTGTATAAAATCCTTGGCTACAAAAGTTGTGCACCTTCTCATTTTCCAGGCTGGCTGGCATTCTAACACTTAATACTGCTAGGTTATTACAACTCCAAGGAGTTTCACCGATTTTGTGGGGACTGCAGATGAGATTTCAAAGCATAATGAAAGCACTCGTGAGTCTGTTTTACTTCACCTAGCAATGGACTAAGCCTGAAAAGCAGTCCCCGTCCCCCAGCTAAGCGGGTGGCAGCTTCTAAACGAAGGGTAAAATATTCTGAGGATGCCCTAAGTTGATCGCTTGTCAGAGCCCGTTTGCAGAGGCCACTGACCATAAACAGGGTTTGGGTGCCTGGGTCCTCCCAGGATGCTTTGTCCATCCCACCCCGTGCAGGAGATGGGATGCATCTGGTAAAATCCAAGCCCTGCCAGAAGTAACAGGAATTCCTGTGCTACTACCCGACTCCTTGCATCGATAAAGAGATGTTTTTGTAAAACAGGAACAAACTACAGTTTCAGTGCAATGTAATAATCTTCAGCTAAATTGGGCCGGTGGCTCTCAGCCCAGAGCCTTGCAGCATCTGCGGAGGGAGCGGGTGCCTCTGGGAGCACAGTGTGCGGCTCACAGGGGGGACAGGAGCCCATCCTCACCCCTTTGGGCTGATCAGGCCCTTGATAAATGAGCAGGTGCTGTGCTCTGCCCATCAAGCTGCATAAGATCCACGTTTAAAAAAAATTCACCTACTCTGAAAGAGCTTTTTTAAAGAAAAAGCTGAAATTTGCTGTGAAGTCAGACCAAAAAAAAAATCTTTTGAATTTTGCTTTTGAGCTTTTACATTGTATATTTGCTTTCCCTACTGCAGTACATAATTTGGTTTGGGCAGTCTGGCAGTCTGCAAGTTCTTCATCCTGTGAGTGTATTAAAGGGTGATGTCACATCATCACAAATCTGCAGATTCACTAAAGGAAATTTAATTGATGCTTTTCAAGTGTGCCATTTGTATGAAAACACCATTTTTCATCAAACCAACCACCCCACAATATTTTGACATTTCCCAAATGGCTCTTCTGCCTCCTTCTGTCACAAGCAGCAGCAGAGGTGTTTGCGAACCACTCCAGCCTGGTCCTGTCTTAAAGTGCTGCTGAATGCTCAGCACAGCCTTAGAAATGAGCCAGTATCGTGCTGTGTCGCACCAGAATGAGGCATTTCTGTAGTGATCGGACTGAAAATGAAGCAGAAGCACGGTGATCTCAGCTGGTGAGCCCATCCGGGCAGAGACGAGCTGCGCTGACTGCCCTGCCTGTTGGAGCCCAGCAGCCAGGTGATAACTCAGACACCACGGGACAGGTGCTTTAAAAATTACACAGTTTAAGTGAAGGATCATGTGGCTGTGCTATATGCTCAAGAGGTTGATCCTTGCAGATTTCAGCGACCTGCATCCCCATTTGCTCCTCGACTGTGTGTCTTTTACCTTCATAAATAATCCTGTAGCTTTGAAATGGCTTTTCAGACCAGTAATTAATTTCCGCGCAGGGTCTCAGCCCGTGACCTAGCAGAAGTCTGACTGAAACCTGTTAAAGGTAATTTTACTGGGAATCAAATTTCCCCTCTTACCACCAATCCCTGCTGGCATCCCAGGTAGAAGGGCAGCAGCCACCGAAAGCTCGCTGGGGCTGGGCTCATGCTGGAGGCAGCAGCAGCAGCACTGTGAGTGGTGCTGGCAGGGGCTGTGCTGCCTCTGCCTTTGTTCAGCGAGTTCTTCACACGTTGCAGGTCCTCAGGAAAGCGAGGAGAGCGCACCGATTCCACGCCGCACAGAGTATTTGCATCTTAGCTTGGGCCGGGCCTTAAATGTTACCTGGAGGGCTAGAAATCTCTGCAGTGGTTTACCCCTGCTAATGCTGTAATTACATTTCAGGATGGGCTCGCACTTGGGTTTTGTGGCAGTTGTGTTCAGCAGTACATACACTTTTTTTTTTTATTAGAAAAGTGCATGAAATGTAAATACCCTAACTCCAAAGATACGGTAGTGGAGGTAAATTGCCAAATGCTCTGTGATTTTTCTCAATAGTTTTGTGATAACATAAAGCCAGCATTTCATCAAAGATCTTTTTTTTCTTCAAGAAGGGCTGCACCAAGTCGGTATAAATTATAAATCACATTCTGTTCTACATGGGGAATGGGAGCTGTGAAGTGTATCGCACCGGAGCAGATGGAGGCTGGGTGTCTGCGTGTTTTTCTCAACCTGTGTTTTGTTTATGGAGTCCTTTTATACAGATCCTCTCCTTAAATTCCTCTACACAGGGACGAGAAACTACCACTGGGTAAATGTAATTATTGACAAGTGCTGCTAGCAGCAGGGGACGGTGACAAACCCCGCGGCACCGCACACGCGCGCACAAAGCCGGGCTGACATCTGCGGCACACGCAGCGGCCAGTTCAGCTGCTGCTCAGGTTGCACGACGTCAGAGCTTTTATTTCACTAAATGAGCGATCAGAAAGGGTGAGTTACGCACTGCTCAGGTAGCCAGAGCTGGTGCTGGCTGTACTCATCGTGGTAGCGTGGCTGGGGTTCGGTACAATTTGGGGAAGCGGAGGGAAGCACCTCCTCAGGATGCTGCTGCCTGAAGCCCAGCCGCTGCCATTAATAAGCACTATTTCCCTGTGTTTACAAATTGCAGATGGAGCTAAGCTTTCACCTTCTTTTGATTTTAATAGCACCTTCACTGCAAGGTAGTATTTGGATGTGGTAGTTTCCCAAGTGCTGGCGTGCAAGTCACTTTTCAGGACGAGGTGGCTGGGTTTGCAGGGCAGAGAGGAGAACACGCAGCCTCCGCGCTTGTTACACAGGCAGAGATGAAAGCAAAAGCCCCAAGAAGCGGTTTTTAGCCAAGAAAATAACCGACGTGGGCTCCTTCTACTCAGATTAAACCAGCTGTAAAACAGGAATTTCCGTCATTGTTATTGACCAGACTTTGAACACTTTTATCAGCTGCATGTGTTAATAGCTTGTTAATGATTGATGCTGAGGTCTTTTATGACACCAAATGAAAGCGAGAAATAAGTGCAGGATTTCAAGGGTGACTATTGCAGTAACACTCTTTCAGTAGCACTCTTTGCAGAATTTCAGCTACGTTTTAAAACATTTATGCCTGCCAAGATTAGATAGGTTTCACTGCCACTCCAGATAATGCACACTGCCCCGTGCTGTTCATTCATCCCTGCACTGAGCAGGAAAAATACGGCGGCCCTCCAAATGAAAAGCTAAATTTTAGCAGCTGATGCAGTTCTGCCGGAGTGTATAAAGGAGGCTGTAACGTACAGATGACTTGTTAGGTGAAGCAAATAAATACCAGATTTGCAGAGTGCCATCTAAGGAGAGCCTCATTAAAACCGCTCAGGTATTTCAATTAGCCGGTTCCTACATCCTTCATTTCACCTGGCTCAGCAGAGCGATGCAGCACACGCTTCGGCTCCAGAAAAGCCGGCACGGCCCAGCAGCACGGCGCCTCTCCCGGCTCGGCGGGCTGCATATTCTAGAGCTCAGCAGGGCGATCGCTGCATCGGCTCAGATAAGCTTTCTGCTGATCGTGGGCAATCCTGCTCTCGGGTTATTTACCTCACGTGTAACCACAGTCCTTCTTCTGCCGACTAAACTAAGGATCGGGGGAAGTCTGGGAGCACCGGTTACTTAGCATCTCTTCAGGAGAGCACAGGAAATGTGTAGGTGTCTGTAAGATTTAATATCCATTTATTTTCCCCTGTTCGCATTATTCCTTTTTACCATCACTGCTTGCCTGTCGTAAATCCAATTAGTGAGCTTTCTACATTGCAATAAACTGCTCTTCAGGAAGAAAATTTGCTTTGTGTGCAAAGCCTTCTTCCTACAACACTATTGTAATGTTCTGGTTTTTCACTGCCTCACAGAGCATTTAAAGAAAAGAAAAATAAGCTCTAGCACTGCCTTTCCTGCACTGCTCGCTCTTCCTGCAAAATGCTTTCCTCATCTTCAAACAATTTTGAAATAGCAGATATTTTTTATAAGGATGGAACAGAGATACATGTTAAAAATACAATAAAAAATAACAACAGAAAGAGATGCATAGTTATAGCCCAGAATAAGCAAAAACCTGATTGCTGGTGCAGTTGTGTAGGATGGGAGAGATCCAAGTTGAAGTCCCGGGTCTGAATCGAGGACTTAAACCCAGATTTGTCACGCTTTGAACAATCGCTCCAACTGCTACAACGGCGCTGGGTTGGAAAAAAGGAATTCAGCTGAAGTCCTGACAAAACCCTCCTGCAAGAGGCATTGCCAGAACTGCTGTGTTCTTGTGAAAGTTTTATTTCCCGCAAATAGATGCTTTCTGAAAAATACTGCAGGTTGTTCTGTTGCTCTTTCCACTATCCGGGTGAATTTTGACTGCTAACACAGCACGGGCTTCAGCTGGTGTTGCTTTCCCCCGTCTGTGTTAACTCTCTGTGCTCTACATGTTCAAGAGTTTAAACAGCATCAGGGAACACTGTGAGCCTTTAAAAAGAACTCTGGATTACAGTACCCCTTGGTTTCAGCTGTCGTCCTGGACTTGGGTTAATTTTTTCTGTAGTATCATGGTAACGAGTGATTCCAGGACCCGGTAGCCGTGCCGTATATGTAAATGGAATTGGCGAATCGTCTCTGCTTGCCATGTCCCTTATTCTCATTGTTTATTCATGCTTTCCCCCCCTCAGAAATAAAAAATTCAACCTTATGAGACTTGGAGGTTCGAAGGGTTGCTCACTAGTCTTTGCCAGGTCCAGTTCTGCAGAGACGGGAGCAGGACACACCGTGACATGCAACTGCTTCAGCATTTTGCTGAGCCAAAATTCAGGCAGCGCTATCACTTCCCTCAAAGGGTATACAAAAGCTTATTGTGTTATAAAGAAACTGATTTTTTGGGTATCTATTCACCGTAACCAGTTCATCATGGCTTCAGATACATCAGTGGGTTTTGGGTATTCCTTTACGCACGGTGAACACCTGCAGAAGCCAGGCTGGGTTTCTGACCATGTCCACTGCACCCACCCTGCTGAGTGCTTCGTTGCAGCCTGGACTTCTTACAAATGAGACCAGGGCTGCAGGGGAGTGATACCTATTAGCAAATCAAGAACTTGTGGCTTTGAATATATAGTAGTGACCACCAAATTGCCAGCTCTTACTGTAACGTACCGTCAGAGAACTTGTGCTGAAGCCGGGACGTGAGAAAAAAAAAGTGGCTCACCGATCGGGGTGCGAGCAGCCAACGCGTGGGGAGGCCATGCAAGTTCTGGTGAGAACTGCAGGCTTCTAAGTTGCCCCAATGCCTCTGACATCCCTGTGTCCAATTTTCATTTAGGAAAATTAACAAAACTCACGTTCCACCTGGCAGTGGTTCAGGGCCGTGCCTGGTACCCTGAGCGCTCACAGCCAGCCGGCAGGGACCCCGATCTGCCCCACAGCAAAGGTGAGTTCATTCGCAGAGCTGGATGATGAGCAGAGGAAAAGTCCCTGGCACCGCTTTGGTACGAATTATTTTTAACCACTGAGAAGGAGTGGGTTCATTAGGGCATTAAACTGGCTTACTGCGAGCAGCCATGGGTTCCCTGGGCTCTCGCGGGGCTGAGGGCACAGGAGCTGGTCCGGGAGCAGTGTCACAGCAAGAGCTGGCACCTGCCAGCCTGCCGGGGTCCTGGCGGGGAGACAGGTGCTTCCTGGAGAGAATTCAGAAATTCTGGTTATTGTTTTATTTAGTTTGAGTGAGAAAGTCTCCCTCAAAGAGGTTAAATAAGTGTTGAAATCCTGACACTGAAATATTTTTCTGACTTTAACAGGAGAGCTATTAAAAAAATAAATTCTACGAATATTACTCTGTCTAAAGCAGAAAAAATATTTTTCTTTTTTTCTTTGCTGTAGCAGGACTTTTACTGAGCATCTTTCATTTTACTCATATACAAAAAAAATAAAATAAACAAAACAAAACAACAACAGAAAAACAACCATGAAAGGGAGAACAAATCTATTTGTCTTCTGAAGAAGAGACAAAGTGAAAGGAAAAGAATGTGACCACACACTCAGCCATAAAAAAATTGCCTCCCTGATAGGATTGTTTGTGAAAACGGTCCCTGAATGTTTTCATGGTTGTGAGACGTTTTTTTTTTCTAACATGGTCATGCAAGCTGTGTGTCGCTGGGCTCCCGCTGAGCAGCAGCGCAGGAATTACTGGAGCTCCATTCACAGTCTGAGGACTGGTTTGCATTAATGGGCAGCCTGAACTGGATTTGGGTTAGGTTTCACCCTGAGCTCTAACTCGCTCTCTCCACCCCCTAAAATAATAATAATAATTACAAAAGTATGAGATAGGCCTAGCGTCTCCACCTCCCGTTCATAGCCCAGCAAACCAAATATTATTGCATACATTATTGACGGGGTGAGGAAAGTGAGAGGGCACGAACCGCGCCGCGCCAAGAGCTGCAGGTCAGCTCCTGGCCCCGCGCCGCTCGGGCTGCCTTCGGCTGCCTCTTCTGATTGAACCCACCGAGTAAAGTAAATAGCTAGAAATACATAAAGAAATACACAAACAGAAGGATTCTGTGATATTTAGGAGATAAGTAATTGAAACATACAGATATATTTACTTTCATTAACATATGGGGATGAGCAGAGGGATGGGAAGCTACAGCCAGTGCGGGTAGGTGTAGTTCTTGGGAAACTAGGGGGGATTGAGCCTCTGAAGCTGAACACTGCCTCTTCTCGGTGTTGGTAGTGCTGATGTGAAGAGAGGCTCGTGCAGAAAGAGGCAGGCTGTCTGAGGCAAGCTGTCTGACAGGAGAAATATTTGGGGAGCATTCTCTGAATCTCAGTGGCTAGCAAAGGATCTCGGATTAGACACCCCCAAATTAATGCACCCGATACCACCGCAGCCCCTGACTCTCTAGCATCAGGCAGACACTTTTAATTGCAGTTTTGGAGTTAGAACAAAATACTGGTGAACTGTGAGTAAAGAATTTTGCAAACAGGCTGGGGGGAAGAGAGGGGGAGGCGGGTTTAGGGCAGAGCGAGCTGACTTTGTTTGCATCAGCCCCCTTTGAAGCTGCAGCAGTTTGTAGTTGCTTTGTGTTTTGCATTGCTACCTTTTCATATCTGAAGATTCAAACAATAGCTCCTGGTTATTATCCCACATATTATTGATTAAAAGCTTTGCCCAAAGACCTTCCATCTCACTTTCCAGCTTAGCGTGATTTACTTTTCTTTTTACTCCCTGTAACATATGATTAATGCTGAGCTGGAGAGTCCCAGTGAGATGAAGAGGAGTGTCAGGTAAGATTTGTCAGCTCGGAAGTATAGATTATTTTATGTTTCTCGAACTTTGTGGGCCCAGGGAACACAGATCTTGATTGTTAAATCCATCCACACTTTCCCTAGGGCTATAATATGCCAAAAACATTAAATAGCCCACTTAATACATAACCTCATTCTGTATGCTTGACTATTTTGTTTTTAATTTTTCTTCCCTTTCCAGGCTGCTCAAATGAAATGGGATCAAAGAAAAAAAATTATCCTCACTGGATTTTGTTAAAATATTAATAGGTTAGGGTTGACTGGCTAAATTGAATATCTATGCTGATCTCGCTTGCATGTTTAACTTGTGCTTAGGAAAATATGTTTCCTAGGTGATAACCTTTTATGTACCAGCCTGACTTCATTGAAATGCATAGAGATAAAAATATGTCACACTCCATGGCCATGCTATTCTTGTGTGGCAGTGTGATTATTCAGATGATAATTGACCCCCACCTGTAGACAGCTCAAATTCTGTAGTCAATCATTCCATTTGATGTTAAAATATGTGAAAGTACAATTATATAATTTACATTACAAATCATCCTGAATGCCAGGCATCTCAGAACCACTGACAAACGAAAGGGAAAAAAGTCAATAAATGAAGTGAATTACACCAGGCAAAGAATTCAACTTTTCTTATTTGCTCCTGCACAACAGCTTTTATGCGGGTGTTGTTGATGGAGCTCAAACAGATATTGCTTGGTACTGAATTTGGCTTCCTTTCAGCCCGTCCCTAACTTTGGTGATACTTTCTGGATAAGAACACCTTCTTTCACAGTGGAGGTGAGTCCTCACCAGCAGATAAAGGTAGAAAAACGTACGTGGCAGCACGGATTTGTGCCATAAAGCCTGCAGGTCCTCCAGGTGTGCTCCAAATGCTCCAACTTTTAAGACCGTGTTTCTGTAGACTCAGCTGGGTGTTCCAAAGCTGCACAGGACAGGTACAGAGCGTATTTGTACAAGTGCAGATCGCTCCTTGTCGTGCATGTCATTAAGGCCTGCTGCAAGCTCTGATGTCAAGGGGGGCAATTAAATAATAATGATAAAAGAATGTGGGCAAGACTGAATTTGAATTAGCTTGTACCATGTGGTGGAGTATCTCAGACTTGGACTATTCGTGAAATTTCAAAGTTCAGCATTATAATTCTCTATTTATTTAGCATCACTCTTAAAAAGAACTTTCTTCTTCAGCAACTTGTTCCACGGGTCTGTACTGGAGCATTCCAGTCCTCTGGCCAAGACAGACCAAGATGGGATGCTGTAAGCAACCTTAAAACAAGAGCAAGCTTGGGGTTAAACCAGATACAACTTCACTGAGAACACCGCAGTTCAGCTGATTTGGGGGACCAGTGGTGCCAATGCACTGATTGATAGTGATTTCTGCTAGTGAGCATTTGAACATGGATTAATTCTGAACTTAGGTACATGATTTCATTAAAAATTATAAATCATAAACAAGTTAAGAGATAATTTTGGCCTATTTACAGTCTACCTGCAAAAAAAAATAATAGAATTCATCATCTACATCTACAATGAATAGCATAAAGCAGCTATGCATCCAAACTAGTAAGTGTGCCTTAAGCCTCCCTTTTTCAGTAAGGAAGCAGTTGAACTACAATTTTTAATGCTGGTCTTCATACTTCAAAATTGCTAATTGTAATATTGTCCTGGGTCCTGCTATTCCTTGGCAGTTACTGTAAAGTGTCTTCATAACCTGCTATATATTCTTCTACAAAACTATTCAGGACATCCTCATTTCTTCAGCTGTTCTTTTTTATTATTATTATTATTTTAATTTTTCCCATAAAGGTGAGATCATTTGTAGGAAAACAACTGAATTATGTTAAATCAGTAAATGTTTCAGATTCCCAAGGAGGAATATTGTAAGAAATATTCATCACAAAGCGGCTGTGAGCCATGTTGTGCTCAGACGCTTCATTTTAAAAGACAAAACAGAAGCTAGGAAATTGTTTCAAACAGCAAATAGCAGGTGAGGGAATGGAAAGCCTTATTCATGAGGCTCTGGCTTACTGTGGGTTCTTATCTCTTTGCTCCCCATGCAAAGGACAGGTATCTTTCCTGCATCACTCTTAGTTCAGGAGTGCAAGCAGCAGTGAGTGCTGCTCAGTGTAGAACAAGACTGAACGAGGCATGGTAACTTCCAGACCAGAGAAATTCCTTGATTCCTTTTTAAACCTCTTTTCCCAAACTCCTTTTTTAAAGCATCCGGCCTGCCAGGCGTGGCTGCAGGTCTGACCTCAGCAAAATCCCTCCATCGCTATCCCAGGTGTGAATTTGTCCCGTTGTCTTTAATTAAAGCTCCAGCCTGCTCACCGTGAATTTCACACCCTGTACAAGCATCAAATTATGTTGTTCAATTAGTTGTATCTTTTCTTCTATCCTTTTAATTTCAGGCCCATCAAAGAGCTGGTTTACTAAATCAATTTCAATGGGAATTTACACATTGTGAATCATAATGGGATGCAAAATTGACTTGGCTAATGAATAGTTAGTGGCTTTGGGGTTAATAGTTTTGGGTTTTTGTCTCAGGTACTTTGTATTAAATTTAATTTTAATATTGCTTTAATGAACATAATGTATTACTTCTGCTTTTTTCACCGGGGCCCATTGAAGTTGTCTTCTCCTTGCCTGATGCAGTTGATTAGCTGTATGAACGACTGTCTGAGGTTTCTGTTTGAAAAAAGCACTTCTGCTTGGCCCGTTTCTGTGTGCTAAATATTTTAGTCTGGTGTATAAAGTTTAAATAGAAATAAAGTCCTTGTATATAATAATAGGGATGAAGAGGTTACCATAGCTGTTAGTGCCTCTTGCTTCTTTACCAGCTTTACAGTGGGAATATTGCTTCAAAGTCTTAACAGTTTTCGTTATCTCCCCAAATCTTTCTTTCGTACAAAAATTTTTACAAAGGCAGTACCTGAAGGCCTAATGGCTGAATCAGTCTTCCAGTAATAACCCTGCAAATGGGGCTGAGCTTTGATTAGGATTACCCTTCCCAGGAGTGCCTCTCCACCCAACTGGCTCCCAGGACCTACTGAACACTGAGCTGAGGATGCCCACAAAAGGGCTCATCTGGTGAGACTGCTACCCGGCCCGTTAGAGGAGCCTCCTCGTGAGGGACTTTGGCTGCAGGTTTGACAAGACACTTCTCACACGTGCCATCACAGCAAGTGAGCGACCTCTCATGCCCGGGTGTAGTGTCCCGGTCCTCACCAGGTGACCCACCCCTGGTCAGGAGAGACGTTTTTCCATTGAGGATGGCCAGTTTTTCAGTGATGACCCATTTAGGGGTGTGTAGCTTACAGCTCATCCTTTCCGTATGCTCCTGGTAGGCGATCTAACAGGGGAGTGCTCTAGGCTAAGATGCTTCGGAACATCAGTCAGCATTTAACAAATGTGGTTTAGGTTTTCTGTATTCAAACATATTGGGAATAAAATATATATATATAATTTAAAAACCAAACAAATGAACAAAAAACAACCAAACAACCAAACAACAACAACAAAAACAGAGAAAAGGGAGAAGAATATGCCACAACTGGCAGAATAATAACTGGCTGTGATGACCTAGGTGTAGATGTAAGCTTAAAGCAGATTTTTCCTTATCTGAGGAATGAAGTTCAGATAACTCCAAGAGGAATAGTAGGAACAAAAAAGCCTAACAGCAGCCCGAACTTAGTTATCCACGGGTTAACTATCTGAGTTTCAGATCAATGCTACTACAGACACAGAGGCATCTGAGCCGGCTCTCTGAAGAGCCAGGTCGTGTCCGACCGGGCTGGACATCCTTGGTGTGAGCACAGCCATCCTGCTGCCGGTGGTGAGCTGCAGCTAATTAAGCCCTGCTGGACCTGAGCTCAATATAGCGAGGCACTGGGTTGTCTCTGCTCCATGAGCTGCACCGTGTCCCTTAATAGCTATTTTTTCTACTTTTCCCCATTTCACGCTCCGTCCTATCATCCCTTGTTTCCATGGATAATGGAGCCTGATGAGATTGCTTCATCTGAGGTCCTTAAAGTAGTTATTAATGGCAGCAGTGACTCTAGAGACCTCATGGTCTCACATTTTCTGCTTAGAAAGCATCCAGACAGACAGTTCCATACCTGCCTTTGTCAGTATTTGTTGTACCAGCCCAAGGGCAGCGTGGGCTGCCCACCACTGCCAGGACTGGGGCGCGGTGGGCTCCTGGCCCAGCCCCTGTCTTCTGGGCTTCTGCCCCGGTCACTGCTGTGGGAACGAAGCTGGTGGCTGCAGTCTGTGCTTCTGCAGCTTTCCCATATTTCATGTGCCCCTACGTTTTTATCTGATGTTTCTTCTTGGAAAATATTTGTAGCAGTGTTACGGAGGGGAGCCGCTTACCAGAGGCTCTGGTGGGTTTATGTGCACCATTTTTTTCCTGCTATCCCTGCATTATTTTTTTTACAAAAGAAAAGAAGGGTGACAGTGTGAAGGAAGAAAAAGTTCTCAAGTGGAATTGAAACGTGCCAGTTCAGTTGTCTACCCAAATATTGGAGAGGCAAGAAACATGCTTGGAGGATCAGTGGGGCTGTGATGCTGCCAGGAAGGCGCGACTTAGAAAAACTTGGGTTTGATTACCCAGGCTGCAGCACAGTTAGTTTCAGAAATACCGTATCATCATCTGATTCTCTTCTGATAGCGATGTGAGAGAATGGTCTGCTGACAGTGGGCCGGGTCTTCTCTCTGTTCTTGATGCTCCCTTTTATCAGCAAGCACTGCAGCATTTCTCTTCCTGCGGCCTGACCCAATACTTGCTGAAGACCATGGAAGAATTCCTGGGATCCATATACTGCTGGGCAACAGGAGCCAAAGCATGGGTTTTAGAGCCCACTCCCTCTGGTTCCTTAAATGCCGAAATGAGTTTTGTCAGCAAATGATGGGTGCCTCCTACAGGCCGTGTGTTGCTCCTGTAAGAAAGGTGCAGGCTGCACCACCCCGAATCTCCCTGGTCTGGGCGTTGGGTTCGTCACTGCTGGAAGTCAGCAGAGCTCCGGCTTTGCCATAAAACGTCCTGAGATGGGTATAGCTTGGGTTGTTTTTAGAAATGATATTTTATTAATGAGCAAATATAAGAGAGTCTTTAATGTGTAGATCTAAGTTTAAGTAAGTATACAGAGCAGGGGGGGAGTATAACCTGCAGCTGTTTCTGTGATGAATGTGAATCTAGGATTTCCAAGGTCTGTATGGCTTACTGAGAACAGTAGATACACCCTAGCAGCAACCTATGCATCGTATTCAGCTGTATCTCAGTGGCTTGGCTGCTTATTTTTGAGCCGCTGCACTTAGGATGAACAATGGAGAGGCTGCTGCTGTATTGCTGGCATGGCACATCAGGTATTAAAGACAATTAATGGGCTTTAACTCCCCAAATTACTTGAAAGCTGTTCAGAAGAAATCCGGTGAATAATTTTCAGTCTCTGGAATGGAAATGTCACAGTTTTGTGCTTTGGTAAATAACCGGTTCACAGAGATGTCTTACTTATCACTGTGGTATGCTTATTCATTAAGGGCTAATTGCAGAGGTCTCTAAATGAAACACCGCAAACCACATTCCACTCCAGTGCCAGTTTGTTTAAAGTCTGCAAAGCTTTATTATTAGCACGATTTAATTATGAAAATGGCAACCATGGAGAATTCTGAACACATTCTTTCCCTTGATCATTAGTTACAGGGCAAAAATGAAACACTTTCAACAATGAAGGGTTCATATTTCAAGCTTATACAGTAGCTGCTAAAAGGCTATACTCAGAAAATCAATTTTATTAAAGTCCTTCAAGCACTAAAGGGACTTCCATGCAACTAAGCAATTTTAAAAACATGTCCACAAGCAGTGACTTTTTGATTCATGTTTTTAGCAGGGTTATATTTTCACTGTTTTCAATATTGTCCCCCAAAGCAGGGTCAGAAATGGTTTGAGGGAGGGAGAAGAGGTGAGCAAAGCGTGTTCTGACATAGCCAGGACTTGCATCCTTTACCTTGAGGTACTTAAAAGAGGGAGGACTATCAGCTGGAGCTGAGAAGCCTGGCATGCTCCTACCTAAAACTGATCAAAAGTCAGTGGTGTTTTCTCCTTTTTCAGTCTGCTTTTGCAGCCCAGGAAATTAAGTTTGGGGTACTACTAAAAAAAAACAACAGTGTAGACTGTTTCTTTTGTTTGGTTGTTTGTTTTTAACTAAGCTGTGACTTGAGCTAAAAATAACAGGAAAATATTTTTTAGAGATAAAAGGGAATGACATGTATGGTAAAAGGATGAAAAGAGTTCATGTGTTGCTCTGATCCTGAACAGATGAGAGCGGATGAGAGCTGTGTGTGTATTTCAGGGCCTGGCAGCACGGGACCCATGGAGAATGAGTGCAGGTCCACCGAAGTCACTGACTTATGGAGTAAATTATTGTCCTGATCCAAAGCCCTTTGACTTCCATGCATCAAAACTCCCCCAGTTAGTAGATCATGCTGGCCAAGGGTAAGAGGGTGAAAGTCTTCCAGCTGGGGATGTCATCCCCCAGCATCTCAGGGGATGCAGAATCTTAGTACTTACATGTGTCTGTATAACTGCGTGTGTGTGTGGATAGCTGAGCTAAAGTTTTTTAATGGACGTAGGCCCCCCATTGGTCACCTGCAGGACAAAGTAAGCTATCATCTAAAATAAAGTATAAATGAAACATTGCTAATGAAGTAAAAGGCAATAAGAAGTGGGAGCAGAAGAAATAGGTGCCGTGGAAGTCTTGTCTCTGCTACTAACTAAAGAAAAAATGATGCAAAACAACTTCACCTGTGTAAATAGTTTCCATGGTCCATTTACAAAGAGCAAACAAACAGCCAAACCAAACACACCACAAACTCTCTAGCCAGAATATCTCAACCCCCTGAACCTGTGGCTGTATTTGTAATACATGGGTGGGACTTCCAAGTGCCCAGCGTTTGGTCTACTGAACTCTCCATTTAGCATCATCATGAGCCTTGCATCAGCTCTGTGGGAACAAACAGAAGGAAACTGGCAGCGAGTTAGAGAAATTGTGCTCAAGTCCCTGCTTGTGTCCATGTCCAGTATTCCAGCTATTCCCCGCTGCAGCCACGGAGGTCAGTCCAACACATTTTATCAATTTTAACGTGTGAATTAATCCAAATTCCCCCCGTACTTCAGCGAAGTCATTAAATTCTTTTTTTTTATTTTTATGTGATGGGATTGTTAGACCTTAAGCCGCTGGTGACAGCAATAAATACCCTTCATTAGGTATGAGTAATTATGACAGGCTATTCTATTTCTGCGTACGAAAGATCATTTCCTTCTGGGAACCGTAAGGAATGTAATTGATGGGTGAAAAAAATGGTTCTTGGTAAACTTAAAATGCATAAATCTGATTTTTTTGACCCCAGTGTTGGTTGTGGCTCTCAGGAACACAAAGCTAGGCACCGATATTGTCTGTTGCTGCAAAATCGCCCCAGTGTTGGCGCTGGTGCCGATGGCTGTGGCGTTCCTCTCCCTGTCCCTGCCACCTGTGCCCCTGGGGAGCGCTTGGCTCCTGCAGGAGCGACAAGCAGAGGCCTTCAGGGCTCAGCCCTGGCCCAGTCCAGGTGTGTGGGCCTCTCCTGGGCTGCCAGCAGCATTTTGGCATCGCTGGTGGAAGGCGGTGAGAAGGAGCACAGGGTGAGGTGCCCGTTCCTCAGGCACAGCGCGAGGTGCCCGTCCCTTCCTGCTGCCTGTGAAGCCCCTCCCGAGGTAGCAGCTGGATGCAGGGCTTTAATTCCCTTCCATCCCAAGCCTTTCTATCTTTGAGGTTGTTCAGGATGCAGAAATCCTCTGCCCTTCTCCTTCCTCCCCCACCCTCGCTGCCTGGCTGCCCCCGTCTTCGACTGCGCGCTTTCCTCGGCTAATTTATGTGAGCGCTGGCGGCTCGTGCCACCTTCCCCTTCCCGTGGTTGATGTTATTGACCATCTGGGGCTGTGACAAACAACTGAACGATATTGATACCAATTTATTGCATACTCTAATTAATGAATTTACCCTGTGACCCAGCGTGTGTTCAGGGTAAGCCTGCGGAGCTGTACCCACAGACCGAGGGGCTGGCTTCACAATGAGCTACCTATGAGTTCCTCTTAATGTTTCTAAAGACCAAGGAACACAAAAACCTCCCAAATTGCCACAGTTCTGTTGATTTCATGCATGGAAATTCAGAGCAAACCACTTGGGTTATCAGGTAAGTTCTCTAAAAAAGACCACAACCTATAAAAACAATTACATCTGGCTACAACATCATTTTCGCTTCACTTTAGGAACAGGTAGCGGAACTACTGAGAGTATACAAATGGTGGGTTTAAAATAAAATGCTGCAACTGGGACAATAAATTTGATTTGGTGGCAAATGGGAAAAAAAAAAAAAAAAAAAAAAAAAAAAAAAAGCTGATAAGCTTTTGGGTAGACCTGTGCGGTGTCAAGAGTTGGACTTGATCCTTAAGGGTCCCTTCCAACTCAGGATATTCTATGATTCTATGATTCTATAAATTGCAGTAAACTCCACAGCTGGAGCTGGAGCAGCTCTTACAGCTGCAAGGGGTGGTCCCCACTTACCCAAACACGCTGTGTCTGCCCTCACCCTCCCCCGGGTAAGGTTTTGCTGTCCCGTTACCAACCCTTCTCTTTTCCTGTCCCAGTCTGGTCTCGATCATGCTCATGCAGCCATCCTGGGGTCAAGCCCTGCTGTGGCACCACGGGGCAGGGGGAGCTGTGGGGGCCTGGCCAACGCTGCCTGGTTGCTGCTTGCTGTGAAAACAGGGGTGTGTGGGGGTGCCCTTCCTTCTCTGCTCTCTTCTCCCCTGTGCCCAGGAGGAAAAACCCCAATGCAGGGCAGGACAGGAGATGTTCAGCCCCATTGTGGAAGCTCTCCCATTACAGGAGGAGCACGAGTCTGGTTGCTGGCAGGTAAAGAGCAGGGAAGGAGATGCTGGCACTTGGCTCCTGCACAGGTCAGCTGAGCTTTAAGTGTGTGAGTGGACGTGGATGGATGCCCACGTTCTGCCAAGGGGGGAAAGTCTGGGCTTGATTTGTACTTGCTTTCCCCTCAAGAGCAGCACCACCAGTTCTGGGCTCTACTGCGTCTTTCATCACGCTCTCATTGAATATTTTTGTTTCATCTTTTCTGTAGGTATTTCATTGTCTTAGTGGAAGGGAAATTCAATAGAGTTTGATTTTCTTTATTTTATTTTTATCTGAACTTTCAAACTCGCGATACTCAAGTGGATTAGAAATTAGGCAAAATGAGTTCACCTAGGGGTTGCCTGCATGCGTTCTGCACAAATGAAAGCCCTGACCCTGCAAATGCACTCCTGTCAGGAGTCCTTGATCTCATGGTAGTCCTTAGGAGTGCTCGGATTAGCAAAGAATTGCAGGATTAAGTCTTAGCAGTTCATTTGAAATATAAGACATTTGTTGCTTAATCTTGCAAAACAAGGCTCTCAAGTTTTCTTTTTCTTTAAAACAATATAAATATTCATTGAGTCATGAAACTCAATGGACTCTTTCAGGAGGTTCCTTTAACCATGTGAAACAGAGGCAGCTGCATAAAAGCTGGGATGATTTTTAATCTCCTCCCACCGACATAGCAATGGAATTATTTGCCGAGTAATAAATACATGATCCATTTGCGAAATGCCCAAAGGCTACCCGTGGAAAACCAAATAACAAATTCACACGTGGGGACCTGTGGCTGAGTTCTCAGAAAGGTTGAGCATGTTGTTTCGGGTGGAATTGGCACCCGAGCAGGGCCAGCTGGGAGCCAGGACCCCAATGGGATCGCCAGTGCCACACAGCCGGGCTGCGGGTGGTGCGATGGGACATGCTCCGGTGTCTTTAAGTGGATGAATTACCCATGTATTTGAGAGCTGTGGGGCTCTCATGTAAACAGTTATGAAACTGTTATTTCTTCATTGTGTTTGCTTTTTATGTGTAATACGAGAAATTTGGGCTTCATCGTTGTAAGGGCTTGACTGAGATTGATAAAGCAGAGTGCTTTGCAGCCTGACACTCCATCCTTCATTCGCGTCACCACTCTGCTTCGGTTTTGTTTCCCAGATCTGTCAGAGTTAAATCCAGACCATCAGTTATAACTTTGAACTTCCTGGCTTTTCTGACAACACTACATGGCTCTTTTTTCCCCGTGTATATTGATCTGTGCTCCGACCTCTGAAAGAGAGCTCAGGAGGCTGCAGAGGGAGCCGTGCCGGGACGCAGAGCGCAGAGGGAGCTGCGGAGCTGGGGGCTGCTGCCCTGCACCTGAAGGGACGTGCTGGGTGCCTGCGAAGCACTCAGAGCACCAGGCAAGGCAAGAGAGCTGCTAGCAGGGACCGATGGTAACAGTGGCATCACACAACACTAATTGATTTAGGAAGCAGGCGACATATTCTGGGTGCCTAGCCAAGGTGTGCAGGGTGCAATCATGTTATTTAACTTTCCAGCGCCATCATACTGTACATATAAGGCTGCTCCAGGCATGCCCTGCTGGAAAATAAACCTCAGCACAACATGAAAATACATCAGAAAAGATACATTAGTAAATAAAATAGTACTAAAGAAAGAGTTTTCTTTAAACTTATATTGGTAAGTTGTTTTCTTTTGCTAATTGAAGATTATTGGTTAATAGGCATACTGGTTTTATGCCATAATGTTCCGCTTGGTCCTAATTGGTCTCACTTGCCTTACCGTGAGAGTATCCTGAAAATACCCCCCCACACAGGGTCAGAATTCTCCGACATTGCTGAAGTTTACCCAGTGTCAGACAAATCAAAATAACGCCCCGTAGGTCCTGCAGTAAAGCAAACATGCCAAGAGGCTTCTGCTCCCTGCTTTAAAAGCTCTCGGGTTTTTAGCTATGAAAACAGTTTATGCAAAACGTGCTCAGCGAGCCGAGCTGGCGGGAGGCAGGGGATCACGAGTGCTGTTGTACGTAGCCTGATGGTGGCAGACGGTGTTTTTAGCCTGTGTGGTTGTAAGTCTGTGTGGGTTACAATACCCTTAATAGTAATTCAAAGTACTAGTAACTACAGTTAGTTTAAATTAGTAAGTTAATTTAAACTAACCAGCCAGTTGCTAAGTTTAGTTTATGAATTTCATCACCTGTTGATAACAGACAATAAAAATAGTGATTAGTAAAAGTGGTGTATTTGAGTATCAGGTCAGTTGTTACTACAGAGCAAACTTAGGTTGCCCTAATCGAACTGTCTGTGACTGCTCTGTGACTGAGCTCAGCCAAAAGTAGCATCTTCAGTACCAGCACTTTGAGCACCGTATCGTTCTCACCAGCTAGATGAGCAGAATTTGCCATGTCATCTTCAGGCCTCCACTTCTCACGTTCAGCGTTCCTGGTGCAGGAGTGCTGCTGAACACCTGCCTCAATTTCACCTTTCCTGTGCGACACCAACATCAGATACTAAGTAAATACGTGGCTGCCTCTAACAGAGCTCAGGCATGTAGCACTGTGTAGGCGCTTTCCCATATTTCATGGCTTTGGTTTTTTTATTTTTATTTTTATTTTTTTTGTTTTTAAAGCTGACGTTGACTATTTTCAAAAGAAGACAGATTTCAGAATGAATCAGCGGAGCCATTTCCAGAGAGCCCACGAGGGCGCTGATTGAGTCCCGTTCCCTGACCCGGTGCCCGGAGGACGCGCTGTTCCTGCTGCCTTGCTGAAGCCCCGGGCTTGAGGTTTCAGCATCAGCCAGCAGGAGTGGCTCCGCTTGCATTTCTCTTGATTTACATGAGGGTAAATCACACACGGCATCTCTTTTTCAAAGACTAGCCGTGCCTTTACAGTGCTCTCCCTACCAGAGTGCAGTATGAAAGCTGCACTTGCTGCCTGCTCTCTAAGTTTATGCTGCGAGTTAGCAACTTGGTGCCTTTGCAGCAGCCACAGCTGCTCCCCTATCCCCAGCCCGGTGCTGTGGCAAGGACGCGTGCCCGTGGGGTCCCGTGGGGTCCCGTGGGGTGCCCGTGGGTCCCGTTGGGTGCCCGTGGGGTCCCGTGGGGTCCCGTGGGGTGCCCGTGGGGTCCCGTTGGGTGCCCGTGGGTCCCGTTGGGTGCCGGTGCCGCGCCTCCAAGAGCCGCTAGGGCGCAGCCTGGCTCCGCCAGCGGCGGCAGCGGCGCGTTCGTGCTTTAATGAGCGAGAAACAAGGGCAGGCAGCGGCGGAGAGGATATTGCATTCTTCCACAAAGGGCTGCTCGGCTTTCTTTTATACACTGTATTTTTTTTTTTTTTCTTCCCTGCGCCAGCGGAGCGGGCCTGTTATTTTAAATTACTCTCCCAGCTTTCCTCCCCTTCCCCCCCTTTAGTTAAATGAATGTATTGATTAGAGCCCATTAGTGCGTAATCGATTGTTAATTTGACTCATCTTACAAATCATGTTTATCTCTATCAATAAAAAAATGTGTATATTTCGGGTCTCATGGCTGCAAGAAGGTGACAAGAAGCCAGGGATCCGGAACCAAGGCTGCGGATGAAAAGACACAGCGATACCCAGCGGTATTAAACAAGACAAAACTAGGCACAGGTTGTAAGCGAGTCATTAGAGAAGAGATGGAGTAACTAGTATGAGTAGGCAAGCGTTGAAGGAAATGAGATTTATTTATTTATTTTTTATTTCTTTCATTTATTTTTTACTCTTTGCCAAATGGACAGCCCTGGACATTGTGATATCTCTGAAATACGGCAGGCGTACTGCTTCGTGCGGCCGCGGGCTGGCACCCATCCCTTCGGATGTGTCTGGACACAGAGCTGTGCTCCCTGCCCCCGGGTGCTGAGCGCTCCTGCTCTGGGCACCCCACGCACCTTCTGTGCAGCTGCAGGTTTTCTTTGACCTAACAAGACCAAAATATTTTAAATATTGACATTATTTGTGAATACTGAGCCCAGAAGGCATATGATGCTTTTTCAAAGGCTAGTGGAGGAGCTATCAACGTTCAGGCAATAATCTGAGAGCTTTATACGGGCAGGATCCATGCAGATACCAACTAATCCCTTCCACCGAGGCAAGTATAGCCAGCATTATTATCCCTGTGGCACGGATCAGAAAATCGAGATGAATAGTTAGCAGAAGGGCATAAATTTGTGTCAAAGTTAGTATAAGAAGCCCATACCAGGACAGCTTTTCATATAATGGGTAGTAACTGATAAAAATTTAGCTGAAGTCTTGGGGTTTGCGTCTTTTTAAAATCTTTATTTTAGATACTGGAGCTAGACTTGCTGGTGGGTTGTTCTTGGTGGTCTTTCCCCTTGTATTTACAGTAAATGATATGTAAAATCACTGAAAATGCAATGGTGACTGAAGGGGAAGAGAGAAATGCTGTGGGGGAGATCTATTGAATTGTTTTGAGCAGAAAGTGCCTTTTCCTAAAAGCCTGAAGTATTTTCCAAACAAGGTATTTTGAGATAACATTTTCACTTCAGAGTCTAACAAGCTCAATTAAAATACTCCTAAAAGGACGTAAAGGCATTGGATGAGTAGGGTGAACCTATTCCAACACAAACCTTTTTTAATTCTTTCCCTTCAGTATTCTTCAGCCCAGACAGGAGAAAAGGAAAAATAAAAATAAAAATCAATTCTTCTCCCAGCTCTCCTATAGATGGCTTCATTTTTCTCCAAATACGTTTTAGCAGCAGCCTCTCTGATCATCTAGCGCTGGGTAGATACGATCCATATGTTTCTCCTTTTAGGAAATATGACTCTTCTATAACAGCTAAAAAGTAAAGGCCAGGAAGATTTGCAGAACCATATAGCTTATTAGCCCGTAATCCATATTGGAAAAGACATTTGTACAGAACAAGCTCTGCTGTGCATGTGCGCATGCAGTCAGAGCAGTCTCTAGCAAGTCTGCATAGCTGAAATTTCTCACCAAGAGAAATTGCTCGGGAAGCGGATATAGGACATGAAGGGCCAAATAAAACTGGGGGAAAAAATGCTTTTTCCGTTGGCCCTGCAAAATTTCACTAATTCAGTCTGAAAAACAGCATGTTCCTCGGAACTGAACCTAAATGGAGACGTTGGATCACGTCTGCAGGTGTCTGGGGAAACTTGGTGGAGAGTTGGGATGGGGATGGTGTACACGCCGATGGATTTTGCAGAGTTCAGGCAAGGTTTTCCTTGCTGGGCACGCAGACTGGGTGCAGCTCTGGTGCCTGTGGGCAGCCAGCTGGGTGCCACCAGTCCGTGCCAGGCAAGAGCTGTTGGAAACTGCTGGTTCTTACCTAGCATGAAGCTGTGCACAAGAGAAAATACAGGAGTCTCTGCTGCGGTTTGTAGGAGGTGCCGGCGTACCTGCGCTGCTGCGTTCAGCCTGATAACCCCGCGCTGCAGCTCGGAGACGTCCTTGTCAAGCTCCTCATGGCAAGGTCTTTAATTAGTGCTTGCAGAGCACTGAAATACCGCGACACCGTGCTACTGCTACTAATGAAAATAAACCCGGACTTGTGTTCCTTGGTCTGTTGACATTTACAGTCATGAAGCCTGAGCTGGGCTGGGAGCTGCTGCTCCTGCGTGGGTGAAATTTGGGTGCAGCAAGAAGCTGCCAGGTGTCCCCGTGCTTCAGACCCGTGGCACGAGGTGATGGGGCAGCGGCTGCTGCACTGGCTCTGCCATGGGGCTGCCCTTGCTGGAGGCAACCTCAGGGCTTAACCAGTGCTCCTGTATTGTAGTTATTTGTTTCTAAATTTAAACAGATAAATACATAACATCAGAACGCTTAATTTGGGTAAAATGTGGGAGAAGGAGGGGAGAAAGGAAAAGTTTCACGGACTAAAAGAAGCGCAAAAATATTTGTGCTGTATTTTAGTCTTTTGGGTTTCTTTTCAGCTTTGTTTGTCTTGTGGCATTAGCGGGTAGGCCCTACCAATTTTGCAGGCCTGTGTTTGTAACCCAGGAATGCTTTTTGGCAGAGGTAAAATTAGAAACAAATCTCACGTGTTCTGCGGTGCCCTCCAGTGCCATGGGGGACAGAAACAGAGTATGTGGCTTTGTCAGAAGGGCTCCAGGAAACCACAAAGAAACAGAGATTAGCATCAAAATTGGGGAAATAAAATAAAAAATAATAATAGTGACAGAAAAACAACATTGTAGTTGTGGCATAGCGTGGAAGGGGAGCACAGCACAAAGCCCACCGCACTGCTTGGAGCAGGCGGCAGAGCCCTCGGTGCAGTGGGAAACAAGTGCACGTGGCTCAGGTGTCTTCAGAGACGTGCTTCCAGGGTTTTGAGGGAAGCTGATGCTCCTGCTTCTACCTGTCTGCGTTCAGGGATGGCAACAAATACCGTGCTGCTGTCCTCCCCCTGGCAGGGTGGGAACACCGCTAGTGCAGCCCATCAAATTCAGCACAGGCAGGTTTTCATTTCCAAGCCTGCGCGTTGGGAGATGATGGATGGGGAGACGTATGTCTCTGTAATGAAGGTTTCATTACAAATATTTGTAAATGTGCAGCGTGGCTTTTCATTTCGAAACAAGAAGTGTCATCCGCTTGCTTGAAGCTCTTGGGCCCAGTGTGGGTGATATTGCCCAAGGAAGTGGTTGCGTAACCACTCAATGTATTGATTTGATATAAAGTTATATTTGCTCCTGTGATAATGCAAAACATCAGAAAACCGTAACGACATCATAAACTGCCTAAATAAAAATGGGGAAGGGTTATTATAAGGAGATTACGTGTGACTGATTGGCGGCATCACTTGTTCACAAATATTCAAGAAGATTTGTAATGGGCTTGGCTGTGGCATCTTGATGCCCTGCTGCCCCCTGCCTATGAACAGTCCAGTGACCAAAGTGTGCTGCCAAACGCTTACAGAAGGCAAGTTCCCAAGTTTGTATGTGTGGGTGTGCAAGCAGCACTTGAAAGTAAGACACAGGTAAACTCAGGAAAGGAACTCAGGGGTTTATCAAGTGGCTTTTGTTTGCATAATTACAACAAAACATTTTAAACGTTCAAGGTCAGTTTGAGTACAGATTGTTTAGAAGCTTCTCATATTAAAAAATAAATTAAAAAAAATCCAGTACCCGTGTGGGTTGATGGAGAGCAGTGGGAAGCCTGTCATGAGGGACTTCAAGCCAAACTTCTGCCAGGAAACTTAGACGGCCGGTGGGGTTGCTCGTGTGTGCCAAAGGGCGGCCTTTCCACGAGGGCGATAAGGAGTGGGGAAATGGAGCTGAGGGATGCTGGGCCCCAGAAGCAGGCAGAGCAGTGCTGGGAGGTCTCAACCAGGCAGGGTGTGCTGATGACAGCTGAACCTCTGTAAAATAGCCCAGCAGCTTTCCTGCGATTGTCAGCCCGGGTTTGTGAGCTGCTTTTCACCTTACCTTCTCTCCTCAGCCTCCTGAGGGATTTTATTTTAACTTCAGTTTTCACCTATGCGTGCTATATAAAAGTGTCTTGATCTCCACAAGCCTCGCTCTGTGCTGCTGTCAATGTTTTGCCCTCCACGTGCAAGGACTTCAGGGGCTTGGTTTCTCCTGGTGTTGGGCTGCGATGGTTCAGGTAGCACCGTGCGATTCCCTGGTGGTGCCGCACGCAGTCCTCAGCGCAGGTAGGAAAGAGGCAGGCTTCTAGGAGAAACCCGGCGGTACCACTTCTCTCTGCCCCATCACCTGCCCCCTGTTAAAAATGCATTATGCACTAGCACGAAAGGGATAAATTAAACCCGCCCCGGCAGCTTTAGGTTGTGCAGCTGAGGGCTGAACCCAGTGGTGGAGAGCCGGGCTTTCCCTGCGGCTGGCTGTGCTGCTGGGTGCATGGAGAGCTGTGTGATGCCATCCAGCCACTGACACTGTTTTCCTCTTGTTCTTGGGTGGAGGAGCAGACCCAGCCTCTATTTGCTTAAGCACCGAGTTGACAATGTATGTCCCTATAATGCTGCCTGAATTTGACCCCAGAATTTGTGGGTTTCTCCATAGGATTGTCTTCACTGGACGCTGCCTTACGCTAGGAGAAAAGTGGCCAAGTATTTGATACTAATCTTAGAGATGTTTCATTTTGGGCTTTCATTGAAAGTTGATTAAATGCAGCGTGTCATCCCGTTCCTGTCTCAAGAAGCAATAAACCGTGCTGCTGGCACGAGAAGATCTTATCGCAGAGCCTCTTCTGCCGTGGCAGCGCCGCACCCAAGCGCTCGATCCACCTGAGGGTACAAGAGCTACTGCAAAACCGGGCAGATAACGGAGACCTGCAGACTCACCTCAATTAGTCTGTAGTAATTAGGGGCTTGCAAGAGAAAGGTGGCTTCGCTGCGGCAGGATGAGAGGGTGTATGGGGCAGGGTTAGGTAAATAGTAGCTGAGACCTTTGGGTGGCGAGTGTCCCTTCCCTTGTAGCAGTGTGCCCGAGAGCCCTGCAGTCCCACAGCTTGCACGAAGAGGTTTCACTGTGTTGGTTGTAAAGAGCTGCAAATCTGGGATGGGGATGAAGCTGTTCATACAAATAGCCTTTTAAAGGAAGGAGAACAAGTGGAAATATCATGAAGCTCCTTTATACCTGTATGGATACATTTGCACTGGCAAGATAGTAATGGCATAGCCATATTTTGGGGTTTGCACCTCTAAATGGAAATAGCAATGCCCACAGGTTAGGGGTCCTGTAGTGCTCCCCAGTGGGCAGGTATTGCTTCTTTGAAGCACAAAACTTGGACTAAGTCATTCTGAAAAACAGAAGGCGAGCTCCCTGCGGGCTGCACTGCCAGCGAGCACACAGCACCTGCGGGATGCAGCCAGGCCGTGTGCTGAGCCAACGCGGGATGGTCTGCGTGCTGCCCGACGGCAGCAAGGTGAAGTGTTTGGTTGACTGTGCACTACCTCATTCCCAAGGGTGCGGTAGGATGGTGCCCTGCCATGGGAGTTCCTTGCTCCCGGAGTTTTCGTGAGAGAAGTGGAGCAGAGAGGGGACACTCAGCCTGTCCCTGCCTTGGCTGGTTGGACAGGGCAGCTCAAGGATGGCAGTCCCTGTGGCTCCTTTCTGAAGGCAGCTTTGGACATCCTGAAGTCTGCCAGATGGTGGCTTTGAGATTCCCTTGCACTTGTTAAATCTCCTCAAGTCATCACGCCTCCTCCGAGCGCAGCCTCCCCATCCCCAGTCCCGCGCTTCCTCCCCTGCTATCACACAGCTCCGAGAGACCAAGGAAACCGGGCTGGCATCTGGAGCTGCTGGAGGGCAAAAATAAAATAAAAGTGAGGGTATTCCTGGTCTGCAGACACATCCGGAGCTTGCTCAGAAAAGGCTTGCCCCAATTTCCTAGGCGTGTTGTTCAAGTGGGTGCTGGAGGGTTGCTCCCCGCAGGACACTGGCTGGTGTACGAGGAACCAAGAGAAGCCCGTGACTCTTGGTGG
Organism: Netta rufina; assembly: GCF_964035555.1. Classification (NCBI taxonomy): domain Eukaryota; kingdom Metazoa; phylum Chordata; class Aves; order Anseriformes; family Anatidae; genus Netta; species Netta rufina. The sequence continues at coordinate 14,775,558 of NC_140136.1, forward strand.
GTTGTGCTGTAACTCAGAATAATGCCAGATGTTTCATTATGTATCAGCTGGCTATAAAACTGCTTCTTTGAGCCATTGAACAAAGACAGTTGACAAAAGAAAAATTAATGTTGTGTCTTTGATCTCATGTTTTAAATTTGTCTTTTATAAATAATGATGGGTTCTGGTTAAAAACACTCTAACAATTTGTTAAATATGCAAATGTCTGAAGTTTCTTAGCAACAGAACAAATAAGTGTTTTTCTTCTAATATAATATGTATGCTAGTTTAGTAAGCACACAATAAGTTAATTAGGCTGCGGTTAGGTATTATTTGTAAATGTCATATTAGCATGCTGTTTTGTTTCTTTGTTGCAACCAAAAGCCTCAAACTCACTGATGTCACTTATTGCATGTTGGTTTTTTTTTTCCTCCGGTTTTGAAACGAGTTTATTTTTTAACACACTTGCGGGCAGAATAATGATTTATTAAGTTGTGTGTTTATTATTGTTTTGCTTGGTTGTAATGTCTCATTGTCTTTACGTTGTTAGCAATGTCAGAGATTTTTACAGGGAAATCAAGGAAAGTACACATTACATGTGTAATAAAGCTGCCGCCGTTTACTATGATTAATGCTGTTACGATGAATACTGAATGAATTAATAATGATGGGGCCACTTAATTTTAAAATGTTGGCATTTGTCTAAATGCTGCTTGGAGAGAGGGTGGAGGCGCTTGGCACGGCAGGAACTGGATGAAGCAGTCATCCTGCTGCCAGCATCCCAGCAGCTTGTTTCTCTCCAACACTTACGGTCAGCTCCCCCAGACTGGCTGCCAAGCGGGCTTATGTAAATCCAGGGAACCTTTTCCTCTACCTGTAGAATTTCACTCTGTGGTCCTGTGTTTTCCCTCTCCTCTAAGAAAGCTTTGTTTCAAGAGCCGTGCTGCCTGCAGGGGCTTGCTTGAGCTGGTGGGGGGAACCATGGGCAGTCACCCCCTGTTCTGTGCATGGACCGACTGCTGCAGGACCCATCGGACGATTTTATGGAGGAAGGGGAAAGGAGCAACCCAGCAGAGGTGGAATAAGGATGTCATATCAGTGAGAAAGGGGAAAGCGCTTTGAAGTCAGCGGTTGCTGACCCTAAGGTCTCGAGGTCTCAGGAATATTTGGCAGTGTTTCCCCTTTTAGTCTTTGTTGTACATGTGAGAAAATTCTGGTAGTAGTACAGTTATTTTAGACGTTATTTGAAACGTGGACAGAAACCCCGTAGCAAACCCTAGGTGGTGAACACTCGTCCACTTTGGTGCTGCAAACTTAAAATCTTTCAGAGTTGGCAGTTTGGAGTATTTCAGCCCCCTGGCCCTGCACTCTAATGAACCTTTGACGTTTTTGGCACGTTCTCGACACCTGTGCGTCCGCTGACCCATGCCATGCAGCCACCAGCAGTGATGTGGCACCGTACGGGTGGCTGAGTTACTGCAGTACTTGTCACTGCAGCCATCGCTCCTCCTTTGCGTTCCCGTGTCGCTTTGGTCCTTCCCTCCCGTTTGGTCAGCGGCGGTGCTGTAGGAAGCATCTGGACCCCTTCTCTCTTTTTATTTTCATGCAAAGGAAAAGAAATCTTTCTCAAAGCCATTACTGATGTGCAGTAGCAGAAACAAGTGGCTCTTAACCTAAGAGAAACTTTGGGCTGCCTGTCCTGAATATGACTTGTTGGGGTTTTTGTTGCTCTCGTGGCTTGCCCATGCTGGCCAGGTGCAATGGTGTTGCTGGGCACAGCTCTCACAGCGGTGTTATCACATTTGGATCCCGACCAGCTTGTGACAAACTTCATTACTGCAGCATCCCGGGGAGATGAAGGGGATTCGACTTCTGGGCCTTGCAAAAATTTCATCGCATCAGCAAAGCAGCAATTGTACAGGGAGAAAATACTCGGAGCACCTAGATCCACAGGCCATCTGTATAACGCGGCGTGCTTTTGTCTTTGCACTGAGCACCCCCAGCTTTGAGCTGAATTAAGGCACGCTGGGTGGTTTATTTTGTAGGGATTCAGGATCACGTTGAATGACCGATCTCCTCCTCGGTCAGGCTGCTCCATAGATGAATTATCTCCACCAGTAATTTTATCAGAGGCTTTCATTTTTGGCAGAACCCGATGCCTGTGCTGCATATCGGCTGCATATCAGCAGGGCCACCCACAGCAGCGGGGCCGTGTTTCTGCCAGGATGACCCTCATGGGCCGGGTACCTGTCCCATGGGGACCAGGACACACGGACAGCTGCGGTCCTCACCACCCTGACATTGCTTCCCGGGACTCATCCCAGGGCTGTACAACAGTAAATGGCCTGGAGAAGCGCACAAGGACCTGTCTCTGCCGTCAGGCCACTTCCAGCTGCCACCAGCCCCTGTGGGAAGAGGAGGGGGACAGGAGCCAGATGCGGCCCGGCTCGCAAGCAGCTCTGTGGCCCCGCATATGAATGAGCAGCGCAGGAACGCCCACGTGCGTTTGGTTAATATCCTAAAATCCAGCTTAATGAAAAATCCAAGTTCCATCATAAACCGCCCTCCTGCTAACTTAATGAGACGGTAACCTGGCTGTCCCCGCCAGCTCGAGGACCTTTATGGGGCTTTAGCTGCTTTCAGGGTTTTGGCTCCCTGGGTTTTGTTGTTCCCTCGTTAGGGCCGAGGGCTCCGTGCGAGGTGGCAGCACAGCTCCGGGAGGTGTCCCGGGGTTCGCAGTCCTCAACATGTCAGCCTCCAGACAGAACCCCTGGTGCGAAGCAAACCTCGTGTCCTGCTGGAGCTGCGCCCGGCCCCACAGAGCACAACTTTTCAGCATGTGCTCATTAAGCTCAGGTAGACAGCGAGCGCTGCACATGCTAATGAAGAGGCGACGCTAACGAGCTCGGAGGCTGCCTCAGGAGCGCTGTCCTGCCGCCAGCAGTGCGCGCAGGGAAGCCCCCGTGGCGGAGCAGGACAGGGTGCGCGTGGTCCCGCTGGACGGACGGACGGACGGACAGACGGCCGCGTGGCAGACGCGGTGCTATTGTTATCCTGCCCCCTCGCCATTGGCTGCGCACGGAGCCTTTTGTCTGCCGCAGCCAATGGGGAGGGGCCCGGCCACAAAAGAACAGTTTGGTTCAGGCGCTCCCGTGTTTTATGAATAAATTGGATTCTCCTTACGGCATTATTAACCTGCTGTATCCTGACGGGCTTAGGGGAGATTATCGTGCGCTTGAACAAATCAGCATCCCCAGATCCACACAAATACTGGGTTTTAACAAAAATATACTGTGATTAAGGCGCACAGCGGATCAAGTGCAGCCCCGACTTACACCAGGTGCAATCTCATTGATATCCGTGGGTTAAAAAGCAATTTTTACAACTTAAAGCAATCAGAAATCAGCTTAGCGTACAGACTTACCAGACCAAAATAAGGCCCAAGAGACTGTACGCTAAGCTGATTTCTGATTGCTTTAATTTTTTTAAACTTTTATCAAAGATTAATGGTCAATTATCTGGCAATCTGATTTTCTGGTACAGATTCCATTTGCATAATTTCATAGACACTTAAAATATGACCAGACTCTAATCATTTTGAAATGGGTTGAGGCATGGCTTGGTATGACTGATCAGAATCAGCCACAATCCCTGGAAATGCATGTTATTGCTGCAGTAAGGAGGGGGGGTTTAATAGGCTGTCGTCTGAGCAGTAAACAATCGGTTTCGATCTTTTTTTGTTCGCTGCATGGCTAAATATGACTCCGGGGCTAATGGGCAGAAGTACGCATTCCCATCTTGCTTTTCTTCAGGTTTTTCATTATGTGCTTGAGCACCGCCGCTTCCACAGATATTCCTGCCATTTATTTGCATTTGCTGCAGCCCTTGCAAAAACGTCCATCAAGCTGCACGCATGGGTTTCCCACGCCAAATGGAAAATCCTTTGCAATATTTGCCCTCCGAAGTAATCTTTCCTTAACTCATATGAGCGCGGAGTGCCGGTGTTTTGTAATGTATGTGCAGGTTGCTGGATGAGAGGTTGAAAAAAAGAACAGTAATTCCCAAAAAGTTGATAGCAAGGTATTTTCGGGCAAGGAAGGGCAGTTGGATTCCCCACGTCTGTGTCCTGTGTAGGTGGAGGGCCAGATGATGCTCTGGCAGCTGGATGAAGCTGCTGGAAGGCGTCTTCTAGAGACCCCGGTCTGGATTTGGAGATGTCAAGAACTGGAGAATTTACCACCCCCTTTGATCATCCCATCAAGCGTTTAATTACTCCTCTGTTACAACGCCTTCCTTATTTTGCAGATCCTCTTGCCTGGCTAAACCCCAGCCTGTTGGGATTTTCTCGGGTACCTGGCAGTGACACCCTGTGCTCCCTCTGCCTCCTTTCCAGCTCAGCCAAACCCACCCGGTTCCTCCAGGAGCCATCGGAGCGGCTCTCGTGGTGCATCTGTGCTGCCTTTAATCCGCTCCACTTAGCAACAGAGGCGACGGAGGCAGCAAAAGGACAGGGCTGAAGCTGCCGCGTGGTGGGCGGGCTTGTGCAGTGAGTGCTGCAACCTGCTGCAGCGCTGACATCTCTCCCGGCATTGCCAAGCCCAAGGAGACCAAACCCTACCCCCTGTTCTCAGCCCCGCATCGCTCGGCTCTGCTGTTCGTGTGGGGACTGCCCGGCGAGGCGGGGATGTGGGTCCCCTGGTTTCTTTCCCACTGGAATATCAGCGCCTGATGTGGCTGGGGAACATCAAAAAGGACATAGCAAATGAGTGCGGAGTGCCAAAATCATAAATCCTAAATTAGCTGAATTCATCTGTGAGGCAGCTTCTGCCTGGGTGCTGCGAGCTGTCTGGTGGGGAGCGCTCGGACCCTCTAAATCCTTTTTGCGTCCTTGCAAGCCCTTCTAGGAGGGAACTATAAACAGGCCCAGTCCCTTCCATTCCGTTTTATCCATAAATAATAATTTTAATATGTATATGAAAGTAAATGCAGGTGTTTTCACCCATCTTTTGCTCTTTTTAGAGGTCACAGTGCTCATTACTCCTCTGTCCCATAAGTATGAAATGCACATTCATAGAGAAATGGGTCGGGGTAAAGCTGACATCACCAGAAGACATGAATAAACTTGGGGCTTTTTCTTTGGTGGTGGTTTTTAAATCCTGGTTTGATTTTTAAATCAGGTGAGCTTCTGAACATTAGGAGCAAGGTGGCAGAACCTGCCTGCCCCGGGGCAGGTGCTGGCATAAAACAAAAAGAGATGAGAGGACTCAAATTGAAAGAAATAGTAAAACAATGTTTTTTTGGTTATCATAAACGTAAGAGTGTGTGTGCGTAAGTAAAGCTCCATTCACTCACTTCTTTCCACCAGAGACCCCCTTACAGATCTTTCTCCTGGCTGTATTAATTTCTTTTGTTGTTTTGCAGCATCTCTTTTTGTGCAGCACCATTTCTTTGTACTGCTGACGTTTCCTCCCAAAACATAAACAAAAGGAAGAGAAAAGCCTTATGGGAAAAAGTCCTCTGAATTATAAAGACACTTAGAATTTCTGCTCAGGTTTTGGAACTGATAAAATTCAATAGATTTATTTATCTAATATTAAACACTACCATGGAGTACATCTTGAAGTTTAGTAGAAATGAATCTGTTCCCTTTGTCCTCCGTTTAATTCCACAAGATTTTCCTGCAAAGATGTGAGTGAGTAATATGGATCTGGCTCTGAAATGTTTGAAATCTTGGGTGTTTGGGGCCAACTACCAACATTTTACGGTGGTGATCAAGTTTCTGAGAAAGAGTCTCTGAAGATTTTGGTCTGATCCTGATCCTGGTGGAAGTCTCGCTTACACGAAGCAGACAGGGGTGGGTGAAGTTCATGTTCACATATTCACTGTTTCTTTTTCTTTTTTGTTTCTAATTTTAAAATATAAAGTGAAATACAGCTGTGGAATATTGTTATAATCTTTGGAGCAGTGACACAAAACCCCCAGCTGCAGCCCTGAGCTCCGTGAGCGCCCACAGCCTTTCTGTTCTGTGTTTTGCAAACAGTCCCTTTCACTCCATCATGAGAAGGCTTCACAGGACTTTGACTTTATAAAAATGCCTACTTAGAGTAAGAGTAGGTGTATATTTAGGTTACTACCCCACAAACTTCATGTGTTAAAGACTCAAACCAATGTCTGAGTAGCTGCTGCCAGCGCTGCCTCAGCTGGACGTGGGGACAGAAGTGTGACCGGCTCGGTACGTGGGGAGAGGTGTGTCTGCAACATCCACTGCTGCTCGGGGGGATTCCCGTGTGGCTCTGTTAAAGAACAGGGGTTTCTTTCTGCTTCTCATTTATGCAAGTAAAAGGTGAACAGGAAAAGACATCAATAAGAGTTAAGTGGCGATATGAAGTCAGTTTTATTGCCAGGTCACTCAGTCCCCAACAAATCAAGTAGGAAAAATGTGTCATTTATCAATATAATAAACAGGTATGTCATTCACAAAGCCAAACAGCTCTCTTGAAACCCCCTTGAAACCCTCCCTCCGAGCAGACAAGCCACATCCTTTGCAGTGCATTGCGTAGGACCTCTCTGCAGTGCTGGTTTCTGCAGGCAGTGCTACTGGGCACGGAGCTGCCCATGCAGGATTTTGGCATGCTGCAAGCCCGTGGGAGCGTGGCAGCTCATGCTCACCTCTCCAGGCATATGACAGAGGGAAAGGGATGGGTTTTCTCTCCGCTTCACACAGGGTAAAACTGTGATCTGGGGTTTGGACTAATAACCATAGCTAGTAGAGTCTTGTGGACATGGTGGTGTAGAAGGAAAATGGGAGAGCTCTGCAGCAGATTTCATTACGCCTCCTGGTTTGGGGAGCTTCATTTCTTGCTCCCCTCCATATTTCCCCTACCTTCTCCCTAATAATTTTTGTTGAAAAATCATTTCAGTCCTTTGAAATATTTTCCATCCCACTGTTGCATATCACAGGCTCGTATAAAAACGTCTCCCAGGCTGTGTTTTAAACCACACACATCACTGCGGGGATAGGTGGGATCAGCCCCAGTGACAGTGGGTAGCAGGGAAAAGCCCCGCAGAGCAGTGAGGTGCAGACCACCACGGTGTGCAGGACTTCACAGGTAGCGGTGTAGTTGGAGGTAACTCCGTAAGGCCGCCTGCAGGTGTGATCACTGGGCTGTGGCAGCCCTGGTCCGCTCAGAGACGCGCACGTGGGGCATGTGGCTTTATAAAGATGTGGGATGACAGCATCATTGCGGCATCCCCCAGCCCTAAAGGTATCACATGTGAGCCTTTGCACGGGAAACCAATCCCAACGCCACCCTGAGTGGGGCTGGAAGGGGTGCAGCGCTCGGTCAGCCCCAGGATTTGGGGTGAAAAGCGACCTGGAAACCGTCTCCGTTATTAACTCGGAGTTGGGCTCCGAGTTCAATTGCCCCCAAGACTACACTCCCACACTGTAATTACATCTGATTCATTTATAGAGTACCATGTATTATATTTGTAGCCTGAGTTTTAAATGTGTGTGGAGAGAAAGTGAGGTTATATTATTGCTGTAATTGAGAGGAACTAGGACAGGTCTTATTAATTTCCTGCCACGGAATACTGAGTAAGCCAATATTTTATGGGAAAGTTCAGGGGGAAGAGTAATATATGTTACATTTCTGAATTCCACGGGATACTGGGAGAGTTTTACTGGCAATTCATTTTTCTACGGGTAAATCCTTGATAAGCAGATGTGCCCCAAATGCAGTGCCTCCAGTGAGGGCACGATGAGTGGAAGCAGGAGGTGCGTCAGCTCCTCAATGGCAGGCGGTGAGGAACGGGAAATGGGAACTCCTGCCCCTACAGGCTCCCCTTCCCTCAGCTGAGGCAGCTAGCACTGCTGGGGCTGAATTACTCTGAGCACTGAAGGTTCACAGAAATATTCAGCGTAGGATTATCTGATTAAAAAATCCATTGTTTGGTTTGAGGACTTACTTCCCTTCGAGGACATACCTTACCCTGGTCTGTGTGGACTTCTACCTACCATTATTTTCTCTCATCCCCTCATTTTGCTGTTTGTGTAAGTCTCCAGCTACCTCTGTTTCTGTGCAATACCAAATACAGACTAAAAAAATAAACTAGAAAGAAAAGCAGTTGAGGTCTGCTGGATGCCCTGATCTCACAGCCCTTGGCAAACGAGCTCAGGTAGTTGGAGGGCGAGCATCTCGGCACTGCTGATATCCCTTCACTGGGCAGCCGTGGTGGCAGCAAGAAGAGCAGGAGGGATGGGCCCTGTGGTGGAGACCTGCCTCGGTTTGTGCCCATTTTGGTTTTCTAGGCAGGTCACTGGGAAGGTTGCCGTGCTGCTCTTGGCTTTGCATGCTCTGGGGGATGCGTGCTGCTGCTTCACGTGGTGTGGTGATGGGGGCTTCGCTGGGTCAGGTGCAAACACACCTGTGTGATGGAAACCTGCTGGTGCGATGGGTGCAGTCATTGCTCTGTGCATTTTTTCTTTTCTCTTAAGTGGTTATGTCATGGAAATACTTCGCTGATGCTGAAGTCAAGGTAGTAACACCAGTGTAAGAGCTGTAAATACAAGTCCATGACACAGCCCTGGCCTTCGGCAGCGCAGTTTCTCACCTTGCTGTGGGAGGGAATTGCTGCCATGAGACCACGAGCTGAGCAGCCGCGGAGCTGCCGAGCACACGGGCAGAGAAATGGGATTTCACCGGGAAGCGCCAATCCCTGGCAGGCTGCTGACTCAGCTCCTCCTCGGCCGGTCCCTCGTGTGCCTACCCCATTAACACCGTGCCTCACATGATTTGCGCGGGGAGAACCCAAAGGCAGTGATGTGCAGGTCGCATTTGTCTGTCACCTCCGGTGAGCAACAGCGGGATCAGCTGCGGCAGCAGGGAGCTCCAGCGCTGCTCGTGTCGGGGCTGCTGGCAGAGCGCACGGCGTTCACCGAGCAGCTGGCTGCCGAGGCACCTTTCGGGTGTTGCGTGTGGCCGACGGGCACACCGAGCAGCCAGGAGAGAATTTTACTTGAGTGGCTCGTCTGAGCCTGCTGGAGGAGGCAGGTGGAAGGGCTTGGGACTGTAGTATCACGTTTTTGGCTTCGTGCTGGAGTCAGCTTTCCCGTGCTGTGTGCTTAGCCCAGGGGCAGTCGGTGCCTGTTGGTGCTTTGCGTGCACGATGTGTCCTGGCACGGGGACAGGGGCTGCCCAGTGCCCCGACCTGGCCGCCTGCAGGGGAGCAGCAACCCCTCCCATCGCAGCAGTTCCAGAGGTGGCCATGTGGGGAGGGGGAAGTAGGGTTCTGCTGCTGCATATTCTGAGTCCGATAGATTTAAAGCGAGTCTGAAGTCCCGTTTACCTTAATTTGGTTCCTTAAGCTCAGCTGGGCAGGCACGCAGGAGGGAATCGTGGCCTTTGTGCTTTGCTGCAGCACTTGTGCTGGTGCACGAGGCTGCCCTGCTGAAGGCAGAGCTGGAGGGCGGTCGTCCTCGTAGTCCCCAAACCTGCATGGGCCAAGATTTAAGGGACAGTGCCTGTGTGCTACCCGGATGCTGTATGGAGAAGGGCAGATAGCATCTAAAGCTCTAGGCAGCTGGCAAGGAGGAAAAGGAAATGAGAATCTTCTGCTTGCTTCTCTCGAGGTTTTCCCCTCAGGCCTCTGAGCAGACCCAAAGTTACCGAGGTGTCACTGGCAGCTCCGGGGAGCACACCTGGGTGGCATCAGAGCAGTGGGCTGGGGTATTTTCTTCTTTAGATGAAAAACCCAGCTTGTGGATTCAGGCTAAAAAAAAGTATTCATCCTGCTAAGTAGATTGAAAGAGAATCCAGATTAAATAAATCATTAAATCATTCCCGAATGTTATCCACCTGTTCTGGCCTGTAATTTATTTTCAGATGAATAGTAGGTTAAGGAAAAAAAAAAAAAAAAGTAATACAATGACAAAAATGACTTTCCCCTAGCAGATGCTTTGGTCCAGAAATGGCACCTGGCCTGAAGAGCTGCTCACGCTGCTCGAGAGATTGTTGTGAAATGCCTGCTCCAAGCCATTGCTTCATGGCCGCAGCAGCTGCGTAGCTGTAAAACTTCTGCAGCCACCTCTGAAGGGGATCTCCGAGGGTTGTACTGCTGCCAGGCCGGGAGACATCATCCCTTCGGGATCGTCCCTTCGGGGCAGAATGGGAAGACCTGTGCTGTGTCAGGCTTCTCAGCTGGGAAGGGTGGGTTGAACTGGCTTGGAGGCATTGCCCAAAGTTTCCTCACCATGACCCGGTGGAGGTGCTGGGTTCCTCCTGTCCTGCAGCACGGTACGGCCAGCGCTGTCCTGCTGTCCTGGGGCAGTTCTGTCCCTCCGGGGCAGGAGGAACAACACCATTTTGTGGGGTCGGCCAAGCACCAGCAGTGCCAAGGGGTGGTGCTCTGTTGAAGACCCGCTCTCCAGATGCGCTGGTGCAGGAGCAGAAGGTTTCCTCTCCCCCATTCCTAACAGAGGCTGGAAAGGGCCTGGGAGCACCGAGCCAGGTGCCCGGCCCCCCGACACCCACCCACGATCCCGTGGAGAAGCAGGGGGACAAGTGCTGGGAGCAGGTGCCCGAGGACCAGAGATGGCGAGGGTGGGGACTCACAGCACGGGTGCTGGGGGGCCCGGGGGACATTCCCCTATTCTCCTATTCCCCTGTTCCCCTGTTCGCCTGTTCGCCTGTTCGCCTGTTCCCCTGTTCCCCGGCCCTTCCCCACCTCCCCGCCCAGCCGCAGCCTTCCCCGGGGCCGGGCCGCCGAGGGGGTCACGGCGGGGCCGCAGGAAGCCCGGGGGGGGGACAGGGGATGGGAGCCGCTCCGTCTCGGCCGCACAAAGCCGCCCTTTGAGCGGCCCCCCCTGCCCCGGGGGGCCCCTAATTGTCTTGGAGAAAAGTTCATTAGCGGGAGCAGCGGAGTGTGCGCGGCCCCGGCCCCTGCGCGCCCCGGCCGGCCGCTAATTGGGGGCGGCCCCGCTGTTCTCCCGGCCCCGGCTCTGGGGTTTTAATCAAAAGGGTATTCGGAAGATGCCCGCCGGAGATTATAGGGGGAGAGCTTTGCGATACGTATCTGAACGGCGCGACAGATTGCAGGGTGTCCTGGCCGGGCGGGATAATCTGCAGCGCGCTCGCTTGGCCTTTAATGAAAGGGGAGGCGAGGGAACAAGAAAAGGAAAATACCCCAAAGTCCAAGGAATAATAATAATAATAATAATAATAATAATAATAATAATAATAATAATAATAATAATAATAATAATAATAATAATGAAGTCTTGGGCGCCCGGAGGTTCCCTTTGAGCTGCCGTCCACAGCCCCCGAAGCCGGCAGGGCCGGGGAGGTGCCGAGGCCGCCTCCACCGGAGCCTCCCCGGGAGCCTCCCCCCGGGCAAAGGGAGCCGGGGGGAGCCGCGGGGGCTGCGAGGCCACGCGTGGGGAGGCCGCGCCTCGCTCCCGGGCCGGGCGGTACCTGGCCGTGCAGAGACAGGGGAGGGGAGGCGAAGTCTCCTCGCAAGAACCCTCCGGAAGGCCCTAATGCTCTTTATGACAAGCCCTAAATCCTTCAAATCCCTCTTGAAATAACGTTTAGCTTTTCGCAGCTTAATTTCCCCTAGCCCGAGCTGCGGGGGCACTGCGCCAGGCGATGCTCGCCCACCGCCAACCGGGGCACCCCGTGACCCCAGTCCTGGGCACCCCATGACCCCTGGGACCGACCATCCCGTTACCTCCAGTCCTGGGCACCCCATTACCCCTGGGACTGGGCACCCGGTTACTCTGGGCACCCTATTACCACCAGCACCGGGCACCCCGTTCCTCCGGGCACCCCGTTCCCGGTGACCACAGAGGAGTCCACGCGGTAGTCAAGATTGATTTCCCTGATTTATTAAGGCAGAATTCATCGGACTCTATTGACCACAAATGACTTAATGTAAATGTTGACCCTGGTGAACTTGGAAATAGCAGGTATCGGGTTGATCTATAGATGACCTCTTAATTACCACAGTTATTAATTTAAATTATTGCCACTGCTTCTAGACACGGGAACAAAGAAACATTCTTTCCTCATCCCTGCGTGGTTTATTAGTCTGAACACAAAGTGTTTGACGACACTTTTAATTAAACAGCGACGAAGCAGAGATCCGCTTTCCCTTTCTCGCCTGTCCTGTAAAGTGCAGCGCTGCTCCTCGCCGGGGCTGGGGGGGGCCGGGACGGGGAAACGGAGGGGGGTAAATGAAAGGAGGAGGTGTGGAGGGGGGAGAAAAAAAAACAAACAAACAAACCGAAAGCACAACGACGACAGCACGACGTGGGGAAGGAGAGGAGCGCAGCCCCGGCTTGGCACCGCCGCCCCGGCCAGGCGCGCACGGTGCCCGCTGGCCCCCCGTGGGGCGGGGAAGGGCCGGGCCGGGCCGGGCCGGGCCGGGCCAGGCAGGGCCAAACCGAGCCAGGCAGGGCCAAACCGGGCCGGGCAGGGCCGGGCCGGGCCGGGCAGGGCCGAGCCCGTTGCGCTCCTCCATGCCGCCTGCAGCCGGGACCCCGCCGGCGGCGCTCGGGAAGGGGCAGGCGGCCCTGCGGGAGGGAGAAGCGGGGGTGAGCGACCCCCGGAGGGGGGGGAGGGAGGATGCAGGGAGGGGGGGGCAGCACCGGGAGCGGGGCAGGGCACCACCGGCACCTACCTCACCTCCTGAGCACCGGCCTGAAAGCCGTCCGCAGCCGCTCCCGGCGCCTTCCCCGCCCGCAGCCTGCACAGACACAAGCAGCTCGGGGGGGGCGGGGGGGGGGGCCCGGCCCCTTCACCGGGCTCCCGGGCACGGGCTCAGGCCGCGCCGCCCCCCCCGGCCCCGCCGCTGCGGGTACCTTGGGGTCCCCCCGGTGCCCCCGCTTCCCCGGGGCGGCGGAGAGCCGCGGGGAGCTGCGGCAGCCCCAGGGGGGAGCCCCGCAGCGCTTTTGGGGTCGGGGGCAGCTCCGGCGCCCCGCCGCCCCCCTCGGGGCTGCCCCTGCGCGCTGCGGTGCGCGCCAGCGACCAGATGCGGGGCTTCTCCGCGGGCGCGTAGGGGAGCGGCGGGGGCTGAGGGGTCGGGGGGGTGGCCAGGGGGGTGTCCGCAGCCGGGCCCCTGGGGCAGGGGAGGGCTCGGAAGGGGCCGGGCAGGCTGCAGTCGCTCCGCGGGGCCGGGCTGGGGGCTTCCAGCAAGGAGCCGCCGGGCCGGCTCTTGTCCGCCTTGCGCGCCTCCTGCTCCTCGTCTTCATCCTCCTCTTCCTCGTCCTCCTCCTCGTCCTCCTCCAGGTCGCTGAGCCTGCAGCTCCGCCGCTCTGCCCAGACACAAACCGGGGGGGTCAGGGAACACGGGGGGGGGGACCGGGGCCGCTGCCCCCCGCTCCCGGCTCCTACCTGCGCCCGCGCCCCCCGCCGGGCTCCCCTTCCTCTCGTCCCCCCCCCCGGGGTTTGGGGGCCCAGGTCATCTTGTTCTCCTTCTTCAGCCTCCGCCGCGCGTTGGCGAACCAGGTGGAGACCTGGGTGAGGGTCATCTTGGTGATGATGGCCAGCATGATCTTCTCGCCCTTGGTGGGGTAGGGGTTCTTGCGGTGCTCGTACAGCCACGTCTTCAGGGTGCTGGTGGTCTCCCGGGTGGCGTTCTTGCGCCGGGCCGAGCCGCCCAAGTCCCCCGTCCCGTACCTACCGGGGAGAGGGGTGGGGGGATAACGGGGGGTGCCCGGTGCCCCCTCCCCGGCCCTGCCCGCCCCCCCGGAGGGCTGTTACCTGTCGTACGGGTACTGCCCCAGGGCCGGCTCGTAGGGGTAGTAGGCGGCGGGCTGCGCCATCCCCGAGGGCAGAGGGCCGCTGGTGCCGTCCTTCAGCTCGTACTGGGGGTTCTGCGAGGCGAGGGAGCGCTGGGCGGCCGGACCGAGGGGGGAGCCCCAAATGGGGGGGGAGAACCCCAAATGGGGGGGAGACACGGATGGAGAGGGAGAGACGGATGGAGGGGGAGATACGGATAGGGGAGAGCCGCGGATGGGGGGAGCCCCAGATGGAGGGGAGCCGTGAATGGGGGGGAGCCACGGATGAGGAGTAACCCCAGGTGGAGGGGGAGCCCCAGGAGGAGGGGAGCTAGGGATGAGGGGTAACCCCAAATGGACGGGAGCCCTGGATGGGGGGAATCCCAAATGGAGGGGAGCCCCGGATAGGGGAGAGCCACGAATGGGGGGAGCCTCGGACGGAGGGGGAGCCCCAAATGAAAGGGGAGCCACGGGCGGGGGGGAACCTGGGGATGGAGGAGTAACCCCGGATGGAGGGGGAGCCCCAAACGGAGGGGGAGCCCCAGATGGAGGGGGAACCCCAGATGGAAGGAGAGCCCCGGCCGCCCCCCGCCCGGCCCCGCTCGCCCCCTCAAGCCCCCCTATCCCCCCCCACTCACCAGCGCGGTGTAGATGGCCGCGGGCTCGGCGCTGTAGGGCAGGTAGTTGCCGTAGCCCTGGCCGCCGGGGTACGGGGCGCCGTACATGCCCAGCAGCCGGCCCTCGTACGGGGCGCAGCACAGGGAGGCGGCGGCGGCGGAGGCCGGGGCCGAGGCCGCATCCGGGCCGGGGCGGGGGGCGGCCTCGCAGCACGTCGTGCTGGGGCTGCCCGGCACCAGGAACTGCGGAGGGGAGAGAGCAGGGGGGCGCTGAGAGCCGCCGAGAGCGGGGAGCCCCGTCGGGGGGCGGCTGGAGCCGCCTGGGGGTGGTTTTGGGGGAGGGGGGTTCCGAGTGGGGGGTGAGGACCCGAGGCCGGCTCGGGGGAAGGGGGAGCCCCCGGGAAGGGGGAACGCGAGGAAAAAAAAAGCGGTGGGAACTTGGCGGAGATGCTCGGCCCCGAAAACGGCAGCGGATCCAAGGCTCCCTCCCGGCCGGCCGGCGCGCAGCGGGGGCGAGGCGAGAAGTTGGGGTCCGGGTAATGCGGGAGGGGCGAGGCGCAGCAGGGTGCCGCAGGGTGCCCCCGGAGCCCCTGGATTTCAGCCGCTGAGCGGGGGGCAGCAGCTCCCCGAGCACGGCAGGCACACCTCAGAGAAGCCCCAAAGAAATCGGGGCTCGACGTGCCCCTAAAACCCGACGGGGGTGGGAAGGAGCCGCCGGAGCCCCCCACCCGCCGGGGAAGGACGGGGGCAGGCGGGGAGCGCGGCGCCGAGCCGAGCCGAGCCGCCTCCGGCGCTGGGAGCCGGGCTTTTGGGGTTTCTTTGGGTTTTTGCTCTTCAAACTACACGGTGGAAGGGGAGCGGAGGGTCGGAGGTGGGGGGGAAAGAGGGGGGGATCGCCGCTTTCCTGAGCGCCTTTTTGCTGGGCAAACTGCGAGGTATTTGTTTAAGCCTAGCACGACACAAACGAGACAGAAACACACACGCACATTTTTTAAAAAAGCCTCCAGATGTGCCCTTTTTTTTTAAAAAAAAAAAAAAAAGGCTCGAAGTAAGGGGAAAAGGGAAGAAGAAAAAAAAAAGGGAGGGGGAACAAGACATCTGGACAGCAGCAGCGGAACGGGAACAAAAGTGAGTGCTGCTCACTCGCCTTACCTGCGCGGTGGTGCTGTAGGGGTATCCGAACTGGGAGAAGGACATAGCCGCTCCTTATTTTTGGACCATAGGCAATATTTTCCCCCCAAGATCGATTGTAACTAAACCCCGCTTCACGATGCACCTTCTCACACACACATTTCCACGTATGGCTTTTTTTTTTTTTTTTTTTTTTTTTTTTTTTTTTTTTTGCTCAATTATAGATGATTGCACTTAAGAAAAGCCGCCAGACATCTGAGGCGGTGGGGGGGCTGGAGGGTGGGGGGGTCGGTGCCTGGATAAAAAAAATAAAATAATACAAAAAAAGAAGCTACCCCCCACTTCCCATCTCTCGCAATAAATATGTTTGGATAGAGAGAGTTGAAAAAGCCACCCCACATGTATAGAGGGTTTAAGTGCAAAGGGGCTTTTTTTTTTTTTTTCGCTTTTTTTTTTTTCCTTTTCTTTTTTTTTTTTTTCCCTCTCCGAAGCAAAGGGGGGAGGGTGTGGGGGGCGGAAAATCGCGCGGGGCTGGCAGGGTGCGGGGCGAGTTGTGTTATTTTCTGCTCGGCGGGGCCGGGGGGGGGCCGGCAGCGGGGCTGACGTCACGGGAGGGCTGCGGGGCGCGGGGGGGTCGCGCTCCTGCTGCTTGGGGTTTTTTTTTTATAATGCAATGCGAATTGGGCTTGGGGGAGATGGGATGGGATGGGATGGGATGGGATGAAGGAGAGGAGAGGAGAGGAGCGCCGCCGGGCCGGTTGTGGCGCGCCCCGCTTTGCTGCTGTCCTGCCCTTCGTGGGGCTGGGGGGCAAAGGGGGGCACGGCACGGCACGGCACGGCATGGCACGGCATGGCACGGCATGGCACGGCACGGCACGGCACGGCACGAAATGCCCCGAAACGGCACCACCAGGAGCCCCGCGGGTGGCGGCGGCGGGTGGCTGGGAGCTGGTGGATGGAGGGATGGAGGGACAGAGGGATGGAGGGAAAGGAGGGAAGGTTAAAGGGTAGATGGACGGATGGATAGGTGGATGGAGGGATGGATAGATGGACGGACAGATGGATGGAGGGATGGATAGATGGAGGGATGGATAGACGGAGGGACGGGTGCCCACGACCCTGATCGCCCCAAGCACCGAACAGCGATGCCCTCGTTTAACCAGCAGCTTGCACATCGCTGGTTTGCCTTCGAGCCGAGATCCCCGGGAGCTAAACGCGGATTTCCCCCCACCCCCCTGCTGCGGGGGCTGCCGCGGCTTCCTTTCGGTACCAATTAAAAAAGGAAAAACGAAAAACAAAGCAACTTTTCCCCGGCTCTCTCGTCCCGGGGCGGGGACCGTGCCCTGGAGGCGGCCGCCCCGGTGCCCCTGGCCCGGCCCGGCCCGGCCCGGCCCGGCCCGGCCCGGCCCCGGCCCCGCTCCCCGTCGGGTGGCGCTGCCGAGCCGTGAGCCAGGCGGAGCGGAGCGGCCCGGCCCGGCCCGGCCCGGCTCGGCCCGGGGCTGCCCCGACGGAGCGGGCGCCCTCGGGGCTCCCCCGCGGGGAACGGGGCCGCTGCCCCCCGCCACCACCCCCCCCCCGACCCCTGCAAGCGGGTGCTAATTATTTAATTGCGGGAATCCCTCCGGGGGGAGCGGTGCTGATTAGGAAGGAATAAACCCGCTTGTTCTAAAGCACTTAATTCAGCAAAAATTTAGTCTTTTTAAGATTTTTGAGCTGTTGTTTGCTGAAAGAACGAAGAGAGGCTCCATGCCCCCCTACCTGCCTCCACTGAAACCCTACAGCTGGGTGGGCATCGGGGGATGGCTGCACAGGGGGGCTGCAAGTGAGCCCCTGCCCCAAGAGGGGTGCCACAGCAGAGCCCAGCCTTGCAGCATGGTCTCCCACACCCCAGCAGCCTCCTCTCGCTCCACGCTGCCCTATGGAGGTGTCTCTGCAGCCAGTTTTGCACCCACCATGCCCCAGAGCCGCCCAGGTGACCCTTGCTGTTCACCCTGGGACGTGGGGTGCTGCGGACAGTAAGGCAGCGAGTCCCACCGTCCGCCCCAGCTCCCGAGGAGGCCGCAGCCTCTGTCTCTGCGTGCTCCTCACTGGGCTCCCCGGCTCGCCTGATGCTGCGTTATCGCCTTACTGCGATCCGCAGCTCCTGGCAGACACCTCGGTTACCTCCTGTCTGGGGAAGCAGCGTGTGCTTGGCTGCCTTTATTGCAGGGAGACGGCTTCAACACCCAATTTCCATTCCACTCGTACGCTGCCTCGCGGAGCAGCGTAACTGATGCTGCACGAGTTCGCTGCTGATTTTTCTCTCTGCTTTATCTAAGCCCGTGTCATCCCCGTCCCCATCATCACACACCCACAGCGCACGTTGCCTTTACCGAGTCGTCCCAGCGAGGACTTTGTGACTACAAACACGGGCAGAACCGGAGCGCGATCCCTCTTGATTCACCAACTTTGGTTCTTGAAAGAGCTTAAACGTCCGCGTTTCCCCGAGCAGCTCCTCTTGCAGCGAGGCAGGGTTCAGACGCAGCCCGCAATGTGCTTTTTGGTGCTTTTAAAACCACCATCGTTTGGCTTAGCTCTGGCACTGCTTCGCTCGGAGGTAATTGCGCGGGGTGGAAGTAGCGCTACGTGCTTCGCGCCGACACAAACGCAGCTGCCGCGGACTGTGCATGAAATAATAGGTTAATTGAAATAAGCGTTAGGGTGTCATTTCTGGAAAGGAAGAATAACGTTCCAAGAGGGGTAGGAACAAAGCAGCTTCAAAAACATGGAGCAGAACCGTGGCTGAGAAGAAAGTCTCTTTATATTTTAGAATATGGGGGGATTTTTTTGGCTGCAGTGTTTTTGTACTGAGAAAATGAAAATTCTTCAAGTCCATGCATGAATAAACAAGTACAGCTGGGCAGCCTAATACATAATTTATACTGATCAGTCACTGCAGATTTAACTGAATAAAGCCAAAACGAACACTAATTGTTTTGACAAACTAAAATAGTGTATATGATGGTTTATTGTGAAGCTTGCTGGTTGCTGTCCTTATCTCAGTGGCTATTGTCAAGACCGATTTCTGCATGAGAGGCAGAAAAAGACTAAACAAATTAGGACAATATTAAGATTAATATCTTGTGGAAGATAAAGCATTTTAATTGCTTAACATACAAGCAGGAAATAGAAAGAACTGTCTTCAGGACAGACGGGAGAATTGGCTCAGTGCAGCCGGGCCGCACGCTGATTTAGGAGGCGAGGTGTAATTGCAGAGATAATGGGAACTACCTTGTCAGCTGAAGGCGAAACCCGAGAGGTAACAGATTATTTTTTTTTAGATCGCTTTTGAAATACAGCAGGAATAACTTTGATTGCCGCTGGCCACTTGTCTTCCAGAAGGAAACATCCAAAAAGATGTCACCGGGCTGCCAGAGAGTTACCTACATAGGCTAGCTCAGCTGAGCAGCCGCCCCGTGTCGCTCTGTTGGTGGTGTCTGTGAAGGGTTTTCTCCGTGATGGAGAAAATCTGTGAAAAATCCAGTGTCGTGAAAATCCCTGTGTACCATGGGAGGGGAAGGAGAACGATAACTGACGGGGCAATGTGGCAGCGTGGCTGGCCTTGGGCTGAACCTTGCTTTGCTTCTCTAACCCTCTCCTTTAGGTGGGTGGCTAAATAAAATCAATTTAAAATTCATCAGGAAATTAAGAGAGAGGTGAGGGCAGTAAAAATACTGACAGGGATGCCCACACACAACTCCTTCACGTGGCCTATCCCTGTGCCACACCAGGCCCTGCTGCCTCGCCTTCCCAGCCCCAGCTCCCCCTTCATGGCACCCCGTGGACCCCCTGCACGTCAGATCCTCGCTGTGTTCACTGTAAAACCGGGAGCTGGGCCTATGGCCAGCCCCAGGCCTTCCCCCTGCTCCTGGGGGGGATCTTCCCTAGGATCCGTGGCCATCCCTAAACCCAGCTCCTGCCCTCGTGGCTGGTCACTGAGGAACTCCTTCTGGAAGAGCACTCTTGGGCAGGGTGATCCAGAGCTTCTGTACCCACTTTTTGGGTGTTAGACAGTTGTTTGTTTGTTTGTTTTAAGCAGTTATACCACCCACTGGGGACACGTCCACACGCAGACAGGAGGGCTTCACCCCTGAGGACGTTCGTGCTCGCTCAGCCGGGGGCTGTGTGATGGCGGCAGGAGCTAGGCCGCGTCGCTGCTCTCTGTCAGGGTGATCCCTCTGTGGACTGGGCTCCCAGTAAAATCAACAGGAATAATTTTGAATACGTATTTTTTAGAGTGGTTGCCCTTCTGCCACAATTTGAGCAGGATATTGGGCTCGCCAGGTGCCAGTAAGCAGCACGATGCGTTCGGGTTTTCGTGCCCTTTGTATCAGCTGTCCGTTTGGGTGAGCCTGCGTGGGTCTAAGCCGAGGGCTTTTAATTCAGTGTTACCGTAGGTATCGTTCATCATTTTTGTTCTGTGGCAGTGAATGACAGCTTTATTCCATTTCCTAGTCTGCTCGCTGTGATTTCCAGGATCTGTGTTTTAATTAGAGCACCAGTGACATGCAACGGTGCCTTATTTCCCGTGAGTTACCACCGACATAGACGCCCCGTTAAACGTGGGCATCAGGATCCCTTCCTTATTTACTTCCACGTGTAATTTACCCAACCCCAGTTGTGTTTGCTGCATGTTCGAAAGAGCTTGGAGCTTATTCCAAAACTACAGACCGCTTAACCTGAGACCCCCATCCGACCAGCCTCTGCTCTCCATCACAGCAGGAGCGAGGCAGGGCCTCCGCTGGCCTCCGCTCCCAGCCTCGCCTGGCTCGGCCCCGCTGCTGCCGCCCCTCCGGCAGCCTCACGGGGCCTGGGACCACTTGTGAGTTCACACACAGGCAGTGCTAATCTACGATAAATCTTACAAAATCAATAAAAATATGGGAAGTATATCATTTTTAAAGAAAAAGCACACGAGACGTGGCCATTAAGGGCACAGCCATTCTAATACCTGTGTCTGGTTGAAACTGCAATTAAAAACATTCCAATAATAAATCTACTCTCAGTCTCGCTTAATGCTTTTAACTTTCTTGAAAGTTCAAGCTGGTATCCAAAAAATGTGCCAGGACTTTCACAATGTATTTTATAGAGTCATAAATAAATATGGCAATTAATCTAAGCTATATTTCTTTCGTATCTGATGACAATTTATTATGACACTCACTCGTTCAGTGCACAAAAACTCTAATGCACTTAAAATCGGATTTCAAACCAAACGTTTTATGGGAAAATATAGTATTGATCATCCATTTAAAGATATCATGTGATGATTCATAACCTGCTATAAAAAGGATCTTATGAGGACATTCAGAATGAGTCTTGCAGACCGTTCTCACCACAAAATCAAACTTACGAGCTCTGTAGTTCCCAGTGATGTTTTATGTTTCTGTTTAGAGTTTTCACCTATAACTTTATGGTTGTTTAAGATGGATAGCAGCTTTAAAATAAAGCATTTTGCCTATCTAAGTGAACATTAAATACGTAGGGACTAATTTGTTAAATATATACTGGCACTTTTTCTCCTTTTACACAAATTCACAAAATTTATTCCTTTCAAGGATAGTTTCCACTACTTGGGGTGTATTAATTGGGCAGTTTGAGCAATACAAATCTGCTGCTGTGTCCTTTACTACAACGTGCTTCTTGTGTGACCCAGGAGTCAGAAGGTTTCAAATACTGTTCATTGCTGGGTTTGGGCTAGCACAAACCCACCCCCTGCAGCGCCTTCTGCTCCCACACGCCAGCAGCACCCGTCTGCAGCCTCCCATTTTGGTCCATCGCTGGAGGTGTTTCCAAAGTTGGAAATTTCTAGCAAATTCATGCCAAATTTGCTCCCTTCCCACAGGGGCCAGAGCGGAGCAGCCCATGGGGCACCAGTGACCGTGTCCTGCAGGTAGTTTTGCAGCAGCTGACAACAGCCATGTTTCATCTCACCCTCCGAGATTCTTCATGTAATGATGTTTTCCTGTTTAGACGGCCCATAGTTGTTGCCAGCCTAATTATTTTGCAAATACCTTTCTTTAATGCCACAGGCTTTGGGTAGTGACACCAATGCTTGGAGAGACAGCAGAAGGAAATAAGTAGTGAAGGCTGAAGCACTTGGTTAAAGAAGAGTCTCATTTATAAATCAATTTTAATAACATATTTAAAAGCTCTCACATTTGCCTTTAATGTGTTTCCATTTCCCCCTTGGTCATTAATATTTAAAATATTTTTCTTTACTGATCTTTTTTCTATTGTGTCCTTTCTAACTTTTTCTCTTTAATCTGCAAACTGTGAGTTTTTGAGAAATGCATAATCCATGAGAAATACAGATAATTTGATACAAGAAAAATCTTCAATCCCATGAAAGAAACTTCAGAGGAGCTGAGTAATTTTTTAAAAGTTATTCCAAACATTTTAACTCATGAAAGGGTGCGTGCTTTCCTCAGTTGACTTTCAAAGTGCGGAGGTTCCATTGCTGCTATTAGGAAGTACTAGTCAGCAATGACCTGTTTTTTGTAGATATATCTGTGCATATAATTTTTCAGCAGGCCTGTCCTTAGGATGTCTTCATTCCTGGGGTGACTTAAGGGTGTGAGATTTGCTGCAAATCCACAGAATCTGTGTGCCAAGGGCTTGTTCTTCTGTCCTACCCACCTCTCAGTGGAGATCACCTCTTCAAAAGTGCTTAAAAAAGGAAAAGAAGAAAGAAAGGAGAGAATCTACAGAGGAGATAAGTGGTTTCCTATGTGGGTTTGCATAAAAATTTGAGCCACACTTTGAAGGATTCCTTGCACGCTGAATGCCATGTGCTGGGATCTAGCAGCAAGACACTGCCAGCATCTCACACACCCGTCCTCCTAATCCTCCTCTTGTCGTGCATCCGGGAGTCTGCAGGAGCAGGGCTGCTCCACGTGGGCTTAAAACAGCGCTGGGACGATGCTGGGCACAGTGGAGCAGGCCAGCAGGGCACCGGCTTGTGTGGGCGGTCAGCCACTGAGCTACTCTTTGCTTCAGAGACGTGTGTGATACCAGAGCAATGACACCCACGTTTACCTTAGAGAACTCTTTTTCACCTTAAAAATTGAAAGAACAACAACAAAAAAAAAGGTGCCAGGGTTTTGCCTGTGGGTTTTGCAAATAAGGTTAAAATGCAGATGTGATGTGAGTGACCACAGCCACAGGTGGGTCTGGGACCTGGCCCCGCTCCCTTTCCCTTTGCTCCCAGATGAGGGCAATTCCTCCTCTATTTAATGACTGAACAGAGGGGGTGTCTCAAGTCTTTATTTTGGTGGGGTTGTTGCACCTTGGGCTGAGGTGCATGTGGGAGCAGGATGCTGGGGCTGTAGGACTGAGGTGGGTGAGATGTGGTGGGTGCCCCTGGCCCCCTTTGTGCTGGGGGAGCCACCCGGAGAGGGAAGGAGGGGCAGGAGTTGCTGCCCTGCTCAGCAAAGGCACGTGTGGCTTCAGCAGCCTGCCCTGGTGGAGGGAAGGCAGGCACAGAGGTAAGTGTGCCACAAATGCCCTAGAGGAAAAAGGGGGGGGGGAGGGGACCCAGAAAATGATCCCTTTGTACATCATGGGAAGGCTTTATGGACAATGAAATGGTGTAGCTTGTTGGGGAACAGAACTGTGCCTGCTCCCCTGAGCCACTGGCAAGGTTTTTAGGTGTTTAACAACATGATCTATTTCTTTTTTTAGTTACTTTTTCTACTTTTAGTCACTAACTTACTGTGTTGGGGAAGAGTGTACCATTGTTTTGTGCTGGGTTTTATATTTGTATAAATATAGACACATATTATTCCTAGTCTGTTATTCATCTATGAATCCTTCATGATTTGGAAAGGGGACGCGAAGCAAAGTATGCAGAAATGTAACCCAGGTGGGAAGCTGCCATGCTTGTTATCCTCAGGGAAGAGGCTAACATGAAGGTGTTGTGTGAGTGTTTCACTATCTCCTAGGGAAGGGCTGTAGCCACCTCGGCTATTTTGGCCATTTTGTACTCCTTTTTTGTCTCCTCACCTCCCTGTGCACTGGAGGTGTCCCAGGTTTGGGGCTGGGTCGTGCAGCAGCCGCCTTCTGTCCCTGTGCCTTGGGTCAGCTGTGACAAACAAACCCTGGGCAGCAGCGAGCAAAGCTGAATGCTGTGCCATGATGCAACTAGTGGTTTTTAATAAGTGTTAAATTAATTCTGTTTGGAAGGGCTAAATGCCACGTACAGGCTGTATGCCCTCAGCCCCTTGGATCAGAGCCTCCTGAGGGACGTGGCCCTGCCTGAGCCAGGCCCTGGGCCTCAGCACCTCCAGGGCTCCCTTCCCACCTCAGCCCGGCCTCTGGGAACAGGCGTGGTCGCAGCTGGAAAAACCAAATGCAGAACTTGCATTTAAAAAAAAAAACAAAAAAAAAACCAAAAAAAACAAACACTAATTGTAGGCGTAGTGAGTGAGGAAATGTCTCCGAGTGGTGCAGGAGGGATGTCCCTGCAGCACTGAAGCACGGTCCTTTTTAAGACAGCCGCGGTTGTCTTATGCTGCTCTGCTTCCCCACAGCTGCTCTGTGTTTCTTTTGTGCTGCTAATTTGTCCCTTAGTTGTTCTTAAGCCTAATTGTGTGATGAAGCAGGGCTGAGCTGTTAGTGTTTGGGATGTGAGGGGTAAAAGGGAGGGTAATTTGCAAGCTCTCTGATACCAGAGATGCAAAAAAGCATCTTGCATAAATCAGATCTGGTCACTGGTCTGTGTACTGTGGTGTGAAACTTGTACATCCTCACGAGCCCAGGGGTGGAGACCTTGTGCCCTAGCCCAGGGATGCTGACCATGGGCCCATGCCCAGGGCAGGAACTGCCCCGTAGCTGCGGAGCCGACTGCGCTTTGCACCCCTGAGAGCTGCTGTTAGGTCAATGTAAACCCAGATCCTTCCAGTGAGCGTAATTATGCAAATGTCGCCCTTGCTATTAGCACTTTTACCCTAATAGCTGTAGCATATATTTTACAAATGAAGCGACTGTCACATTTCATTATGCTCCTTGCTGACCCATTGCTTTGGAGATGCTGTTGTCACTGGCAGGGGCAGGCTGTCCCCGCTGCTACTGGGCACTTTCCCACCATCCGAGGGACCCGACCCAGCACAGCCCAGCTCCTCCAGAGCCCCATGAAATCCATGGACAGTCCTCTCGGTGTTTATGAGAGTTGGGGCTGCCCCCAAGTGTTTTGTTCCCCCTCTTCCATTTGCCTGCGAATGGCACTTGTTCTCACTGAACTCCAGCAGCCTGGTTTCTTTTTTGGAGCTTTTTTTTTTTTTTTTTTTTTTTTTTCCATGGGACATTTAATTATTAAACCAGGAAACAAGGAGTGTTTTGGGAAAGGTGTGGGGAAGTGGAGCAGGTGACTGAGATTCATGGGGTTGGCATTAGCCTAGAACTGCTTCAGTTAGCTGCGGGCTTGACCATTAACTCAGTGACCAGGTGTGGGGCTTTTAAACCATGCTTGTGTAAAAAATAAATAATAAAACCCTGGGTTGTGCTGTTCTTCACCTCCCTCAGTGGAGTTGGGCTACTGGAGGCTTTTTGGGGACCTGGGCAGGGCTGTCAGGAGGGGAGACATGGCCAAGCTTCAGGTCTAATTCATGAGTGAGTTTGGGGCAGCCAAGCCTGTGTGGGACTGCAGGGACTTCCCTGGGGCTGTCTGTAAGTGCTCCCCGGCTCAACCAGTGTAGTTTTCACTTTAAACCCACATAAACCCTCTGGATGTGTACTCAACCTTACTCTGATTCAGCTTAGCTTGCTAACCAACTCTACCAAGAGCTAATCTGTTTAAATGCGTCTGCAGTTGGATTCTGCATCGGTTCGATGGGGTCGATTTAGAATTGATTCCCTGAAGCCATTTCGGGGCTTCCCCTGCCGACAGCTCGGGGAAGCACTGAGCACCAGCCGGGCACCGACCCCGCCGTACCACAGGGTCTTCACTGCTGCCTCGGTGCCTGCGCTCATAAATCAGGAGGTAGAAATGGAAGGAAACCAAAAAAAGAAACCGGGGTGAATAACAGTCCTTTTCATGAATCCAGGCTGCTGTTGAAAAGCACATCAAGCTGTTGGTAGATAAATATTTTTCTGCAGTCAAGAACAGAGAAGCATGTAACGTTTCAATTACCAGTGTTCGTATTTAAATGTAAATAAGTGGCTTCTTTACTCTATAATTCAACAAACCTTATAATTATGATCTTATTATGATATTTTCATAGCACTTGCAGCAACATATGGCACTTCAATAAGCAAGCAAGGCAAGAAATGGAATTAAGACTTTCTGTGATGTTTGTTTGTGTATTCGTGGCTCTGTTATAACCCCTTTGTGTTTTAAATACCTCATTTCTTAATTTAGCAGTTTATATAATTGGAATGAATTTACAAGGAACAAGCCCGAGCCTTGTGGTTTGGTTTCCGTGCACATCCTCGATCTGATGCAGGAGTTTTCTGCTGACAAACCCAACTCCAGGCAACTCGATAACGGCAAAGAGCATTGCTGAAGCTAAATGATCATTAAGGACTGCACAGGTCAGTGCCTTATTAGTGCAAATTATTTTAGCTCTTGCAAGTGCTGCTGTTGAGAGCGCCGTGCTGATCAGGTTTCAGACTGATGGGTGCTGAGGCTATCAAACATCCATTTGGCTTGTAATGGCTCTGGTACCTGTGGCTCGATTCGCGAGGCATGTGCAGTGGCAAGCCTTGAGCTGCAGGCAGTGCTCGGGCCCTGACCTGGCTCCTCTCAGTAGGAATTTCATCCTCAGTGCTCAGTGAGGCAGCTCCAGGCTCAATGCTCACCGGGCTCACCGACCCATGGGGGAGTCTGTGATATTTCCAGGGCTTGCTCCTTCCCTTCTTGGATTGCCCAGGTGCGTGGGGATGGCAGGGCCCCCAGGCGAGGGACAGCCACCAGGCAGGGTTTCAGGTTCCTGCTGTACCTCGGGTTTGTGCTGCCGGGGTTCTGGGGGCTTCTCAACACTGCACCCATTTTGGTTGCTGCTGGGCAAGGATCCGGGGTTTGCGTTGTGAGTGAATGGATGGATAGAGAGGGAGGGAGTCCAGGCAGACCTTAAAGGTAGCACAGCTGCAATGAGGCTTATATCCCAGGCTGTAAGTGATTGGGGTGGTAAAACAAAACACTCCCAGAGCCTCCCCAAGTCCCTACTCCATAATATACACCCTAAAGTTGCATTGAGTGTTATGGCTGAAAGCAATTCATCATTTGCACTGAATTTTAGGTGTAGCTGCCTTCTTGCACTGAGCTAACACTCAGTTTATTCACCTTCTGCTCCGTATTCTGTAATAGTCTCCAGGAATAAATCAATGTCACTGCCTGAAACCTTGAGGGCAGTTTGTGTCCATGTGGCCCTTGATTTTGGGGGGCAGGACAGCTGAGGCTTTTGCATGGGTCCCTCCCTGCGAGGCGTGGGGCCCTGCAAAGTGCCCGCCCAAGGAAACGGGCTCTGCAGTTGCTGTTGTTTGTGTCAAGGCGAGTGTTGTACACAATATATGAAGTGTAGTGTAAATAATTTAACTAGCCTTTGAACATGGAAATAGCAACATGATAAAATAGCAAAACATAACAGGTTCCCAGCCAAACACATCACTGACTAGTTAGCCTAGCTTAAACAAACAATTTTTTTTTTTTTTTTAACTCTGGCGCAACTGATTTAAATACGAGGAAAGGGCTGCAGAAAGCTGTGTTTGCAGATTAACAGCATGCTGGTTACTGGCAGCTGCAATAACTTCCCCACTGACAGCTGCTCTGGGAGCCGGTGCCCAGGAGAGGTGCTGGGTACCCCAGGGCCCTGCTCCACCCGGGGGGGGTTTGGGAAGCTCCCAGGTCGTACTGGTGGCCGGGGTGGCCCCACTGCCCTCGAGCTGCTCCAGGTCTGCTCTTCCACGTGCTCCACGTAGTGATGTGCAAGATTTAGGGAAAACCATGTTTTCTCAAAACATCCAGAATTAATTTTTATACCCGAGTAATATTGCTCCAGACAAGTGAGCTGTGGTTGTGCTGCGGTCTCTACCTCTGTTTCCATCACGTGGAAAGCTGAATTAAAAAAACCTCTGTGCTGTCACACCAAGGGATTTTGAAATGAGAACCCCATTTCTGAGCGAACCCGTGGGTCTGACACTTGAGTTTGTCCCCACCAGAGTGGAGAGGTGAGTAGTTACATGCACAGAAAAGAGGAGCTCCTCTTCTGATCCAGAGGTGCACGGGTTTAAACCCCTGCTGAGCGCTCCTCTATTGAATATCTCTTGCTCGAGTTGTTGCCAGCTTTCCTTGTGTATTATCCTAAAAGAGGCCTGAGGCACAAGATTATCTTTTCTTGCACATCTTATTTTAGGCATCAGCAGCAGCATGTAACAGAGGCAAGTTTGCTATTGGAACTATCAATAAAACATAGTTTGTATGTTAAATTAGTAATCATGAAAAAAGCTCCCAAGGTTTTTATGGCTTGCACTTTTTTCAATTGTCAGAAAGCCAGTAGGAAATCCTTCCGTGGGGTTCAGTGCGATTCCCTATTCTGAAAAACTCTGTAGTATCTTTCCTTACGAAGCAGTATTTTCTGGGATGTTGCGTAAAAATTGGGGAGACTTTAAAAAAAAAAAAAAAAAAAAGATGCTTTGGGTAAATTAGCTGTACCTTTCTTTTTAAAATTTATTTTAATGCTTTGGGGCTCGTTTTTTTAACTTGTGAGAAGCTCAGGCTAGAAACTTAATTAGTTTGGTTTGGCTGAGCCTACTGGGGATGTCTGGGTATATTTTGGAGGGAAATATGAGGGTTAAAGACCTGTTTTGGTGTGTGAAAATTTATTGTTTATAAGTTAAATGGTTATAAATGGAAATAGAGTTATTCCTGGCTCCGTCTGCTGGAAATAAATGAGCCAAGGGAGAAGGAGGTGCACGGGAGAGGCACCTGGGGTAGATGGAAAGCAAGAGATGGCACCAAGGCCTGCTCCTCCCACACCTTCATGCCTCAGGCCCACTTCAGGAGCATTTGGTATGATATTTAAGCAGCCTTGAAGCTGCATTGATTTCCATAGCACAGTGGTAGGGCTGTGCAGCATCCTCCCAGCTGGCCCTGGCTATGTGTGGTGGGATGGGTGCTCTGGCACCTGTGCTACCTGTGTGGGGTGTGAAGCCCAGCTGTGGGCATGGTTATTTTGGGGTGTGGTTGGTGTCTTCTCACCTCTGCCTGCTTTGCTGCTGCAGGGCTGCTACAGACCCTGTGAGGAAATGACAAATGCATCAACAGGGGCTGGGGATGACTGGATGACTACAGGTACTTGATTCCATGCCAACTCCAGGTCTGATCAGGGCATCTGGGGCAGCAGGTGTATGGTTTTGTTGTGGGCACATCTTTGCCTCACCTCCCGTGTAGTACCAGGTATCAGAAATGCCATGGGGAGTGAGTCCGGGGGCAGCCTGGCTGGCCCTGCTGCTCACAGCAGGCTTGGGGGGGAACGAGGGCAATGGGAAGGAGCAGCTAAACCTCACCGGGTACTTGGGATGAGCTCTTCCACCTTGTATTGACCAGCGTGGCCTTGTGTAACTGGTCAGCAGGAGCAGCTGACTGCTACGGAGGAAACTTCAGGCATCGTATTGATTCGGCCCAGGATCTTATCTGTGTATTTATTTGCCGGCAGAGAGGTACAGAAATACTAGTGCTCTGTTTTAATACAACCTCAGCTGTTTGCTGATCAGCAGTGACTATTTAAATTGACCAATCTACCTCACCCTGGCTGGAGATCAAGGGATCAGCACTTAATTTCATTCCTTGAATAAAGATTTTTATATGTATATATATCTCCACATGGAAATATCAGAACATGAAAGGTTAAATCAATATGGAGTTTTACATTGCTTAAAGGGCATTTGCATCAAAGCAGCCATGAATGCAATTCACTTGTTTAATGAATTTTTTATGCTTATTTAATGAATTTCACAAAGGTTTGGTGTTTTTCATAAAATGGATAAGGACTTCCAGTTTTATGAAATAATAAAAATGGAACTGAAGTTATGAAATGAGCAATCTCATTAGTTAGGCATGATATATTCATATGAAAGTGTACATGTTTCTGAATTATTGCAAGCAGCTCTATTGCTTGAGCTGTAACTCGTTATAATAGTATTGCAAATATGCCTTTAGTTAAGATATCAAAAAGTGACAGAAAGAAATTAGATTTTGATTGCTAATAATGATTTAATTAATACTTATTGTATTTAGCATACTATAGATGCGCTCTTTCTTTAGAAACTGCGTGCTTGTATTCTTCAGTGGGAGATATTTGGTGAAATACAGTACTATTCCTACCCCTTTTTTTTTTTTAAATGAGACTTCTACCTGGTGTTTGTGTGTGTTGAGCCTTACCCTCTGTTTTCTTATGCTGATGAACAGAGGAAAATATTGCAGTGGCCTGCCAGGAGTCAGGACGAGCCTGACCGTGCGCCTCTCCCTGCTGCTTCTGTAACTCCGTGTGCCCTTGGGGTTGTGTGACCTTGTCTAGAAGTTCTCCCAGCCTGATGACGCTTCAGGGGTAAGAGGAGATGATATGACCACCTGATTTAAGTCACTTTTCATGGTCTGGGTGGTGGTGCTTGCAGGTGGGATGGTGTGCTCCTCTCCAGCAGGAGTGGCGGTGAGGCTGGTGCTTGCCCTCCTGTTTGGAGGGGATGGGTGGACGGAGTTGTCCTGTCTTGTTAAACTTGCATTTGGAAGCTGCTGTCCTTGTTTCAAGCGCATTGTGTTACCTTTGAGCTCAGCATGCTGCTCATGGGCACCAAATCAGGAGCTGATGTGTTGCTGTGTGACCGATGCCCACCGATCCCATGTCTCTGTGCTGTCTCCTGCTGGGTCCCAGCACCCTGGGAAGGAGATGTCCCCGGGCGCGTTAACCAGCCCAGGAAGCTTCACTGAGCTAGGGCTGTGGGTGATACCCCAGCGTTTCCTCCATCCCTCCCTGCTGTTAGCCAAACCTTTTCCTTTCCTTTCCGACCTTTTGGCATGATGTGTGACCACCCTACGCAAAGCAGCTGCTGTGGTGTGCCAGGTCCCGTTGCCCTGGCCCTACTGTTTGCAGCCCTCAAGCTCTGCCAAGGCAGCAGGCAGCAATAAGAGATAAAGCAGGACTTCCAAAATTAATGACCTCACCTTATGAGTCCAGCAGGGTGGATGCCTAATGAGCAATCTCCTTAAGTGGATGCATTAAGGCACAACAGGGGAGGGAGAGAGGTAAGATAATGGTCCATCAGCAGCGCTGGTTAGAAGAAAAGGAGTGAGATGCTTTTTCTCCTACGAGGTGGTGTTATCCTACTCTTTGGCATGCTTTGAAACTTTCTTATGATTGTGCAATCAGCCAGATAGATACTTACAGGGGAAAAGAGCAGCCTTTGCATCCAGCCCAGCTCCATCACCAATGGCAGGATGTAAGAGTGGGGCTGTCCATGAGTGGCTCAATGGCATTTGGCCCCCGAAGGCACTGTTAGAAAAGCAGAAGGGGCAGGGCAGCCTTAAGGAACTCCCCAAACCACGCAGCAAAGCTGTCCTTGGGGCAGGGTCGGTGCCGAGGGCTCCTGAGGCATGGAAGTGGCTTGAGGGATGGTTTGGAGGGGGCTTCAGGAGCTGGCCTGGGGCTGAGCCAGCCTAATTACAGAGCACCCATTGTGGGCAGCAGGAGCCGGGAGATGCAGAGCGTTAGACCTGATTTAATAACCAGCCGGTATTTAATTTGTGGTGTGAAATAACATCTCTTATTATATCTAACATAAATATTTACTTGAGAGATTCGACTAAAACAACATTGCTTGCCTTCAAAGACTATCAGTTTCTAATCCACAGCTGACAAAGAAAGCTTTGAGTGCTTAAATTCATTTCTAGAAATTAAATTACAATTTTCAACACTAAAGCTTCTGTGATTCCAGACACTTTTCCTTTCCTTTTATTGTGTTTGACAGCAACTAGACTCTCAAGGTAAGTGGTGGAGCGTAGTCCTATGTAAATGGAAAACATAAAATGAAAACTGGGGGGAAGAAAAACATTTAAAGTAGGAAATTAGACCAGTTATTGAGTTCCACACTATGGTTAATGAGTGTGCAGAAAGAAAACATCTTCTTGGCCTAGTGAGCTGGAGCATTACAACTGTTGCAACACTTCTTCTGTTTTTGGAAGGAAATAAGTAATAACCTCGACACATGGGAAGTCTTCAGTTTGCATTTTTTAATGCCTCAGGGGAGTGCAGTGTTTCTGGTTTAAAATCTGTTAAAATTTTCTTTAAAAGACAGGTTTTGTTCTGAAACCAAAACAGAAATTAACATATTAAGCATATATGTAGGTCAGGAGTGTATGGGAGAGGGCTCGGCTGCTCCGCCAGGACATGCTTTTTTCAGAATTGCCCGGCTGAGGTTAAGGACTGAGAGGAAAGACTGAAAATTACTGTCCCTTGCTGAAACATTCAGCGTGCTCAGGATTTGAGCTGTGCTGCCCAGGTGTAATTAACAGCAGGCTGTAATTATGGAGCTGGGGGCTGCTGTGGGGCAGCACTGCCCGGTGAGACCTTGCTGTGCTCTGGCTGCAGCTCCTACGTGTCCTCCAGCAGCGAGCTTCAGCATCATCTTTGGGGGCCTGCAGCATCCCGTTCCAAGCCCTTTGCCCGCACTGATAAGCTGATGATAAGCCAATGCCCCCACCTTTACCTGGCCCTTTCCCCCATAGGGCTTGTAGGGAAATATCCAAGCTAAGCTGTGCCGAGCTGAGCCCAGCTGAGAATCACTTGTTTAAGGTACGTAGCAGAACGTGGTGTTGTTGAAAGGTATCAAACTGGATACAGCCAAGATATTGGGCTGTTTGGCCTGAATTCGTGAATGTTGCTTCTCACCTGGGTGAATTAGGGCTGGGGATGCTGCTAACAGGGCTGTGCAGCTCCTCAGGTACTGTAGTGAGCTCTGTATGAGGTGCTACATGTGTCTGTGTGCTGCCGCATCGCGCAGTTCAGCAATACTCCTGTATGCTTCACATGCACTATTTAAATCCCCTTCAAGCGAAGGTTGAGGTATTTTCCTTTAAATTCATCTCCTGATGCTGTTACTGAGCTCGCTCCTGAAAGGCGTGAGCAAGCTGATCAATACTTTATCTTTTCCAGGCTAATAAGTTCATTATTATTGACACGGTGTGGCTGGCTTCCTTCAGTCTGAAAAATGAATGTCCTGAGCAGAAGTAATTGGGGGATCTTTTAATGATGCTTTCATCAGGAAATATCTCGGGGCCAGGCTGGAGTTTATGGTCAGAACTGCAGAGGGGATGGCCAAGCTCTGCTGGGGACAGATGGTGGTGGAGGGGGTGAGGCTCTTGTTGCAGTCCCTGCCCCAGGCTGTGAGCACAGTGAGGGGCTCCTGTGCCCGCATCCCTTCCCTTCTCTCCATCCTTCTGGCCAGAAATTTCACCTGGGTCCTGAAGCTGAACTCCTGAAGAGCTGCAGCATTCTGCAAAGCAGCCAGCTGGTGCTGAGCTGGCATTAAAGCCCCTGTCCTCTCTCTCCACAAGTAGTTCTGTTGATGTCTTTCACCCTGTGCAGCGTTGGTGCTGCTTTGTGCTGCCCCAAGCAGTCGGTTTGCGCGCTGCCCTTGCTGCCTCCCAAGCCCGAGAGCTGCTCTCAGACTGCTGCTATCTTTTTTGTTTCCCTGAGTTGTGGAGCTTAATTTCAAGTGCTTTGAATCTGGACCAAGATTAAATAATTTGGGTCAGGGCATGGTCTCAGATGCCCTTCAGGAAAAAGAGTCAGTGGTTAACCTCATCGGCTCCTGCAATTCCCCCAAATTCAGCTGAAGCAGCACTTCTCCCCGAGAAGGAAACCTGAAGCCTAATAACACGCATCCTGATTTTTTTGACTGCATTTGGGAATAGTTCTGTCTCAGGTGATCCAGACCCATTACTTTTGCTGATTTAAATAGCAGTATGTGTGCAGGTTTGGGAACTAAATGGTAAAAATTAAAGCAAACAAAACCTTACTGGTCCTCAATGAGGCTTGGTTTTTATTTTAATGTACATAATACATGCGTACACTCTTCAATGCTTCCAGAACTCAGAGCCTTCCCCAGGTGGGACTCTTTCAGGCTTGTCCTCTGCATGGCCCAGTGCTGCTCTATTTGGCCAGCTCCCTGTCCTTACGATGTGGGTGGGACAGCCCCAGAGGCACAGGAGGGACCGGGCACCTTCTCTTTGTGTCTTGGGAGTTCTTCCTCATCTCAGGACTTCTCATATCACTGTGTATGCATGTTATGAAGCAAGCCATGGGAAAAGGGCACAAAGCAGCTTGTCTGGGGAGGCTGGAGTGGGCTGGGGTTGTGGTGTAACCGTGTCACTGGCAGAGAGCAGCTCTCTGCTTCCTTGGTGTCGTAGCCCCTTGAGAGATGCTTTATCCATGTGCAGTGACGGGCTCCTGGTTGCATCCAGTGCCTGCGAGAGGAAAAGAGCCTGGTGGGGCCCCAGATGTCAACCCCTGGGCTGCTGCATGCTTCTGCTTGGGGGAGAGGCCAGGCGTTTGCAACGTTAGAATGTAAAAGGTAAAAGCACTTGGTTGTCACATGCCATTAGCTGTTCAAAGCGTGACATCTCAGGAAACACTTCATCGTAATCCTCCAAATGAAGAAATCTGAAGTGAGCCTCAAGCTGGTTGTTCGGTTCGGGTATCGCCTTACAGGGTCACATCACGCGCTCGGAGTTGTACCGATGCTCAAATTGGTTTAAACTGCAGGCAGACAGCTCAAGTCCTGAAAAATCAGCTTTCATGTTTTCTTTACTTTTTTTTTTATTTGCAAGTAAAACTGAGGAGCAATGCCTAGGTGATGAAGCTTGTCCAGATTCTGCTCCAGCTGATTTCCCTGAGACGCTTTTTCTCAACAGCACAGTTAGTTCAGCTTTATCAAGTGAGTTTGTTTTCCTCTTCCTGCAGCCAGAAGAGTACCGGGAAAAGCTGTGTCCAGAGTCTGCACTGGCTGCAGTGGCTCCTGCTGCTGCACCTAGCTGTATTGTGCTCCAGGAGGAAAGCTTGGGCCCGAGATGCTGTGTAAGGCAGAGAGTTGTTCCAGGGCGCTGGGCTTTGTTCCCGAGCAGTATTTCGGTGTTCTCACTCTGTTACATGGCGCAGCACCAGGGGCGTTTGCAATGTGAGGACTGGCAGCCATGGCTCACCGAGGCAGCCAGTGAAAACAGCTCTGCGGCCATCCTGATATCAAGCTGCTCTCGTTCTCCGTTAGCAGAACAGAAATTACATGGTGTTGTGTCAAGCAAAGTTTATTCTACTGCGATGCTCAAAGGCCCCGTTAAGCTGTCAGATTGGTCTGCTCTGTCCCTGATCTTGCTCTGCCAAAATTTAACATGGTTTCAGTTCTCAAAGCCAAACCCTTCCAGACTGACCTCTGTCTCCACCCAGGTTAATGCCCTTCAGAAGGATTTTTGTTACTTCAAGATGTCATGATTGTCTCTCTGGGAGTGAGGGACTTGTTTTTCACCTTTTTTTTTTTTCTTTTTTTTTTTTTTTAGCAGTATGGTCCATACGAGTCCCCGTGGACCTCCAGGGCATTATTTTGCCCCGAATTCTGGCAGGAGGGGTGTACGTGGCTGCTGGGCTGTAAGGGGCAGCTGCTGTGCTGCCCAGCTGCTGTGACTCGGACTAAATCCAAGGCTGGGTGAGAGTCCTCGTGCAGATAAATTCATAGGAGTCTTTGTAAGTTATGCATGGGTACTAGTGGACCTAGCAGTGATTTTAATGGTGGTAATGAGGAATGCAAGATAACTGGTCATCAGGAACAGCTCTTTTTTTTGAGGTCTGTACAGCTGAGTATCGCTTCTACTCCTAATAGTAATTCCACTGCTTTTGAAGAGGAAAAACACTGCAATTCCATCACAGATGGAATCAGGCTCACTTTTGATTCACTTTCATGACACCTCTAATTTTTTCCCCAGTACCATTACTGACGTGTGCTTGTTAGATTGCTTCCCACACTGCCCTGAGTGGCTGTGGTCTGCCCTTTCCTCGGAGAGCCCCCCGGTCGTGACCCCAGCCCAAACCAGGTTTCCGTGTCAGCAGATGTGTCGCCAGCTAGCGTACTGTAGGTTTTCCTCATCTGGCTCCTCCTTTGCTCATGCTGCAGCATCCTGCTGGGGTTGAGCCTCTGCGGGCCATCCCTGTGAGATGGAGCCCCCCTTAAAAAGGGGGGAGAGGGGAAGCAGTTGTCTTACAGTACCCGTGGCAGTGCTAAGTGGTGTGTAATGGATGGCACCGCCAGGCATCTGCTTCTGCTTGCTTCACTATTAGAGACCAAGGGATGGGCAAAGGGATGAAGACAAACATGAGCTGTTAAGACGTTTGCCTTAAATTTGTCAATCCCTTGTATAACATCTGCATGTCGTTTCGCTTCCTTCCCTGCCACTTTAGAGAGCTCCGATCAGTGAGGAGCAGAGAGCTCGGTTCATAAAGCAGCGCTTCTGGAAGCTGCGCGCGGCTGGGGAATGTGCTGCTGGTGGATTTGTTCCACGAAATGCAGGGGAAGGATTCATGAGTACATAAAATAACAGCCTAATCAAAGAAATAAACAAGAACAAGTCTGTAATCTTCACAAAATTGGGGGAAAAAAGTGCTTCTGATGGACTTGCTCCTACTGTTTTCTTTGTAGCTGTTTCCAGAGCTCAGACCATCTGTTCCTTGTTGTAGGTTGTTAAGTGAAATGTGCTGCCAATACAAATAGCTCCGCTTGATGTTTGTTTGCATAAATTGTTTTGAAAGCTTCATGACGAATTTTAAGGATTACTTACAGGGGTAGGACTCTGTGGAGGAGGAAATATAAATTTGATGATGCATGTTGGAATCCATTAATTTGTTTGGAATTTATTATGAAAGAGAACATCCTATGCAATTGTTGACGGGGGCAGGGAAACAATTTCATCTTGAGCCCAGAAGGTTGTGGGGACGGTATGCTAACTTTGCCACATCACAGTAAACGTGATCAGTCTGCTCTTGTGTCTTTCTGAGCTGAGTTGCCTTTACTTACCCAACTAAGCTCTTCTCAGTGTTTCCTCCTCGCAAGGCTCCTGAGCAGTGATATCTGGGTTTTGTCTGGTTTGGCAGTGTGGGAGCTGGTTTTCTGAGCTTTCTGGATATTGGGCAGTTCTGTGGGGCTTGCCATGAGTGCCAAAGTGATGCAGGCGGAGGGGAGGTACACCTACTCTATGGCTTATTGCAGCTTCTGGGCTCACCTGGTGTCTGCAGCACTGTTGTGCCACAAGCCTACAGCACATGGGGCGATAATCCCTTCTCCCAAAGCTGCTGATCTCAAGACTGGCAGAAGGTGAGGGATGAAAGGCACATAAGGCAAGATAGAGGACTTGATCCAAGCCACGCAAGTTGGTGGCAAAGCTTGCTCAGCCAGGCTCCATCCTGGCCCATGTGCATGGCCATGGATGTGATGGTGCTGCCTGGCTGGGAGCTGTCTGCAGAAGCTCCTTGCTCTTCTTTTCCCCCTTCGAGACTCAATTTTGGTGGGTTATCTTTGGCCTCGCTGTTGGGAAGCGCTGACTAGTTGGAAATCAGTTTCCTTCCCATTGGACCTCTGGATGTGGATTCTGAGTGCCTGGGCAGTCAGATGTTCCTCTGGTCCCTGTGAGCAGTCAGATGTTCCTCTGGTCTCTGTGAAACTACATGGAAACCGCAACCGCACATGCGTGCTCCTTTGCTGCTCATCACAGCTTCGCAGTGGTAATTCTCTGGTTTTAAGTGAATTGACCTGGCTGCTTTCATCTTCAGGTAATGCAGCCCCAGTTTATAATTCAGACCAGGAGCTTATGGAGATTTAGAAAGAGGCCCAGAGCTTTGCTTTACTGTGCCAGTTAAAGCATTTATACTGATGACAGTTAAATTGTTGAGGGCTCTGTTATTCATTTACATCACAGACACTAAGGTCCTCTGACGACCTACTGCAAATGTAAGCCAGATGTACCTAAACATATCTATTGTACGTTTTACTTCATTTCAAACACTTCTCCTGACTTTCAACTCAAACCTTCTGTCTGTCTTGTCATGCTACAGTGTTTAATGATATTTTATTGCATTAGTTCACAAAACCCTTGAGTTTTTCAGTTGTCCTAAGCTAATGGACTGGATCTGTACCCATTTGCTAATACAAGATCTTTTTTAGTAGGTAGCAGAGCTATTAAACATAAATCAAGGTTTCCGATAAAATATTAGGTTTCTGCTGCATCTTACAAAAGGATAGTGTGCAGTTTTACCTGATTATTATATCTTACAAGCTATAGTTAAAGCTTGTTTGGGGATTTACTGCATTCCATACCCAGTAATTTCATACAAATCCATAATGATTATTTTGTATGTTCCTTTCATTTAGCTCATAAAAGAAACCACATAGTTTGCTAGCTGCAGAAACAAGAGCCATCCCCTATTATTTCCTCTGGAAGGATGCATTAAGAACCGGTGTTCTTAAAGGTATTTCTTCGTTGCTTAACCTGTGTAACAAAAAAAGAATCAAGCAGGCAGTAAGGAGATATCCTGCCTTGAGACACAGCCTGCCTGGTTAGCTACACTTTGGTAGCATTATAAAGCAACACTTTGGTAGCGTTATAATTTCTGTTCTTCTGAAAAATAGGTTAAAATAGCATAAACTTAAGGGAGATTTATAAATCTTCTCATACCTTTGGGAATGAAATGAACAGGTGTTTCCTATTCACCTTTGGAGCTGGGTCCCTGCCTTTTGGTAGAAAAAGGTTGCTGCTTTGGCATGGTCTCTGGTCCCAGCTGCACAAAGCACTGGAGCAGGGACTTGCCCCACTGCTGTTCTTGGTGCATCCCTCCCCAGCCAGGGTGTCTCCACTCCCTGCTGCTATTTTTAAGTACATGCTCAAGTCCTTCTGAAGCAAATGTGATTGTGGTTAGGCCATCCCGAAGTAGTGCTCTCAATAGGGAGACACTGACAGATGCTCGTGGTGCACACGCTGAGTAGGATGTAAAGGATAATTGCACCTTTTTTTTTTTTTTATTAGAGCAAGCTAAGAAATATGCATCACAACTTGGTATCATTTATACTGGTGTAAATCTGGAGGAACTTTGCAAAAGCCTTTTTAGAGCTGGTTTATAACTACCTAATGTAAAACAGCACAGCATGGCTTGTTTCTTGGCCAGAAGGTCAATGCAGTTGACTGGAGCTGCTTGGGAATTTCTGATAAAAGGCTTACTTGGAAACGCTGTTGTGATGAAGCGGTTTTAATGGGAATATCCATTTTAATGGATACTTGAAGTAGTCTCAAGGCTGTCCCCTGGGCTGTGGGAGTCCCAGGTTCAAGTTCTCTCAGTGGGACTCTGACAGGTCAGGCTTGTGGTTGGGCTTGTGGTTATGATGGGGTGAACGCGCCACATCAGGGATGGAAGGATGACATGTTCTGAAGCTTTGTGCTGGAATGCAATGTGGAGTGAAAACCAACTTGGAAACCTCAAACATTTCCTTGTGAAACAGGGTTGTTGTTTTGTAGCTTGCAGTACAACTGTTTTATTTCTTCAGGCTTCAGTTTCCTTGGATTCAGAGGCAGTGTTCCCAGCACTACCTCCTGCAGTCACTCACTGCTGCCGATCTGCTGTGCTCCTGAACAAAGCAGAACATGAAAATGGGAACTCCAGAAAGTTCATCTCTTGGGCTGTTACAAAGGAGCAGGGAGATGATCACGCTTTACTGTAGGTTTTACAGAGCCGTTTCACAGCCCAAGTTAGGTCTGATGTTTGCATTTAAGTAGGTTTTTATTGAGCAAGCTTGCAAACACATCTATGTGGTGGTTGGAGTCAGGCTCATGATATCAGATGCCTTTATACTAGGTGATAACATGAGTGACCTTAGGCTCCGTTTCTCCAAAGAAAAACAATGTTAATTGTTGACTGTACATTATCATTTAAAATACAATGCTGTCCAAACACAGGAGACATGTCATCCTCTATCACTGAGAAAACAGAAGCGAGCAATGGTTGCTGTGTTTGCTAATCAGTGGATAGAAGTGGTTTTTCTTTCAACATTTCCTCAACCAAAAAAAAAACCCACATCTAAGCTTCACAAGTAAACCACTAGAAATAACACGGCTAGAAATGTGATCGTCTTAATGAGAATTTAGAAGACAGAATAAGTATTGTAGCTCGAGGTCACTCGGGCTGCCACTGAAGTGTGATGCTGCCTGTGCAGTGAGGCTCAGTTTGTGATCCAAGGCATCTCCAGCTGGTGGACTGCTGGGGTGTTCCTCTCCGAGGAGATGCTGACTTGGGGTCCATTTCCTTGGCTCTGGGGATGCCCCCAGCTCTCCACTGGATGTCAGTGTTCCCCAGGAATGCAGCTGCTGGAGCACTTATCTGGCAGTAAAAAAAAAAAAAAAAAAAAGGGAAAGGGGGGAAGTCAAAAAAAAATAAAGACCAAAACAACTTTGACTCTTAAGAAAAGTAGTTTAGAAAGGACAGTCTTGTGACAGTTCAAATCAGCCTTAATTATTACACAAGCCTCGGCAGAAAGATTGTTTGCAGTAAAAGGCATCTTACGGGACTTCCGGGCTCACATGCCAAAGGTTGGATTTAGTTTCAGAAAAAACAAATGAACATTCTTCACTCATCTCCCCACAGCCCTGATATTTTGATATGCCGCAGAGTAAGTGACTCTGTTTTTGTCTCTGACAGTTTTTTCTTTTTTTTTTTTCAATAGCCACAAGAAAATATTTTTTCAAATCAGTGAAAGCATGAGCGTGTCACTAAATGATTGATTGCTTGCTGGGTTTCAGCCTTTGATAATTAGGCTCAACACAATGTCTCCTCTTCACTAGAGAATGGTATTGTGCCAGACTCAAACAACACATGAAAAATTGAAATCAGAAAATAAAAACCTTTTAAAAACCAACTGCTGCCATCTGTTGCATGGTTCAGAAGGGAAAGCAACAGTGGGAGAGGCACAGAGGGTTAGCAAACAGCAGGAGGAGTGGGGAGCTCCTCCATGGCCTCCTCCTTCCCAGCTCACAGAAGGGCCTCCATGTGAAGCTCTTGTATCTTGGTCCTTGTTTTTTTCCTCTGTAAGTGAAACAGAATCATAAAGGGGGAATTTCAATGGGATTTTGCTGAACAACCAAGTGGGATTTGTAGCACATGTCCAGCTTCAGCTTTCCAGATTCTAGCTGTGAACATGTTGAGTGGGAAGATGCAGGCCTGCAGCGTAGTGAGAACACGTTGCCTCTCAGCAATTCTTCTACATCAGAAGAAGCCCAGAAGATGTTTCTGGCCTTGGTATGGGGTATATTTGAGCCCTCTTCCCAGTTCAAAACATGGCCCCCACTCCTGAAGTACATCTTCATCCCAGACTTGCTTAGCGATGTTAATGAGCCTGCTCTCTGCCAGCAAAACAGACTTCTCCCAGGCTGTAGAGTGGTTAGCTTCTCCTTGTCCACAAGACAAGCTGAGCCCTGAGCCTGGTAGCCACATCAGATTGAAGAAAGGCTTTCTGGATGACATTGGGCAAACCTGGACAAAATTGGCTTGTGGACACAGTGGAGACTGCTTCTCAGATTGGCTTACAGTAAGCCATGTCTTCAGCCAAAAGCAGCAGCAAGATGCACTTGTTAGGAGCTCTGTAACCTCTGAGCTCCTGGAAAGCTGAACCAGAGGGCTGAGCGATAAACCCTTCTGAAATTTGGTTACTTTACTTCTGGTTGTTAGTGCTATCCAAGTAAGCTCCTGCCTTGTCTTCCATAAGCTCCCACGAACTGCCATGTAAAAAGCTAAATATTTGCTTTGGTTTTGGCTCCAACTTTGTGTTGCTTTGCATTTCACTGCCTCAACTGTCATAATATAGTGGGTCAAGAGTTAAGATATTTCATGTCTCAAAGGCAGGCGAACAAAACTGTGAAAATAGGTTACTGTTGAGCTGTTTTTTTTTCTAGTGAATGTAAACAACTGGTGCCCATGTGACTATGGTGAATTTTAGCAGAGGCCTCGGTGCTAAAAGTAGGGTTGTAGAGCACCCGGTGGAGTCACAGCCTGAGCCATTCTGGGTTGCAGCAGGAGGACTGGACCTTGTGATGTTTAGGTAGGATGCAAAGTTATTTGGTTTGCTCTTCTTAGGCTTCTAGATTAAATTATCATCTGCAAGTGAGTAACAGCAAACAGAATAAATATAGCAAGAGGGATACTTCCCTGTAGCTTTACAGTGGATCGTCTGACACTTAAGGCAGCTTTTGCAGATTGCTAAAATATTTTGTGAATTGGATGCAGCTGCGGGAGCTGCTTGATACGGAGCTGAAAGCTGACCTATCCTGCAGGGCCCGTATGCTTG
This sequence comes from Netta rufina, assembly GCF_964035555.1. Lineage (NCBI taxonomy): Eukaryota > Metazoa > Chordata > Aves > Anseriformes > Anatidae > Netta > Netta rufina. The sequence continues at coordinate 14,817,459 of NC_140136.1, forward strand.
TGGTCAAACATGCTGAGAGGCTCCTTGCTCCCCCCAGCTCGTCTGAGGTGTTGATACCTGTAAAGCTCTGAATGTGCCAGACCTTAAGGAAAATAAACCTGGAGAGCTCGGCTGCCTCCGCTCAACTTCAGTAATGAGCTGAAGGCTCCAACCCGGGGAGGAGCAGCGCGCTGCGGCCTGCCCTGCTGGGGTGGATGCAGCACGCGGCCTGCCGAGAGGCCAGGCCCCCAAATTCCCTGCCAACTTGCAGCGGTGGGAAAGCAGCGTCTGGGCTGCTAATTTCGTTATGGGATTCTTTGTAAAATGTAATCTTTGCCATTCGTTCCTACAATGTGTTTTCTTTCCTCGTGGCCACCTCGCAGTGTTTATTTGCTCGCGCTGAGAACCCCCATCTTATCTGGGCTTCAACTTCTCCCTTTTGAAAGAGATAACGGAGGAAGAGGGGCTCAGAGCAGGGAGGGAGAGTGCTTTTGTGGATAAATATCCTAGTTGCATCTGCACAGTTAGTCACAGTTGAATATTAAAGCCCTTGTTACTTGGAATATTAAAGCAGCACCTTGTGATTTTCAGCAGCCTTTACAATGTGAGACTGAAATGCTGTTTAATTTTTACTGGAGCTATAGTTCTGGTGTGTTTTCCTCCAAGAAAGACACTCAAGTTGCTCCGCAGTGGGAGGTTTACTGAGTTCACATAATGCATACATGAATTAGAAACAAATAGGCTTAATTTCCTCAGGTCTTTCTCGACTGTTAGTGGTTAAGCCTTGCTGGGGGATTGTGCTTCTTTCTTTACCAGTTCTCTCCTCTTCACCTACAACAACATTTTTACATCATACAGTCACTCGGAAAAAAACCTTGCTTTGTAAGTGACCCTTGACTGTATTGGCTCTCGTGGTTGACCCTAGGTTAAAGGATACCAAGATAGCTCGAGCCTGCTTTTTGTCAGCGTTTCCACTCTACAGGAACTCCTGGAGATGCCTTGGTGGGAATCCAGTGATAAAACTGGAGCTCATTTCTCACAGAAAGGAAAACAAAACCGAGGAAAGAATGCTTCCTGCTACTCTTTGGTCAGTCGATAAGCTTAATTGGCCAGGCCTGCCTGCTGTACATTGATTGTACCTGCTAATAAAAGAGCTATTGATTGGCACTTTATTTAGCACTGGCTTGCATGGACTATAGTTCCTGCTAATGTTATTACTACATCAACCTTTTCCTGTTCCCCAGCTCTTTAGCACCATAAATTATGTCAAATGCCACCAGTGTTTTCACTGTTCTTGGACTTTTGGACAGTTGCCTTTACATTTTTGACCTCCTTAGTACACAGTGTGTCATCCCTAATAGGTGTGAAAACGTTTAATAGGATGCAGGCGGAATGGAGATGCTGTGTTGGTATGGAAAAGGGCTGTAATTGTTATGCCTACATTTTATGTTTTAATTGGATCTCAGAAATCAAAGGAATTGATATTCTGACATCTATTTAACGTGACTGTGATTAGTGAGCAGTGGTGGCAGATTAATGGAGACAAATACCCATATTTGGAAACTTGCACTATCTTCATAACCACGTTATTACCAGTAGAGGATGGCACGCAGGCTCCTGGCTATGTAGAAAGCCCTGAATAAAGTAAAGATGGGGATTAGCTAAATAAACTTAGACTAAAAGCCAACATCTCCAGCACCCAGTCACAAAATAACCACTGATAGGAGTCAGCACAACAGACCCTGCCACAGTTCGAGTTCTGCCTGAGCTACTCGAATATTGCCCCTTGGTGTTTTCTAAAGAAAATGTCTGAGATGAGCAAGAACAGCTGGTCAGCGCTAGTATTTTAAGTTCTGCAATAACAGCCAGTCTTGGGAGAGACTGCCTGTGAAGTCTGTCCTCTAGTGTTGTGGTGGGAACTGGAAGGTGGTGTGGACCCCAACCCCTGGTCTTGTTCTGCTTTTCCAAAGAGAATAATTCACTTTTACAGACTGAAACAGTAATAAAATATACTTTCACTTCTTACTTTCCTGTACTTTAACCAGGCATATGGATATTTGCATGCATCATGGCTGGCCGGAGTTGCAGAGTTGCAAGTAGCTCGTAGGAAACTTTCCCTGAAGTATGTGCCAGTAAAGAATGATGGTATCAAGAGCCATCATGCATGCACACGTGTGGTAGTCCACAAACTGAGTTGGGAATGCAGCTACAAAGGAGTTTACCAGTCTCTTTTTAATTTTTTTATGAGACAAAACAATAAGTAACCTTGCTAGCAACTGTTTCCCAAACATCCATTTCACAAGTAGGACTGGTGTGTTTTGCAGGAGAGTGGAAGGAGTTGCAAGAAAGTTTCACTGTGTTTTTTTTTTTTTTTTTTTCCAAAAAAAAAAAGTCTGATTTATTCTCTGGAATACTTGCTTTCTCCACTGCTTTAGTTTATAACATTTAAGTTTTACTTTGTATGAAAAATCATTAAAAGCTATATGCAGGTATACTGATATCTACGTTGTATTTAGTTTAAAGATCTCCATTTTGAGAGAAACAAAGCAATGCATTCTTAAATGTGGTGTAAACTAAATAGTTTACACCTGTTTGTATTTCTGGCATAAGAGATTTGCACTGGTGCGTGCTGTAGGAGATTCTTGCAGCCAGCCAGGAAACTGGAGCCACTGAAAAGTGTCACAGACCTGCACTGCAAACCACCTGTACTTCAGATATAGGATCCCTGCTAAAATACTAAGGGAAGGATTTGGTCAACTTAGAAGCTGGGAGGCATGGCTGTGATTGATACTCAAATATTTTAATTTTGCCCCTCATGCCCATCAAATCAGCCTTCAGATGAAAAACTTCCCTGCATTTAATTAAACGTTGGAGGCAGATTTATTTTTCTCATATCAAAGGCCTTCTATCATTTGTTTCTACCACTTTTTAAAGAAGCTTTGTATTCAATGATTTTTCAAAAGAAAGTTTAGGTTTCAAAAATAGGACTAGATGAGATCCAGGAGAAAATACCATTTATTTCACAGCTGTAGAGGTTTAATCTCAAACACCAGCATGTAAGGGTCATGACTGTAGGCAGGAAAGCCCAGGACCTTGGTTTCAGTGTAAATATGAACTTTGTAGAATGATGCTGATTTATAGCAGGGGAGGCTCCAGCTTTGAACTGCTTGTGCAGACCTGACACCCCTTGTGACTTAGTCTTACAGCTTCCCTCTTCCTTCTGCCGTTATAACAGAGGTGATGAGGAGGAACCAAGTCTCACAGTGTTAAAGCTGAAGCTTACTGTAAGTAAAGAAAAAAAAAAAAAACAGGAACAGAAGCCTTACTGCGTGTGCTCTCTGTACACTTGTGTGTGCAGTTCATTAGTGTAATGAATCCATCCCTGTAACGCCAGCTGCTTGCTGAGTTCCCTCGCAGGGCAGAGATGAGTGGGGTGGTGCTGCCAGCTGTGGTTGCACTGCTGGGCTCTCCTGAAATGCCACCAGTGTGGAAAGAGCCCACGCCGTGCAGCACAGCGGGGCCACGCTGCTGCTGGAGACTTGCAGCGGTTGTGGGAACTCCGCTCTGCCTGCACACACCGCAGCTGGCGGCAGCTTGGGGTCGTGCCAGCCTGGCTCCCTCGTGCAGGGAGAGGCTCTCCAGGATTCCCCTGCCAAGCTCCAGCCGCCTACTGGAGCAGCGAAAGCAAGTTTTAAAAGGAGGACTGCAAAATATGAATGTGCAGCATGCCCAGCTGTTCTAACAGGGCTGCAGCTACTGCAGACAGAAGTGACATCCCTGTGCATGAGCACTGAGGAGATGCGTGTAGGAAATGCTCCGAGAAATTCCTATAACGGTTCGGGCAAACCCATGGAATAAGACCCTTAACAGGGGAGCTTAGGGAAAGGAGGGTGTGCCTGCCAGCAGAATGATGTTGACATAGGAATCTAGACCTCAAAGAACCCAGACCTCAAAGTATGGACGGGAGCGGCTGGGTTGGAAGCTGAGGCCAGTCTTCTGCTGTCGTGCTGCTCCCGCACTGAGCACGGCTCCTGGGGGAAGGCACTGGTCTTTAACTGGTGCAAGTTAAAAATCAGTGACTAATTGGGAATTATTTTTCAAGGCTGGAAATGCAGCTTTACCAGTTGTGTTCAGATATACCAGGGTGTGTTTGACAGTGCTTCATACCTCACAGCACTCCCAAGGCAAGTATTAATTGCCCCATAAAACACGCTCTGTCGTGTCTTGCAGCTCAATGTGTTACATGTCTGTGCAAACTTGTTTTATAGCCCTAACAGCCCACTACTGTTTCTGAGAAATGTTTTCCTTTTAATGGGGGAAAGAAAAACAACATTTAAAAGTATTATAACGGTGACAAGGAAGAAAGAATGCGATAGAATTTCCACTGGCCAGAAAAGCCCGTGTGGATTAAACACCTGCTATTAATGGGTGCACGTATATTATTCATATTAAGGAGTCTTCTGTCTGGAGACCAAATCCATCTCCTCTAACTTGAGGGGTTACCTGATATCTGGGGAAAACGATGTCTTAGCTTGGCCTGGGGCAGGAGCAGGGGGCTGGGTGCAGCTGCAGCCTGTCCCGGGACTCAGCGGTGCTGGGCTTGGTGCTGAGAGCCCGGCCTCATTGCATGGGAAAGCCACTTGCTGCAGGTCTGACTGCTATTCGTCTAAGATGTTTCCACAGCAATTATAGCAATTGTGAACAACAAAGTAGACCCTTTGACTAGGGAGAATTTTAATTGTCCTCTCCCAGTTCCCACTCCCACATCTCCAGGAATGAGATGAGCGCGCCAGCAAGCAGATCACAGCCTTGCCCTGGGTTTACACATGGCACAGCTTCGCTGAGGTCAGAAAGGATTATTTCCAATGTCTAATCAGAAGCATGTGGCTGAGTCCGTGTGGGGCCAGGGTCCAAATAGAGGAGAGTATCCCTGGGTGTGCCCTGCTGTGAATCCACCCTTCCACTTAGGTGCCTGCGCTGCACTGCAAGTTTCCTTCTGTGCTGAATGGGAAGAAATGCTCGTACCTGGAATATTACCTGACGTTACCTTCTATCCCATCCCTTCTCAAAACTGCTTTTGAGGTTAATCTTTATGACCGGGGCTAGGCTACTTCATCCCGTTCCTACCGGGTTGCCTTAGAACCGTAACTGTGAGCAGACGTAGGGCCATGCCCCGGGATGGGGCTTGGAACGTGCTGCTTCTCTCTAAAAGGTATTTTTAGCCTGTTCCCCCATGCAATAAGTAGTTAATACTGGATTTAGTACCTGCTGTGCTGTGAGCTATTACCTTTGTGATATGGGAGCATTTTATGGCCACTTTTCACTCCATACTGCTGGCAGAATGATTTCGTGATGTGTATAGATGTTGAAGATTCAGACCTCTGATTTGTCGATGTGTTGCCAAGTATCTAGCATAGGCACCCAATTAAACTGTGATTTAGTTTTTCTTGGTGTGTGCTTTACTAAATCTGGATGATTTTTCTACTATTAGCTCAAAGTGAGGAAAGATCCAAAGATACTGAAGTGACAAGTCTCTGGCAAGGAGACCCAACTGAAGCTTACTCATTAAAAATGGCAAAAACCTAATTTTCTCTACGAAAACTAAACCGAAGGACTTACTGGGCCAGAGCTTGTGTTCCAGTGTATGCTCTGTAATATACACAGCTTCTGGGCCTAATAAATGTGGTATTTTCAGGCCCTGCTGCTGCACAGTAGTTGAGCAGGAAATTGTCTTTATTTGCACGTAATGCAATGTGAAGTGAAGGGATACTCTAATTTACAAATAAGTCAATCTTGCCTTTACAAGAGTTAATTCCATTACATATAAATAGTTTTCAATTTACAGTTGTAAAATCAGTTGAAGTTAGAACCTAATTCATAAACAAACATTTTGAAGATTTATGATGCGTTCCCGTTGTGTTCTCTTCAGGACAATAAGGAGCACGCTTCCCTCGCCCATGTAAATTACCTGCAGTGAAATCCATTTTTGTGATTTATCCATCCTCGCTACCCTCGCTCGCAGGCTAATGTATCTGAGAGCTCCAGTGCAGAACAGTCCTTTAAATCAAGGGAAAATAAGGAGGTTTGTTAGAGCAGATTAAGCAGAAGTTTAAGGGGCAGTTGCACAGAGATGAGTGTTGCATCCTTGCTGCTTCCAAGAGCCCAACTTCCAGGGTGAGCTGTGCGCTCAGCACCACGGGGCGAGGGGAGAAGGGCTCAGCCTGGTGCGCCCACGGGAAGCACAGGAATGTGGCTGGTTCCAGGGGGCTGTAACCAGCGTGTCAGAGGCAAAAGTGGGGCCAACAGGAGAAGCTTGAGGAGCAAGACTATGCAGTTTAATGCTAGTACTGTAAGGAAGCTGCTTCTTGCTGTCAGAAAGAGCAAACTAATAAAATCACCCAACGTGAAGTGTGGATTCAAGTCCTGAGGCTCATGGGTCTTCCAAGTGAGCTCACGCAAGGATGGGAGCGTGACATGCTTTATAAGAAGTATGGTGCGTTGTCATTTTGATGTGTACAATGTCTAGTCCTGCCAAAAAGGTTCTTTTATAATCCTGGGTAGTTGTGTTTAAGCTCCCTGCCTTGCTAGAACTGCAGGAGGGACTAGCATTTTGGCAATAACATTAAAATATATATATATTTATTTATTTATCCCCCCCCCCCCCCTTTCCCTTTCCTTGAAGAAATGCTGTAAGGATATTGGTTGAGCAATTTCCCTGATACTACTTGGCAAGATATTCCTGGTCAGGCTGAGAGCCTAAAATCTAATAATATTGAGACTTTTTTTTTTTTTTTTATCACCATTAAGGTCGAGTTGGGGAGAAAAGGCAGGAGAGACATCAGTTTTCTCAGTTCCTCTAAAATGGGGGTACTTGCCAAAGCCACGAAACTCCAGTGTGCAGCCTCAGCCTGAAGGTATGGGGAGTTCTTATGGCCCAGGGTCAAGGACTTCAGTGTGCCTGTGAAAGGCAGGCAGGAGTATAAGGCTAAACCCTGATGACAGCCTGAAGCTACAGGGACCCCGAGTCTGTGAAGCATATGGGCTGCAAAGTATTTGGGAATATTTGGTTGCTAGACAGACCAAATTAATTTTTCATGGGAACATCAGTGGGAGTAGCAGGATTCAATATTCATAAAAAAAAAAAAAAGGCATAAGGTGGATATATTGTTGATCTGTGCTTGCTCAGAGTGGAAGAAACTATGCGGTTGTAGTAGCCTTTTTAATGCATGTCTGCCTTGTGTTGACTTGTGCAAGAGCAAAAATAGGTAGTTTTAAATAGGTGTCCAAGCAAAGTGTAGGAATTTGGGGTTGGGGACAGGGAGCTTAGCACAGTAACTTTAAACTCCCAGTGGTGAGGCAGCTGTGGCTGCATGCACTGGCCGTAAGAGCTGCATCTGTTAGCTAGGCATGCAGTTGTGTATGCAGGTTATCAGGAAACATGGAGCTAAAGCTTTGGCCGCACATGCAGTAATGCAAGGTTCTGACAATGCAAGTGATTCTGTGAAATTCTAGTTAAAAATGCTCTTCCGTTTCTTACTATTTAGCTCTGTAATGTGGTTATGACTGAGAACATATGAAGGCACATAAAGCAAACATACTTCTCAATATAGGAATAACTTGTCTGTTAAGTACTTGTAAATAATAGCAACATAATCCCAACAATTTGCCAGGTAAATTAAATAGCGTATTTAGAGTAGTTGTAGTCCAGTGCAGCAATTGAGGCTGCAGTGTCCCGGGTGCTGATCTAGTCAAAAATAATTTTTAAAATCTGATGCTACAGTGTAAGTAAACTTAATTATGTTCCTTCTCAGACAAAGTATTTGCAGTCGTGATGGCTGATGACTTGGGCAGCACTTACAGTGAAGGGAAAATGACATTATAGAAAGAGGAATGATACCAGGTGATGATTTGCATGGGGTTTGACATGAAGGAAAGGAGAAGGCACACTTGAAGTAAGCTTCAATGCTGAGGTTGTAGTGACTAAGCATGGCAGTGGTTTTGGAGAAGAGTTGTATTAAGGTGTAAGATGGAAATCTCCACTTACTGGGGACATGGGGGGAGCTGTCCCTGGGTACAGCCTGTTGCAGCTTCTGTGTTTCTTCATCATTAGTACTGAGTGCCCAGGTCTAACCCATAGTGGTAACTTTCAAGAATGCTTTTATATGTAACAGCACGGGTGGCTGCATCCAGGGGTTACAATATTTAGAATGTCACTTTGAAAAAAAATGAATGATTCCTGAACGTAATTGGAGATAAGATGTTTAGTAGGAATGTTTTTCCCCCCAGTGGATGAATTTGGTAAGAAAAGTGAGCAGCTCACAGATATTCATATGCTTATGAATGAAAATACCGCCTGATTTGAGAGGACTCAACATTTAAATTACCGGTGTGATCTTTTAGTATTGATTAAGGTAAATACTGCACTGATAGCATTGGTCAATAGCGTGTGTGTAAATCAACGTGTGATGTTTTTACTGTACGCTTAATGTTTCTCTGAGTTATGTGCCTCTGGTTCTGAAACAATGAACTGGAGGCTGGAAATCATTTTGGTCCTGACAAAAAGTGCTGCCTTTCTTAAAACATTTACATTTTAGGTAATTGGCTGCAGCACCTGACAGCACTGCTGTAGCCTAATTGAAGCCGTGTCTCAGCAGTGCCACCATAAAGCACACTTTCTGGAGTTCATAACCAGGGCAAATTTGGGGGGAGTGGGGAGGGCGCCAAGTTTTTAAAGCTGCAACATGATATGTAAAGTCTCAGTAACTGGATCACTTTGAAAACATCTCTTTAAATAAATCACGTCACATTTAGGAAAATGTTTAGCTGTAAGAAATGTTTGGCTAGAAGTCTGAATCCAGTCAGGGCAGCTTGATCTGAGCCAAACTCATGAATACCAGCCCATGTTCATGAATATTTAATGGGTGGGAACTAATATAATTCACATGGTTTTGCTGCTTTCAGCTCCCTAGCCCAGCTCCCACATTCTTGCCCAAAGCATCGGTGCCTCCACAGTGGAAGTATCGAGTGTCTCATGTCTCACGACGCTATCGCATACATCACTTACCCACTCTCATAAATTCCTTGCAGTGTTATACAAACTGATTACCCTGAATATCGGTGTTGTGGTATCTGTCTGGAGCTGCTGGACACATTTTGAGCTGGGCTTTGACCTCTGCTTGCACAGGGCTTGTTGTTTAGTCTCCTGGTTGTGCATCAGCAATATCACCATGGGGGGGAAATAAAAAAGACTTGCTGATTCTTTAAGGAAATTTCAGTCTGTCTTTAACTCACCACACAACACTACCTCTTAGATCTTGGTAAAGTACCTGAAAACAGGTAAATACACCAAAATAGACGGGATATTGTACCTCACCAAGGCTGAAGCAGCTTGCTATTCATCTCTTGCAATTTTGTTTGTGTTTGGTGGTGTATTCATCTGATCTGGCTCTCCGTGGAATTGTAATTTGATGACACTAATGATTACAGAGGAATAATTTTTTTCACTGGGGAGAAAAATATAGCACAGCCAATTTGGGTGATGGCTCAAGTGATTCAGTGGTTTAAATACTAATAAAAAACGAAATATTTTAGCAAGAGTTAATTGGAGGGCTTTTATTTTTCAAGCCCATTTAGCTATAAGTAATTAAAATGGAGAGAAACCAACATAATTGAGGCTATCGGCATTGGTGAGGGTTAAAAAATAAAAATGCTGTGTCAGTTTCTGTCCTCGGAGAGCCTGTAGCACCCTCAGGCACCATATCCACAGTCATTCCAGGCAAGTAAATAACAAAGAGAAAAATATCTTAGGCCATTGCCTGGAGACGGGCTTAAAAATATTAAGGAAAGACAAGAACAATAAACAGTCCTCGTAGCTTTCCCTGAAGCAGGAGCAGGAAGGCTGTCAGGAATAGCTTTAAAAGTAAAAATGCAGCGAAATGGGAACTTCTGGGCATGAATGAGCTTAGCTCTGGTGATGTTCGGTGACACACATCAAAGCATACCTTCTATGTGTAAATTTGCCTGACACATTTTTAAAGTCTCCGTGGGGTATTTGCTGCTGTTATCAGTTAAACCTGAGAACCCTAATTATATTACATCTGAAATTTGAAGGCCTGTTTTATGCAGGAGGTCAGCGCAGACACTAATGGTCCCTGCTGGCCTTCACGGTTATGAGCGCCGCGAGGGAAGGGTCGCATCCTGCAGCCACTCAGGCAGCTGCGTGCGTTACCCTACAGTAGGTGGCTTCAGTAACATTAACCACAGGGCCTGGTAAAGTTATCTCTAAATATTTGGAAATTCAAACCCGAAGTATCTCTCACTCTTTCTTTAAACTGAAATATTTACTTCTAGAACACAAAGCTACAAAAAATTTTACATGTGTTTTTTGTAAGGGCTGGTTTTAGGTTACGCCTCGATTCTCCTGATCATGTCTGTTTAGACATGTGCTGCTAATGCAGCATGAAGCCATGTAATGAAGATGTCTTTGGCCCAGAGAGAAACTTTCCGTCTGCTGCAACGTGAATCCCCAGCTCTCCTTCTTTTACAGCCCCGTAGCAAAGGCATTCGTACCCTGTCATCTCACACGTTGTATCTACAACTTCCAGCAGTTACTAAAGGGAGAGGTGGTTTTGATGGTGGCTCACATTTTTCACATCTAATTCTCTGCTGCTCCCATCCCAATAAAAAACATGAGCCTTGGACTAGTATTTCACTCGCGTACCTTGGATCTGCTCCATAAGGGAGCTGACACTTTCAGCTTTCTCTGTCACCTGAGGATGTTACTAATGACTAGGGGGTTGTAAGATGTGCCTTCCCCTTGATGCCTCTTCCACGTTAACTGCTTTGATGCATCAGTGTCAGGAAGTAATGTCAAAAAACAATCTTCTTAAAAGCCTATTGTAGGGGTTGAAAGGAAACTCAAAACAACAGTGGAGAAAAGTTGAATAGAAGATCGTATCTTCTCTGTTTCAATTTAATATGCAGCCAGAACTGAGCTGATTTAATGACTTTCTTGTTTATAAGGGTATGAAACTAAGTTACTGGTTCTCTTATGAAGATTAATTTAATATTGGATGTAAACCCTAACGTATCCTCTACCTTAGGTTTTCTTGATAGTTGCATGTATTTCTGTCTTTTCTGTATAAAGCTCTAATAATTGTAGGTAGACCAAAAGTTGCTTTGGGTTGTAATTCCTATCCTATCTCATAAGCTAAGCAGAGTGGTTGGATATTGGTTCTCCAAGGAAAACCAAAATGAAACAGTAAATAGTACCAAAGATGACTTTTCTGGCGCTGCCCTTTCTCTGGTGCTTGCCATACATAAAAACTTGTGCTTAGATGCTTTACTGGTAGAGCTCTTCTAGACTGGGGAGCAATCTCTGCTGTGGCAAGGAATTAGGAAAGGTGTAAAACCTGTATGATGCTGGAGAGTATTTCTAATTTCTAACTGAGTGATGATAGCATTGTGATCTGACTGCAGAAAACACCTGGGGGTACTGGCATATTGAACCTAACCTCAGTAAAATAATAGCCCTAACAGAGACATCCCTGATACTATGCCTGATGGCAGAAGGATGTGTTTGTAGGTCACTGGAAGTCCAACCCACGAGTAGCCATTAGGCTGGAGGCTCCAAAATGGGGATACTAAAATTTGCACCATTTCTTTATGGAAACTATGACGTGTAAAGGAGGTTAAACATAAAATGAGGAAAGTATCCTCATTTAAAAAAAAAAAAAAGCTCCAGAAAAAGAAACAACTTGAAACCAGTCACCTACATTCAGATAGAAAAGACTGCTCAAATTTGAAAATTTCAGCATGGAAATAGAGATTCTTCATGGTCTGAAAAGTCACTTAAAAAGCAAGTCAATGATAAAGACCCTCTTAAAAATAAGCTCTAAGGACACAGGGAAATTCCTTAGTAACTAGCACGTTTATGTTGCATTTTACATGCAGGAGAGACAACTATTCTATGTAATTTTAGATAGAACTTTTTTTTTTTTTTTTGGACTTGTTATTCCTTTTATTAACCTTATTAAGATTAAGACTTAATGAGAAATCAAAGGGATCCTGTAAAGGTCAATAGAATCAGAATAGTCAATACCCCAGTAATGCAACAGAACTATTAAACTCGCTGTTCATTACGGATATGCATGCAGAATATCTAAGATGTTGTAACGTCCATGATACTTCCTATCAATAATCTCTGATGCTTGAGTTTAAGGAGTGTTGTTCATAGGCAGAAAGGAAGCTGTGTGGTGTGCTTAAAACAGATTTCCACTTGTAAACTCGTGAGGGATGCCTGGCTGCCCTTTGCCTCTGCTTTGGCTTTCCTTGTCTGCCGTCTATCCGAAAAGGCACAGGAGGGAACTTGTACAGAAGTTCTGGCTTCATAATACTAAAACTGCACGCATGCTGATGCTGTCGCTGTGTGGCTCTGACCTCAAGCTGCTCCACCTGTGCCACTAGTGGATGGTCAGATGAGTTCACGTAGCTTGTGAGTAGCTCTTAGGGGATAAAATGGGTGAAAACAGGAGTTAGAGTGGAAGCTGCAGATCCTTGCAGACTTCTTGGTACCAAATTGCCACTTACACACCCAACACCCATGGAAAGTGGTTTCTGTTGGGTGTTCGAATGTGTTTACAGGCCCTGAGCTGAGCTCCAGTGATGAGTGCTTACAGGAAAAGCCTCAAAGGCATTGCACAAACTTTCATGGGAGCTCCTGGGCCTTCTTGGAAATAACTGGGGTTATCAGCAGTCCCTATGTACTGACCAGACCCAGGCAGTCTGCAGGACTAGGTCTCCTTGGTAGGGATGCAGCTTGCACCAGGGCAAAGGGAGGTGAGGTCTTGTGGGTGTGAGACAGCTTAAGAAGTGCTGAAGAGGGCTAAAAAACCTCAGGTCAGAAAGCAACTTGCACCAGGGAAAGTGGCTCAAACTGCTCGGTCTCTGAGCTTTGGCTTGGTTCCACTATCTAAGCCTAAATAATTTGTGATGGAAAGACAAAAGCTCCTTTGGCTTTCATGTTACACTGCACCTTCTGAATTTTTTAAAGATTGAGTCCTAGCTGCTTTATATATGGATGGTTTTGCATTTAATGAGGTGCTGCTAATTTTCAGTTTAGTCTATTTATTCTTCCTTATGAGGAGCAGAAGCAGCTGCTAATTCCCCTTGAGACTGCTCATGTAGAGTACCTGCACCCACCCATGTATCCTCATAAATTGTTTCCTGAACTAAAATGAGCTCTCAGTATTCATTTACTCGCTTTTGGCAGATTTAAGTGGGAATATAAATCTGCATCCGCTTTTTGATTCACAAATGCATTTTATTCCATAAAGAATTCATGTGGCCACATATGAAAACTGCACCTCTGTTTCTGCTAAGTTATAGCCTTCCCTTCTGTCAGAACGTCTCTCTCCCCTGCCCCCATTTGCCTGCTCCCGTGTTGCTAAATAACAGTAGTTTTAGTACTGCCAGAACAGAATATTCACTAGCAATTCTCAATTCTGACATCCTAAAGCCCTAGAGTCATATTTCAGGCCTGGATGGCACTTAAAGGCCCATAATCTTTTGCTGAATGGGTTTTGCAATACGCAAGCTGAGGCAAATTATTCAGTTTAAGGACCTGAGCTGCTTCGGGAATTCAGGGCTGGAATGTGGCGTGCGCCACTGTCTTTATTTATTTATTTAGAAGATGTTTGAGCAGGAAAACCTGCAGGGATGGAACATTTCACATATCGTTAGTTCCTGGCACTGTGGCCTTGGAAAAGGGAACGCAGCCATGGCACCACGTGAGGCATTCAAGCACGGGGTGGAAACCTCACCTGGAAGATGGCAGGGGTGGGGAGAGGAAGATCCTCAGATCCTAGCTGATAATCATGCTTTGGTTTGTTTGTCACAGAAAACTTTATTTATGGAGGAAAATGAACATTTGTGGGCTGGTGCGTTCCTGGCAGTTTTCCCTATATGATTTAGGGATGGATCTTTCCAGGTTCATTGGTGCTATAGAAAAGAAAACATGGTAGCAGGGTGAATGTAACCATGCTCTCTGCACCAAAAACACCCACTGCTGAAGGATGAGGCCTTCATTCTTCCCAACAAATTTGCTAGTCTATTATGGGGATAGATCTCAGTAGAGTTAAGAATTTTATACTGTAACTAATAAAAGATTCCCAGTGGTGCTCTGGTAACTACATTTAAGGATTCCCCTCATGAGCTGATTCTGCGATACAGTGAGATACACGAATATGTATGCTAGCATTGCTGCCTCCTAGATAAAATATAAAATAAGTCTTTGCCTATGGCAGGGCAGAAAATTTGTTTAAATCTTAGTTAAAAAGAAAAAGAAAAAAGGAGATACATGCTTTGTATATTTACTTGTGTAAGTATGTTAAAATACAGTTAGTCTTTATTTCCTCAATTTTTAGAACTTAGTCTGTGTCCATATACAGTTTGATGCTGATGAACGTGGTAACCTAACTTCTTCCTCTTACTTTCTCCTGTGAATTTTGCGGAGCAGGACTCAAGGGTTAACACATTGCCTGTTGCTCCAGGATGCTGCCCTTGTTACAACATGTGCAGATGCACTTACAGGATTGCATTTACAGGTGGTGCAGTTCTGTTAGGAGCTCAGCCCTGAGCATCCAGATCTCCAACTGAGTATGTTAATATCTTTTATTTCCTCTGCTAAATTATCTCTATGCTGTAAGAAACTATTGCATCAAAAGCCAAACACTGGAGTATTTCAGGGGTGGGCTTAGGAGAGTGGAGTCCAAATGGTACTCCAAATCCAAATGCATGATTAAAATCGGATAATCTTAAAGTTACCAAGATTAATCTTAAGTTTACCATTGATTATCAGGTTACCAAAAACTGAAGTAATAGACGAAAACAAAAGGACCTGGTATTGTAAAGGCAGGAAGGTGACAATCCTTTTGGTATGTGTTCTTATTCAACTTGTATTGATTTAGACAGGAGATGCCTGAACTTATTTACAGACTAAATTCTGGCCCTTAAATGAAATTCTTTTTGCATTTTAAAAGACATTTTGGAGAAAATATTTCTTTCTAACATGAATATGAACAACAGAAGGCAGATGATTATCCAGCGACCACTGAGATTTAAGTGTAAGAGCCCAAATACATGGGAGGATTTGCCATTGTGCAATCGTGCTGTTTTGCACCACACCAGAATCCAGTGCAAATTTCAAATCCCTTCGGCATGCAAGCTTTGTAGCTTAGTAATGCTATTCAATCACATTACATACATCTATTTCATATGCTCAGTTGTTTCTTCTGTTCCAGGAATTACCTGAAATTACAGGAGAAATCATTCTTTCTAGCCTCATTACTCATCTTTGTAGCGTTGCATCCATTCAGTGGCCTCACTCCTGCTGGTGTTGCTGCTAGCATGTGCTGGATTTCATCAGCCTACTCAGGGAACGACTCCTTGGCACATGCTGCTGCTGCTTTCTGGCAATGCCAATGTAGTTTAACTTCAGCAACCTGAAGGACCAGTTGTGCCAACAGTTTAAAGGCATAGCTCTCATTGAACATGAAGTATTTAAGCTCATATGGCTTTCTACCCCCTGGTAAGAAAGTGTTGGCAGCTTTCACCTTGGAGCTCAGATCATCTACTTCTTTTTCCCTGAAGTTTGCACAAGCTAGGCTAGCGATGCCTGAGGTACCTTCTCTGTGTAGTGGCTCAGAGTTGCTTCTTGCCAGATGATAGGGCTTCTAGAAAGGGAAACTTTATCACTTTTTTTTTTTTTTTTTTTTTTTTTTTGCGTGTGTAATCTGCCTCTGTAAACAGTTTTTTGGCAGTCTGGAGAAGGTTGGATGGGATAACTGCAATTAAGATGTTGGTGTCAGAAAACTAACTTGACTTTGCTTATTTGTTTCAAAAGTACATGCCTTTTGCATTTTATTTATTTATTTTTGGCTGTAATTCTAGTGGAATTCAGTGTTTAACAAAGAAAGTAAGAAAACAGTCAGCACTAACCAGGCTTATGTCCTGCATGCTGGTGCTGTGTGGGTCTGAGTACACAGCTCTGTGGAAGCCGTAGCCAAGGCCTGCGAATCCCAGAACTGCTGGGCTCGTGTTTCAGTCTATCTTGGTCTGTCACAGAGGTTTGGTTAAACCCTCATCACAGAAATCAGGATTACACTCGACACATTGCAGGCAAGCACTGTGGTTATACTGCTTGTCCTGGACAGGGACAAGAAACTATAGGCACCCACTTAGTGCCTATCTCATCTAGGCGTGTGGTACCAGCCAAGAGCAAAGCAAGGGACAAGGTAGGCAGAAGCCAAAACGTTTTTTAAAAAAATAAAAATAGAAATCTGGCCATTTATTTACTTGAGCCTGTCAGATTGTTAGGTGTTTGAAAGAGTGCTTGAGGTCTTGGCCCTCAATTTAATGGGTCTCCTAACAAAGGCAGCGGTCTGATTATGACTGGTATGCTCATGAAGTTGCACGACTGAAGAAATCAGTCAGGACCTTGGCTATCTGGGCCCATGATTTTTATCGAGTTGGCTGTCTTCAGGCATATCTTATTGCCAAGCACTTCACTCTACTCAGACGTAATTCACTGTTGATGTATACATATGTCATAGCATCTAACTAATCTCCTTTTGCTCTGGAATAGGCAGTGCTGGTGATACCAATTTAGATATACAAATGCGACTCTTGTGGGCTGTGTTGTCTACATAAAAAATTGGTATGTGTATTATTGGACATATTATTCTTGGCGTTTTGGCATGGATCACTGCCTCCAGAAATATTTTGTAGGTTTTATGTGCTTTTACACTGCTAAGCTGTATTATATTTCCTGTATTTGCATTGGCCTAAATGGATTGAATTTAGCTAAAACCTTGGATTTTGTTCAGCTTTCTGGTAGAAATTTATTTTTATTGTATAGCCAGTTACATACAAAGTCTTGAGAAACAGAGGGTGTGGAGAATCGGTTGCTTGTTTGCTTAGAGTATCCCAAAAAGAACACAGCGTTACAGGGCTTTGCAGTAGCATAGGCCCAAAGCCATAAAAGTACTGAAGATGAGAATTACAAGCGTTGTGAGGAAGCCTTTCTATTCAACTTGATCTTGGTGAGAACCTCTAAAATGCTTGCCATTTACATGAGAAGTCTCATCCAAGGTGAATTCAGTGGTTGGTGGCTTTAAAAATCATCAGTGTGCTCTGGCATCCAGGGCAGCAAGGCCCAGCTAGCCTGTGGGGTCATGAGGGCCTGGAGAGACGTGAGGACTTTCCAGCTCCTAGGTGTGTTGCAGAAATCTGGCGGATTTCAGAACTCAGGTGGGTGTACTCGCTATGTACTTCAGATGGACACTCATACTTTGCTGAAATTAGTTCGGAGACTCCTGAATTTGGGGCAGATCTCAGGTCAAGGCCTACAGGCTTGCGGGTCTGGGCCGTAGTGCCTGCCTTGATAAAGTAAAAGCTGTACTTAAAAAAACAAACAAATAAACAAAAAACCCTACACACAACAAAAGTAACCAACCTCCCCACCAAAGATAAGACCTTAGAAAATTCCTATTGAAAAAGAAGGAAAAAAAAAAAGAAAATTTAAGGAAGTGCTGAAAGACAGAGGTACCTAGAAAATCAGTCATGCCACAGGTGATCTTCAGTGACTTGTAAGCAATGTCGCTGAAGTGATTTGTTTTTAACTTTTTTCTCAAAGAGGTGAAGTGTCCTCCTTATACTTTGAGATCTCTTATCTACCATGTTAGGATCTATTTGAGAAGAATTACTTCATTCGATTATATAGAGCTCATAAGCTCCACTAAATTTAATTTCAAACTTTCTCTTCCAGTGGTTGTCTGCAGGTGGGAGCTCTGTGTGTGGCCGAGGTGTGTGCTTATCATAGCTCTGTTTTCATAGGCAATGAAGTTCTGACGAGTCATTTTCTTCAGGTTTGATGCATCCCAGTTGCTTATATGAACTGTTTCCTAAGGTAGAGGTAGATTGATTGGATGGAGAAAGATGTGACCGCAGTGCAAAAAGTAATTTTCTTATGCCATTATTGTTCATTCCTAAAATATATCTGCTGTCATGTCAGCAGTGCCAAGAGTACCTCTAGTAACATTTAGAGATGGTCTTGGCTGCTCTCTGAGGTCTGAAGTGTCCAAATTGAAACTGGAACTGCAAAGATCTGTGAAAGACTAATGAAATGATTTGGCGATTATGAATGTAATAGACCACAATTAAGGTCCATGCAGCCAATTTCTAAGTATTTTTTGGTTCAGATTGAGGGTAACTGTGTGAAAGATGTCTTACTTTTTTGACTTCTAGGAAATGAAATATATTAATAAATAGTTAAAACTAAAAAACAACAACAACAACAAACAAGTTAGGACTAACCTCTTGGTTGATACTGTCTCCCTTTCTGCTGGAAAAAAAATGGAACTTTACTAACTTGTTGGAATTCATTTTTTAGCCCCTTATATGCTTCTGATTCAGTTTCTTGTGCTTAGATCAACCTTCTACAGTATATATCTATTATGTAATTTCAAGTTTAGTAATTAAATGACTAACTAAAGCTGATTTATTATATTTTTGTGGTCAGTTTAATTCCATATGAGAGTTTCAAATCAGAGTTAAATAGAGTTGATCCCTGTGTTGAAGATGCCTCCTCCATTGTTAGAGTAAAGTTGCTAATATTTCAGGGAAATAGTGGTAAAAGGAATATGCAGATTAGCATGGGCATGAGAACCCAGCTCAGGCGGACTGTGAAGTCTTTGCAAGCCAGAGAGATGTAAGGAGCTATTGAATCTGAACCTCCATCTCTTTGCACAGGAACCTTTCTCCCACTGTGATATGGAGATCATGCACTTTCTGAGTTCAGTATTCTCTTTGGTAGTAGAATAATGAATTATATAAAAGGTAGTTTCCCTTTATTAGGTATAAAAATTGGATCTGGTCTTCCATCTGCAGTGTAGACTTGAGTTCATCTGCTAAGGAAAAGGACGGGCTTTGTTGGTTTTTTGTTTGTTTGTTTCCAACAGATGGCTCACAGGTTTTCCATTCCAAATGTAAGTTTTATCCTAAGGATGATAAATCTTATCAGAGAGATACTTCAGTGTGGGTGGAAATTTTATTCATGAACTCCACACATCTGAAAGACTAGGAGATTAGTCATCACCAAAATACACCTGTTCAGTATTGGGGATGCAATTGTCCTATAACCCAGATGCTTCAAACAGGGGAAGAAAAACTATTTTACTGAAGTGGGCAAGACAGCCTGCCACTTCTCTTATCCAAGACAAGGGAATGATGAAAAGTTTTAGTAAAAGGAAAGCATTACATACATTGCTTATTTTCATGTGTTTTCTTGCTCCATAATAATCTTTTAATATTAAGATTGATGTGGAAGATAAAATTGGATTATTAAAATCTTGGCAGTAGGTTGGCCCTCAGCTGGTGATGGATTTATTAACCAGTAGAACTTGTGTGTGTTTGCACATTACCAGGACTAGTAAGAAGAATGACTGAGAGGGTGTTTGCCATCATAGTTCCAAAGGTATCCGCTTGACAGAGTTGTCCATCAAAAATAGCTTCAGGCATTTAATGAGAACCACCCTAACATGCAAGCATAACCTCTTGGACCCCTTTCCACCAAGGCATTTAGATGGGTTCTCACATGCATGGCTTGGAGTTCTAGAGAGACGACAGCAAAGAATAGTGAACATAGAAGAAAATGGAATACTAGGAAATCTTTTGCACACATTTATTATTCCAGATTCCAGTTTTGGTCTTCCCATTATGTGCCATGATAGCAATCAAATCACTGAAAACATTTTGGTCTCCGTTGCTCACTTAATAACGTAAATAAGATGGCCATAAATCAACAGGGCTACCTGGAATGTGAAGAAATCTTTATTTACAGAAGATGGCAATCTCCAATTACTCAGTTCAGCATAAAATATTTTCGTAGTTGGTCTCATTAATCTAATTCTGTATGTCAGAATCACAGCAGCATCTGGAATATTCCACATGATTAGTGACATTTTATTAAACTCTAGTCTGAAGTTGAAAATGGTGATTTGAAATACCTTAGTTATAGGAATTGGACTTAAAATGCATATGTCTGTCTTTGCTTGTGCATGTGTATGAGAGGGATAGAATGAGCCATCAAAAAAAGGAAAGCAAATTACTCGAGGAGCTACATCTCCTTTCAATGAATAGTAATTTAAAGACAGGACCTCTTTAGGAGCTTTAGAAATGAGGCCACTGAATCTGTTTTGATCTGGATTCTTTACAGCCAACAAAAGGGTTAACTGCCTGGAAGAAGGTGGGCATTGCGAAGCACATTTTGCCTATGAGATAAAGATCATATGAAAATTTACATGTTAATGGAACATTTAAGGGAAAAAATTGCTCTTTGTCAATTGATTGTATAAATATTTTATCTAGTGTAATATTAGAGGAAGGCAAGCGTGAAGGCATTCAGTTTGAATAGTTTTTGAGAAGAAAATTAGGACATTATTGTTGAAGAAATAATATAAAATAGGGAGTTACAAGCACTTGATCTAAACTGTAAAAACCTTTCATGCACTCTGGCAGAAAGAGCAGATTAAATCCATAATGAAATGGGTAACTTTAGGCCTGCATAAATTTCCAAGCAGTCTCAGTTTCCCAGGAATCTCTCTCTGCTAGATTAATGGCTAGCAGCCTGCCACATAATGAAGTAGTTTGCCTTGGCAATGTGCTCATGAATTTATTATGGTGTCCACAAGTGTGCTATATGGCCTAGACATCTTTATAAATCCTGGATTTAGAACTGCAGCGATGAGCCATTTCGGTCCTAATGGTGAGGTTGATTTATCACTGTGGTCCTTCACTCCACCCTCCCACCCCCTCCCTGACAGTTATAAAAGGAAAATACAGGTCATATCATTGATGGAAATGAAATGTGAAGGTAATTAGATAATGCCAAATGGATATGGGAAAAGGTGCACTGCTGAAATTTTAAATATGTTGGTAATTTTTTCCTTGGAGCAATTATATCAGGTTGATTTATTTTTACAGTTTATAATCACTTAACTACCTGTGGCTGATTTTAACCAGAGCTTGTGCCTTTGGAGACAAGAAGTAGAGCTTTTCAGTCCATGATTGTTTATTGTAAATTCATTTATCTCAAAATACCTAATTTATTATGCAATTTACACAAGTCACAGCTCATTGCTGATGGGGAATAATGATTACCCACTTGGTTCCTCGTAAACTGTTCTCTGTGGCTTTATAAAATAATAAACAGCCAAAGCTGCGAGGATTTAAGGAGTTCTCTATATTGAAATTAAAGCCTGTTTTTTTTTTTTTTTTTTTCTCTCAAAGACACCAAGAACAGTAGAACACAAAACAAATTGTCTAGAGATGTTAAAAATCAATGCATGAGTAGTCCAGAAATTAGTATATTGGATATTTATTACTTATATTTGTATTACAGAGGGCTCAGGGCTTTTATTAGGAATTTGGCTGTTTCTGAAAGAAATGGTGATGCAAAATTCTGAGCAAACCAAGGCAGTGGGGCATCGAAAATAAAGGCACTACCGTGCTGGAAGTGTCTGTCATGGACCAAAACAAATGGATCCAGCCTGGGATTTGCAAAGGGACCTTGAGGAGATGGGGAAGCACTGCGGTTCCATAGCAGCTCTGGTGCAGCACTGCCACGTTTTTTGGCAAGCCTTGGGCTACTGTAAACTGAAACTCCCAAACTGTGCTGAAAATGTGGCTGTTGTGAAACAGCAATCAGAGATCTCTCTTCCCACTTCTGCCTTTTTTTCCCTGCCAGATCCTTATTGATGGCGTTACTTGAAGTTGTGGCATGGGGCTGGAGTAGGGTGGGTGGCCAAGCTGGGATTTTGAGTTGTTGAATTAAATTTTTTTTTTTTTTTTTTTTTTTTTTGTGCGATCAAGTGTAGTTTTCTGTAATGTAGAAGTTAAAGTGCAGTGCTAAAGAGCTAGAGACACAGGCAATTTCAGAAGGGATGTTTTGCTTGTAATAAGACACGAGCTCATACATTCATTTTGGACTGCATACAAAGATCCCTCCAGTCGGCAGCACAATTTTTCATTATCAGCTGCTTGTGGAACAGAGCCACGGAAACTCCACCTGAGTGCTGCAGCCCTCCTCTGTCTCGTCTTACTACTCAACAGCTGAGACGCCTGGTGGGAACCCGTCACCTGAAGGAACATTTTGGTACTTCTGGGGCTGGTAAGCACTTTCTGGTGTCGCTGAGGCAGGAGGAGCCCGCTTTGTCTGAATGGGATCAAATCCAAAGGATCCATTCTGCCAGCAGCTTGGAGTTGTGCAGAACAACTGTTTAGCTCTTCAAAGAGATGCAACTTGTTTGCTGTGCCTTGAACTCAGGAAAAGGAGAGCTGCCAGATCTCCCTACACTCTGCCTCTACCTGGTGCATCCCCCTCTCTTGGGCACCTGAGTTGTGTCCGCTCAGCCTGAACCAGCAAGCCTGGGTTAAAACTGAGCTCAGGGAGCCTGCACAGCCTCCAAATTGTAGTGGTGTCACTGTGCTCAGAGCAGGGCCCTTCCTGCTGGGGGTAATGATGAGTAAAAGAGGAGAAAAGGGCCTGCCTTGCTGCTTTTAAAATTCTTTTGCGTTCAAAAAGCAATATAGAAAGTGACAAATTCCAAGTGATGCTTTGAATCTAAGCTTCTACATACATTGTCTCCCAGTATCCCCCATTCAGTGCTGAATTTCTCCCGGAGAGGAGAAAGGGAGGTGAGGACCGCTTCTGTCTGCCTGTTCCTCCTCCCAGACACGCAGATGTGTGTGCATGGGTCCCTGCGCGCACCCAGGCACCCGAAGTAATGGTGTTTCAGCCTGTCCTTCACCTACAGTTGTGCACGCAAGGTAGAAAAGAGACTTCGGTGAAGTTTTAATCTGAAAACACCTAAATGTAAAAGATTTCCTATCCAGAGATAGGAGATACGGAGCCACAATTGTCAGGTTTGCTCCACCTGTCATCCTTCTGCGACATAGATGCTTCTACTTGAGTTTTCTTTGTAGAACTGCTCAGCTTTAAGGAGATGAACAGCTTGTGTGGCAGACAAATACCTCTTGTTGCTGGAGCTCATGATGGAAGGAGGACTGTGAGAGCTGCAGATAGCTGGGCTGGGGACACCCAGTTCCCATTGAAAGATCTGTGAGAGCCGGGGGACTTTACAGCCTGCTAGCAATTTCTCTTACAATCATTCCTTCCTGTCTATTGATGGTGAATTCTTATGACAATGCCATAACATCTACTTACACTGAATTGTACTTCAGTTCCCTGAAAATGCAATTAACATGAAACTTTTCAGTTGGGTTGTGGATTATTCTTTGCTGCCTGGTGACTTTTCAGAAAAGAAAATTGGAAATGCTTCTACAATTGGAGTTATTGTTATTTTTATCCCTGGGGGAAAGTGGAACTTTATTTTCAAATGTGGTTTAAGATGTTTTGGTGTACAAGATGAGAATATAATTGTTGTGATGGTCTTCTGCAGCAACAGGGATTAGATTTCTAGCTGAAGTATAAAACTCTTGAAGTTTAGAGGGAGTTTAAAATACGAGTTTTCAGTGTAAGATGAAAAATTTGAGTACATAAGAACTCTTTATCAAAATAGTTCCCCCCCCCCCCTTTTTTTTAAGAACAGTTTTGCGTGTTTTGTTGTGTAAATGAGTTACTCACAAATTCTCAGCATCAAACATTCAAGGCTGGAAGTAAAAATCCTGCCTGTTCCTGGAGGAAATTTGATAATGATGCACATTTGATCAAATACTTGTTTTATAAGTTTCCAGACGTTCACACATCCGTTTGAGCGTGGTTTGGGCTGGCAGCGCTCCACGCACCGGTGCAGGTAGGCTGCCACAATTGCTCGCTCTTTGCCCACAAGTAAATTGTCACCTTGCTCGCACATCCAGTCCCAGCTCGTTGCAAGCACTGCTGGTTTTGGCATAAAACATACTGGTTTCTCTTGGAAGCTGTGGCAGGTCTCCATGTGCCACGAGTCCTGGGCCGGTCCTATAGCCCTTATTTATCCCATGGAAGTCCTCTGAGCTAAAAATGTTCGCTGCTCCCCTTGTTTATGGACAGGCCTCTTCAGCTGGGCACTGCCAGCACTGGTTGGGATGCATGTTCTTGTGCTGTATTATTTAGCACTCGATTCTTCCCAGGGTAAGATTTCCAGGCACAAAATGGTGCCTGGCGTCCAGGGGAGAACAGCCAAGGAGCCTGATTGCTTCTATCTTCAGTAGCAGTTTTCTTTAATTAATGTCTCCTGTAATTCCATATATTCTGGTGGTAGTATGCAGTCCTATTAAGTCCGTTTGAGTTGAAGCTTCTCAAGTAATGTATTATGTATTGGTTCTGAGGCAGCTAAATAACTCTTGAAAACATCTGCTGCCCGTGTCTTAGTTTTTCAGGGACTACAGTAATAATGTCAAAAAATTTCATTTAACTGAAGTTTAAGATTTAAAAGATAAGTACTGTTCAGTTGACTAATCAAATAGTCATAAAAGCTCTTTTCTGAACTATAATTACATTTATTCAGTTCTGGGTTTGATTTATTTTTTATTTTAATTGTCAGCCCTGCTACACCATGATGCTAATAGAAATGTTATTGCAGCCAATATGGGCTAAAATGATGTCTGATGATTATTAATGAGAGCAATAAGAAGGTATCTTCATATAAAGTCAGCATTAAAGGAGTAATTCATTTTACCTGATATAATTGGATTGTAGCATTTAAATAGCCTGGGACTTCCTCTTAATTGTGATTAGTTGTAGCTTCTTCCTTTTAGTACAGTATTTAACTCTTCCTCCACCGCTCCTTCTGTTTCTTTTATGAAGTAATTAAATGTGAATTGCTCGGTGCCTTTTAATAAATATATCCAAGGATTTAGTAGCTGGTAAATGGCGTGGCTGACTGTTAGAAATACTTCTGCACAGTACCCATAGGCGGGGCGTGAAGCTATCACTTCACAGTGATGTTTTATATGGCACATAATTATACAAATGCAGCAATTGTTGCTTTGGTTGCAAGAGTCACAGCAGGAGTCCGTGTTGGGAGGGATTGTAAAGCTGAATTTTAAGAGAATCAAATGAAAGGAGGGTAATTATCTTTATTTTACCAAGGGATAAGCAGAGTCCACAAAGGCTTGTCTGAACAGTGCTCACAAACGAGCTGGCCTGAGCCGGCAGCGTGCCAGGCTGAGCCTGGCTTTCTCCTCCGAGGTGTTGCCTTTGGGGTGGCCACCCTGTTTGGTAGGGGAGAGGAATGCTGTTCTCCCATACCGCCCAGTTTTGCTGTCTCAGAAAAATTACCTGCTCAAGGTGGGTTCGGCCTAGCCATTTGCTGCCCAGTTTCTGGTGGAGAATTTGCAGATTGAGCCCTTTTCCAAAAAAAAAAAAAAAAATGCACTTTGCCACCACAGCCACAAGGAGCATTGCAGGATGGGGGGAGCACATCCGTAGTGCTCCAGATCCACAGGTTTTAAGGATTTGAAACCAAACCTTCTTTCACCCTTCTATTAATTTAACTAGGTTTTGAAGAGCTCCAGTGATTCAGGATTTAAAATGATGGCCACTTGGGAGCTGTGATATAAAAGTTAGCCCGTATTTATGACACTCCACTGTAAGAAATGAGCATCTATCAGGAGAATAGTAACGCTGATACATAGGAGGGCTCTCCGAGGACAAGTTAGAGCCATTTATCCCGTACTGCGAAACGCGCATATTTCTTACTTACGCCTACCCAGGCACCTGCAGAGACTGAGTCTGGCTGCTGCCGGGAGCTCCCAGCTAATATACATTGATTTACTTTTACTCTGGAGTGCACGAGGATAGATCAGAACCTGCTGATCCATCTTCTGTGGTCTCCGCTATGCGTGTGCCTCACCTAACTCTTACGCTGGCCAGGCAGTGAGGCCGTATGCAACTCCTCTGCTCTTTTGCAACCCTTACGCTATTCTTCCACATTAAAGGGATGTCATTTGGAAATGTTCACATTCCTGTGTATTTTCATGGGTATTACTTTGTACACACCATGCAAGATTTTCACGTGTGAGGGAAAAATACGGCTCGCTCAACGTTGGCAGTGGAACGAGGTGCTGCACAGCCGAGGACAGGACTCTGCTTTAAGCGGGGTCGCCGTCCGAGGCCCCATGTGGGCCCTGGTACTTGGCAGCTGCTTTGTGCCCGTGGTGCAGATGAAAGCAGTTGGTTTCTCTGACACAAACAAGGTCAGTTCTGTTACCACTCAGCCTGCTCCAAACTCCGCTCTTGGTGGCTTCGCCCCATGGTGTCAACAGATACAGAAACTGTCCCTGTGCCCTGTGTTTGTTGCAGAAGTTTTCCTGGTGAGAATTAGGAGTAAGAACTCTTCAAGTGTGCGTGGTTTTGCCTTTTGGTGAAAAATAATGACTGGACTTCAGAAATGCCCAGGATAAATAATGAGCAAAATAAGGCTGCCATTAAACTATCCCAAAAACTGTAATGTGCTAAAAGGAAGTGCAGAATTAACCACAGTTCTCTTAAGGACCAGTAGCATTACCGGCACTTGTGCAATCCATCCAGAATTCTGGGATTACAAGAAGCAGGAATGGATCGAGCTGACAGATATTTGGGTGTTCAGAAATTGCTGAGAGTGACCGGAGAGCCAAACGTGGGCTGGTCGAGCTCCTCTGCGCAGCTGTGCCAGCACAGCCTAGTCCTGGTGCACAAATATCCCTGGCTCTGGTGCCCTTGTAAGAGTGAAAACTGATGGTGGTGTTGGAACACACCAACCTGTTGTCAAAACATTTTAAACTTCTTAAATTCTGTTTTATTTCTTGAACCGACTAAGTAAGATTGTTACTTCGTAAGCTCTTCTAAAAGCACACCATATTTCTTTCTCTTTTAATGTGAGTACAGGACCATCTCATTTTTCTTACGCCCTGTTTGCTCACCCTGCATAATGCAAGGTAACACAGGTAGGGCTTTGCATCATCAAAGACAACAAGCTCCGTGAAACACCACGTGTATAAAATGTCTATCACCTCCCTCGGAATACGGCTGCCTGTTTTCTCCCTTTCCCTGTCAGGTACGCACTGAGTATCAACGCAGCGCTTCAAAAATAAGAGATTGTTTCTGCCTCATTTGGCCCTGCCCGCGTTATCCCATGCTACGAAGCACATGCAGGTCTCTTCATCTGCCGGTAAGGTTTTTCTCGCCTCTGCCCCCCTCTCAGTGGTACGGCAGCTCCCAGCCCGGGGTGTTTCCCCCTGTAATTGCGGGTCAGGGAGCAGGGCCCTCGCCGCCCTCCTCCTTTCCCCTCTATGTAAATGGGAGCGCGCCGGCTGCGCGGGGGGGACCCGCTCTCCCTGCAGGGCTCCTTCTGCAGCAGATGCATTGCCAATCCTCTTATTGTACAGATATTGATCCCACCTCCCCATAATGAACTGGAACAACAACTCTATTATTCGCAGGTACCCGATTGGCTGAGGATAATATGAAATTAGCTGGCGTGCATCGGGCCTGTCAGTATCGATTTCCCTACCCAGATTACTTGTTACAAAAGAATAGAGCTGTCTGCACCGTAATTGAACAAGTTAACTCCTTGTCTCATAAAATGTAAGCCCATATTGATTGCCTACTGTAGTATGCAGAAGGAGGAAAGTTATAATGGTATTTAATCGCCATGGTGCTGAGAGGCCCTTTTTTTTTTTCCGTGAACCAAGTGACAGCTGCTGAGAAAAGGCTCGAGGCTCCCTTGCAACCAGGGAAAGCAGCAGGATTTCTCGGAGTGATACATAATGAGGGGCCGCCGTGAATAAAGAGAGCTGCTTGCCGTGGTCGCCTTGCTCGTAGCACTTCTGCCACTGCTAAACGCAGTCATTTTTATTGTAATTGCTTTGTGGATGAGTGGCAGGGCCTTCTCGGGTGCCTGGTGCTTTCCTTCGGAGCTGCTGTGCCTCCAAAACGTGTTTTAGGTGTGTGTGAGCCTCAGACATCGAGAAATACCACTCAGTTCAGAGCGGACGGCGTTTGGTGGGCATGGGGCTGTGCTATCGGTCCTGCTGGGCGAGGAAGGGGATGGCACTGGGTATTTTGGGGAACAGCCAGGCATCTCATGGCCTCAGGATGGAGTTGGAGGTGTGAGGCCCTAGGGCAGCCCCGCTCTGTGCCTGTTTGCTGTTTCCAGGCCTGCCTGGCTCTTGTGCCGCGAGGTTTTCCTGCTCAGTTTCTTGTTTTCATTTATCTCCAGCACTTTATTTGCAGTTTCGTGTTTAAAGTCACTTCTCCACATGCTGATAGCTTTCTACTGGTCTCGTTTTTGTTGCTCTTTCTGTTCCCTTGCGTTTTGTTTCTGTTGTCTTTTCTTCCAGAAGTGCAACAAGAGCTAATACAATACGTAAACACACTACGCTTCTAATTTCTGCAATAGTATTGTATTTCTTCCTCTCTGCTTTAGCCCAGTAAACCTGACAACAGCTCCCTGGCAGTCCTACAAGCTGTGCCTTTCCGACCTCATTGAACTTGCTCTCCTGGACCTCAAAGCACTGCTGGAGCAGACCGAACTGGTGCTTTTCCAATAAATTTAAAGGAAGCAGCAGCGTGCCTTCACCTGCTTTGGCTTCCAATATGCTTTCCCCTCAGCTAGACTGGCTGGATTTTTCAGAGGTGCCACAGAAGTTTCTCATTCCTCCCTTTCCAAGTTCAATTTTTCATGATGCAGAATTTATTAGGTGGCATTTGATGGGGATACAAATGTGTGAATAAAGGCCTTAGCTTTGCTGGGATTTATTGTAGTTCACCTTATCTCAGCCAGAGAGGGATTAGAAGGGATTGTGCACCTTGCAGATGATTCTGTTCTCCAGAAAAACCGCACAAGGCTGGAGAAGGATCCTAAACAGAAGTAGAAGAGATCACAAAAGGGAGAGAAACCAAAGAACCAGCGCTGTAAAGCTGAGTGTGAGGGGGGAGCTGCTCCAAACCACACGACCCAGGCGTGCAGCGCGGGGCGGGACGTGTTGATGTTGGGTTGCAGAGACTCCTGCAGAGCCTCTGGGAAGAGAATCCAGATGAAGAAACAGAGGCTGAAAGGCTTGTGCTGGCTGAGGAAACAAAGCAGAGTGCACAGGCCGTGTCATTCCTTCAGAAAGCAAAGAATGTGACCATAATTGCCAAAGTGAAGGAAATACACTCATTTTTGCATGGATTAGAGCTCGGCATGACATGAGAAGTTTGCAGTTTGGCCTGCAGATGTTATTCATTTCATCCAAAATTTGTGTGTCAAAATATTTTAAGAAAATTTACAGGAGAGGTGTACTTATGTTCTCAAGTATGTTAAAGAAAAAAGCATGTATACTAGTCCAGAAGGTTTTTGCACACATCTCTGAATCCTGTATTCATTTTACTGCCTTCAGACTAGCCTTTGTAGGCTGAATGCATCACTCAGCACGAGGCCATGCAGACAGTCCCTGACAGTATGGTCACGGCTGCTACTGCAGATGGGGCCTTTGCCCTTTAATGAACCTTTCCATGCCTTTTTTTAGCAGCTTTCATAGAGTCATGGGATCATTCAGGTTGGAAAAGCCCTCTAAGATCGTACGGTCCAACCTTTAAGCTAGTACTGGAGTCCAGCACTAAGCCGTGCTACCAAGTTCTCCACGTTTTTTGAAGCCCCCCAGGGATGGTGACTTGGCCACTTCCCTGGGCAGCCTGTTCCAATGCCTCACAACCCTTTCAGTAAAGAAATTCTCCTAATGTTGAACCTAAATCTCCTCTGGCACAACTTGAGGCCGTTTCCCCTTGTCTCATCACTTTGATTCCTTCCCATTCCTCAAATTTGAAAGGGCGTCACCAAGTGGTGCCAGAAGTTCCCCGAAGCAGTTGCAGGCGCTTCCTGCTTCAGGCTCCATTCTGCTGTTCTAGACATCAAGAAATGGTAACAAACACTTCGATAACTGTGTTGATGCTTTCCTTCAGACGCAACATCTTTCAAAGAGAGAGCACTTTTGTATTTCTAGTTGTTTGTTTTAATTTCTTTACAGAAAATTGCTGAGTTCTGGGGAAAATCGGTCTGCTCTGTTTAAAGTCAAGGTCCCACGCCCATGGCTGTTAAAGTGTGAGCACGAAATGTGTCATTCTGAGGAAAAGGATCCATCTTTTCAGGGTTCCTGTTCACATGCCAAGGTCTGCTGCGCATTGGGTGTA